>NC_056543.1:28804041-29404041 GCF_910596095.1 Thunnus maccoyii
CTGGAGGAGTTAAGGATTTGTGTTCACTTGACACTTGAATTTTTGCAGTAAATTCTTATCTAGTTTATCCTCTTTTCCCATCAAATGCATCAATGGAAATGCTTTATGGCGAACCGGTTGTCTGAATAAATAAAGTTATCAGACTACCTTTCACCAGTCACTCAGCTGCATGTCGCAGTCTGTTTCTGTAATATCTTTCCTCCATAATAACAATAAACCATCTGTCTTTCCTCAGATCAGCATGCCCCTGAGCACAGCCTTTGGTGCCGACACAGAGGGGGCCCAGTGGATTGTGGGATATCTTCTGGAGAAGGTCATCAACAACCTGTCCGTGTGGAGCTCGGAGGCTGAGCTGGCCAACGACACCGTGGAGCTGCTGGTGACGCTGGTAGAGAAGAGGGAGAGGTGAGGACAGTCGTGTTGTGTTGGACACGCGGCTCAGTTCATGACAGCCGGGTCGCAAGATGATTTATGGGAGATGGAAAAGTATTAAATGTGTTTTTCATATTTTTTTCAGAAGTTTCTGATTCTTCTGCTGGTCTTTTTAAAAGTACTAGATTCATTTGATTGAGCGTTTTAGCTTCCTTTAATCATTAAACAGATGAAAGTAAAAGCCAAGAATGATTGGTTTGATGATTTTCAATTTTTTTTTGACATTTACTGGATTGGTTTTGAACTAATTCAGTGATCCCTCAGACCCACAACCACAAATGAAGAAAGAAATATCTTTTAATTTCAAAGTGAAAATATGAAAAAAATGGAGTAGCAAGTTTTTTTTAAGTAAGTCACAAGGCAAAAACAGCTATGAGGCTTTCTGGATAAGATCATCCACCTGTAAGTGCCGCATGTGTTTCCAGAGGAATGACAGTAGATGTTGAGGTCACATCAAACACACCACAGACACTTAAAGGAAACTCTGCCTCCCTGTCTGTCCGCAGGGCAAACATCGTGGTGCAGTGTGAAAGCTGGTGGAACCTGGCCAAGCAGTTTGCCAGCCGCAGCCCTCCTCTCCACCTGCTGTCCAGCTCCGTGCAGAGGTCTCTGATGAAGGCTCTGGTCCTGGGAGGCTTCGCACACATGGACTCTGACACCAAACAGCAATACTGGGCCGAGGTAACACGAGCATATAGGTGTACAGTAAAGAATAAGAGCTGACATGATTTGTCAATGAAATATTCACTGTTTCCAGCTTCTTAAATGTGAGGATTTGCTGCTTTTCTCTGTTTGATATGTTTGGGTTTTGGACGGTTAGTTGGACAAAAAAGCAATTTGAAGCATCACCTTGGGCTCTGGGATTTTTTATGAGCATTTTTCATTTTCCATCACCAAAGTATGATTAATATATTTATTTTGAAAATGTATTCATTTATCAATAATGAAACTGCCATTTAGCATTAGTAGCATGATGTCATTTAAAAAAAAAAAGTTGCTAAAAGCACATAAACAGTGAAAAGAAAGTGATAAATCCGTAGGAATTTTATCTCTTACTGGAGTTTGAACCATTTAATACAGACCAAATATGCCCCGAAAAAATAAAAAAAACTCAACATTGGGCTTAGGAGGGGGGGTGAGGGTGAGCGTCATGAGAGTAAAATTTTGTTGTGAAACTGGACAGAATGAATTATAACAGCTCTGAAATTTACAAAAATAAGACTCCAGTTGTAATAAACCAGAATTGTCTTTTAATGAGAAATGTCCTGCAGCTGTAACAGTTAACTTCACCTGGTTCACATCTGCTACTGAATAAAACGACATTGATAATTGATCATCTCACTCAAGTCATGAGCTTGTACCCTAAAAAAATGCACATAAACTGCTCAGTCCTCCAGAGTTCTAGAGCTCTGCAGACTCAAGTCAGATCCGAGGAGGAGGAGGAGGAGGAGGAGTGATGGATGTAGTTGATAATATTCCCCCGTCGAGTCTTTCTCCCGCGTGTATAACATGATCCTAGTCGTGATCCTGGGGGTCTTTGTCTTAATAGGCTGACAGTAGTAAATGGGGGTGCAAAGCCACAATGACTCCAGAGTAATTATGGGGGGTATACGAGTGAGACAGCAGCTGTTGGATCCCACAGCTGCTCTGTCTGAACTTGGATGGCTCTAATGGAGGAGGAACCCAACAACTGATCAAACACTCCTTTGTTACATCTCTGCATTCCTCCTCTTTACTTACATGCACCAAGAAATCACTTTTATCCCGATCGCTCAAGTAACTCTGATTTGTTTTGACACACTGCTCATATGTTGCTACTGTTTTAAAACATTACATTTACATTTTTAAAACTGCTTCAAGAGATTTTTTTTAACACAATGTATTCATTTTTCCTTAGATCAGTTATGTCTGTTGTACCAGAAGAGCTTTACAGTCCACAGTAATCATCAAACATTATGTCCCATGTACTTCAATGTAACTTTTACTTCCATTTCTTGGATTGATAGACAGAAATGACCCCATACTTTTTAAAAAATTAAACTACTAGAACTTTTAATAAAGTGCCGATAGCTGAAGAAATTTCTACAGGCTACTTCAAATGTTTTGGAGACATGGAGAACCTCCCTACAATGTGATGGATAATATATGTACCATTCAAGACATCTTACATACTTAATGATTATATTTGTCAAGGCAGCAGACCATTAAATCTTAAAATAACCTAAAGTTTCCTTGTTTGTCTCATTCAGGTGCTGCATCCTCTCCAGCAGCGCTTCCTCAACCTCATCAACCAGGAGAACTTCGCACAGATCAGCCAGGAGGAGGCCGTCAAACAGGAAATCGTCGCTACGTTGGAGGCGTTGTGCGGCATCGCAGAGGCGACGCAGATCGACAACGTGGCCTCGCTCTTCTCCTTTCTCATGGACTTCCTGTCCAGCTGCATCGGCCTCATGGAGGTAAGAGCAGGGTGAGAAGGTGGATGGATGTGAGTGAAAGGTAACTTGTATGTTGTTGATCCTTTGTAGTTTAGAATATGGCTCTAATTTTAGATTTAGACGTTAACTCCCATTGGATCCACATGTGAAATACACACTAGGTTGAAGACAACATGTTCCATATTATATATATTACCATAAATAATTCAAAAGAGAAACTAACTAAATCTCTTTACAGTTTAAATGAGTCTTAAAATGCCATTGTGTTGAATGAGGAGGCCTTAAAACAAGAATGTAAAAAAGTAAAATAGTATATAAAAGCTTTTATATAACTTTGAGGTGAGATGAGTCTGTAAGTATCAATAATAAAGACAAATCCACTCTAATCATGGACTTATGCTTTTATCACTCAGGTTTACAGCAACACACCTGAGACAATCAACCTCATCATTGAGGTGTTTGTCGAAGTGGCTCACAAGCAGATCTGCTACCTTGGAGAGGTAGGTGACACATCTTTTATCTACTTCCACTGTCTGACCTGCAGGAAATCATGTTTCAAATAAAACAGATTTTCCAGATTGTGGTTTAAGTGGCTTTACTGTCCAAATACTGAAACTGTACAAGACACAAACTGCCAGTGTTGAACTGGATGAAGGTTTTTCAGCCATATTCTGTTCTGCTGCCTGTCAATAGTAGTTAACAGTGTGTGAGTCGACCTTTATTTTTATCTCATCAATAGCTGTTTAATCTTCAGTCTTCTTCTCAGTGAAGACATTAAACTGAAAATCCCATTTCATTTATTTTTATGAATAAGGTACTTTAATTATATTTACACAACAGACCTGCAATCTGTTGAGAAATTACATCAATACAATATGTTTTTGGTGACACTGTTTTCACACATTCTGTATGCTAAACCTGCACCTCTGATTACTTTCTAATTATTTTCAGGCTTCTTGGTGCAAAATAATAATAATAGTCTGGACTCAATAAACGCACAATTTCCCTCAAGTGCTTCCTCACTGATGGGCGGAAGAAAGACTTCTGCTGGATTTTTATGGACCAGAACTGTTCATTTTCTTTCCAGAATATAATTAGAAAGGTGTGAATCTGACTGCAAGCATAATATAAAGGCGACAGAGTTTCATTAGTTCTCAGAAGACGACTGGAAAATGCTACAAGGAATTTAACAAATGTGTCACTTTACAGGAATATTCTGAAAATGTTTCATGTGAAAAAAATCTGCTGAAGAAAACAGACTGTTAAACTGTTAAAAATAAAATGAACAAATCATAAAGTGCTGGCTCTTTAGGTCACACAAGTCATAAAAAACTCCTGAGTGGAATCTGTGGAAATCTTCATGAAGATTTGCGAGACATTAACTGTCACTCTGTCCCTCCATCCAGACAAAGTCCATGAAGCTCTACGAGGCGTGCCTGACGCTGCTGCAAGTCTACTCTAAAAACAACCAGAGCAGGAAGCGGAGCGACGCCACGGCCGAGGAGGACCAGTACCAAGACCTGCTGCTCATCATGGAGCTGCTCACAAACCTGCTCTCCAAAGAGTTCATCGACTTCAGCGACACCGGTGCGTCAGCTGGGTGTTTCAGTCTTAAAACAAGGGCCTTGTTTGTGTTGCCTCAGTTGCTCGAGACTTAACTTTTCAAACTGCTGTGTGTTCTAGACGAGGTGTTCCGAAGCCAAGACCAGGGAACACCGGCCTCCAACCGGACAGTATCAGCAGCAGACGTGGTTCTTTATGGCGTCAATATTGTTCTTCCCCTCATGTCTCAGGACCTGCTCAAGGTGAAACAACATACCTATATAAGAGATTAATCTATGACTCAGGCTGAACATTTCCTCTGTGTGCTTTAAAAAGCTGAATCTGTCAAGTTAACATGTTCTGTGAGCACGTGTTGATCTTGTCCGTGTTGTGTTCCAGTTCCCCTCCCTGTGTAATCAGTACTACAAGCTCATCACCTTCATCTGTGAGATCTTCCCAGAAAAGATCCCTCAGCTGCCCGAAGAGCTCTTTAAGAGCCTCATGTTCTCCCTAGAGCTGGGAATGACCTCGTATCCTCCCACCGCCTCTGTCTGAACTGTGTGTGTGTGTGTGTGTGTGTGTGTGTGTGTGTGTGTGTGTGTGTGTGTGTGTGTGTGTGTGCTCAACCATACTGCCTGTGATGAAAAAAGCTATGTGTTGTGTAGTTCCTGCTCCTTAACGCTTGTGTTCAGGATGAGTTCAGAGATCAGCCAGCTGTGTTTGGAGGCTTTGTCTCCTCTGGCTGAACAGTGCGCCAAAAACCAGGAGAAGGACACGCCTCTCTTTATCGCCACCCGGCACTTCCTCAAGGTACGCCACACACCCGGCTGACTCACATTTTTTCCTCAATAAAAATGGAGGTGTAGTGATGAAAGCATGCTAAAATAACAACACACATGAACAGCTGCAGCAAAGACGATTGAACAAGTAAATCTGAAACTGGTAAACTGGAAGATCATTCAAAAAAAATCAAAGGAAATAAGATTTTGTTAAGAAAATATTTTAGTACTGGATGTTGATGCTGCTCACTGCCAACCTGTAGAATCTTTGTTCTTGCAAAACTCATTTGGATATATTCTATTTGCTTTATCCTGTAATAACGATCTTGTTTGTTTACACCCTGTACTCATCCTCTTGTCTTCAGTTGGTGTTTGACATGCTGGTCCTGCAAAAACACAACACAGAGATGACGGTGGCTGCAGGAGAAGCCCTCTACACACTCGTGTGTCTGCACCAGGTCAGTAAATTAGTGCATGTCAGAGCTTCAGTCTGTTGGTGCCTCAAGGAGAATAGATCTTATATTGGAAGAAGTGCAAGTGCATTCACAAGGATACTCATATAAAGATGGATAATGTTCACCTAACAAATGACACTTTGCTTTGGTTCTGTTGATTTTCTTGTCTTGTGAAAACAGCTCCAGGCTTTTAAGATGATAGAACATGTTCTTTGTGAAGGTGCTCAGTCTGGGCTTTGTGTGACTTTTATGAGCTGTGAGTGAAGTTTTTAGACTACTAGATATTTAATGGTTCTGCTGTCAAACTGAATCCCTCGTATGAAAGAGTACGTTGTTGCTGCTGCCGGCTACCTTGTTTCTGCAGAATATTTTTATGAATTAAACAGACAAACTCTGGAAAAACACTTTCATAGGTGAGCTGCTCTCTGCACCACAGAGAGACACTAAGTTTCTTGGTAAATGACACCAGAGGCCCTCTAGTGGCCGCTCTGTGTCATAGCACAGACATTCTGATTTTATCCACTGTTAAGTAAACAGACCAAAAAATAAATAAATAAATTTAAATTTAAAACATGCTTGAAATAAATACAAATAATAAATTACAATACAGACATAAAAACAGTAAAACATTTAAATGAAATAAGGTAAGAGATCCCAATAATCAGAACATGATAGTATGAACACAAACACTGAATCAAACAGTCTAGACTGAACTGACAATCTACCATTTTTTTTCATATCTGTTAATAATATACAGGCCAATGTTCATCATAATATAACATAAACATTTTCAGAGCTGAAACCACTCATAGATAATTCATTCAATGATAGAAACTTTATCGCCAACTATTTTTAAATTGATCAATTTTACAAGAAAGAATATCAAACATTTTCTAATTCCAGCTTCTTAACTGTGAGGATTTTCTGCTTTTCATCATTTTATTATAGTAAACTCAATATTTTCAGGTTTTGGGTTTTTGTTTGTTGGTTTTGTTTGTTTTGTCAAAACAAGCAATTATATGACATCACTTGAGCTTTAGGAAAGTTTGATAGATATTTTTACTATTTTCTGCCAGTTTTATTGACTAAACAAATAATTACATGAGAATTATCACCAGATTATTCAATAATGACAATAATCATTAGTTGAAAATAACTTTGTGTTCTTTGGTGGATAAACTGTGTCATGGTTTCAAACAAGTATTGATATTTCAAACACTTCAGCCAATAATATTGAGCCGGTTAATGAACCAGTCAGGTTCTAGTATAAAACCTGCTTTATTTGACCCTGAGTTGATCATCTGTTACTTCTTCTGTCAGGCGGAGTACTCTGAGCTGGTGGAGACTCTGCTGTCCTCACAGAGAGATGCCGTCATCTACCAGCGGCTGGCCGACGCCTTCAACAAGCTGACGGCCAGCAGCACGCCGCCCACCATGGACCGCAAGCAGAAGGTCGCCTTCCTCAAGAGCCTGGAGGAGTTTGTGGCCAACGTGGGCGGCCTGCTCTGCGTGAAATAACCACTGGAAACCGAATCCGCCTCCACTCATCGTTATGAAAAGCAACCAATCAAACACCCTCTGACCCCCCGCCTGTTCCTGAAGAATTATGGGTAAAAGAGACGGCCTGATGCCTCTGAGGACCTGCTGGGGAATCCATCTCATGCCTGAATGTTTACCCCGTTTTCACCTCCTTGGATTTTTTTTTTCTTCTTTTTTGTTTTGTTTTCCTCCTCTCTTGTTACACCCAGCCCCTCCAGATTGACAGACTTAATGATGGTGATGTGGTAACCATGGAGACTGGACTGCAGAGCAGACGGGCTCAGTCAGAGGATCCTGCCCTGTTAGACTGAAACAATGGAGCACTGACCATCATGACGACGGGAGGCAGAGCTGCAGCCGACAGTGATGTTGTTTTCCTCCCCGGCCACCTCCTCGTGTACCTGGAGGCTCCTGGAGCGCACACACACACACACACACACACACACATATAGAGTGACATTGAGGGTCAAACAGGTTGCAGTTTTTGGAAAGTTGTGAACTTTTTTTCCAGTGTGAGGTTTTTGGATGTAGCTGACGGTATTAGAGGGGCCATTTTTATTTCAAGAATGCCATGGCGACCACCCACTTCTCCCAGTACACTCACACACTTCATTTTAACAGTTTCCATTTTTAAACACACACACTTGCACACACATCGCCCCAATTCTTCCCAGAGTGCCTTTGTTTTGTTGATTGTCCTGTGTGTGTGTGTGTGTGTGTGTGTGCGTGTGCACGTGTGCGCGTGTGTGTGTGAAACATGTCCTACATCTACTGACAACGTCGACCGTGCCTGCCATTCGCCAAGAATACAGCGGATGCACACACACACACACACACACACACACACACACTCACACACATAAACAAACATGCACACACGTCAAATGTTGCCATGACAACATAGGTATGGCCGGCCTGGCTGTCTTTGGTGATGCTGAACCACACAGAACAGGAGGAGGGTGTTTGTTGATGCTGACAGAAAACCAAAATCAGATTGTGTTTCACTAAAGGGTGTAAATATGTTTCAAAACCCATGAGGAACGTGTGTTCAATGACAGGAAACAAAAACACTTCACTGAAATGTTTTTATATATTTGCCAGTAAAGGGCAGGAAGAGTTGTATGGATTCAGCTAAAGAAGGAGAAACTTGCTCGGTGTTGAGCTTTGAGGTTTGATATTTTTTTCTCTATTTGGATTGTAGTATTATTACGTTGCGGGCCCCCTCCCTCGCCTCGGCGCAGTGGACAGACGAAGGCCCGAGACTGATCGGGCTTCTGATGTTTGGCCAGAAGATAAGTTTAGCAGATGAATTTCAGTAGTATTTTTCTACAGCAGCACATCCTCCATTTCGCTCTTCAACACACTGGATTGAAGCAGAGACTGTTTGAGTTGAAGGACAGCAATAACAAACCAAATAAAAAGGAGCAGAGCCACTTGTTGAAGCATTATGTTGGAGACAGAACCCTCCTCGTTCAGAGCACTATCCTGGTTATTGTAGAATGGCTGTTTTGTTAATGAAGTGTAAAAGTGTACATAAACTTATTGTATAAAATGTTCTGGCCTCCTCTTTTTCCTTCCATGTGTGTTTGGTCTGTTATAATGTCTGTTATTACTTTTACTTTAGAATGGAATAAAGTTATTGATTATACATTTTAGTTCCACCAGCTACACCAGCAGCCGTTCTTCAAGATGGAAGCAGGATGAATTTGGAGGTAAAATACTGTCTGTCTGTTTTAAATTGTCTGGTAATTTCATCTAAGTTGATTTAAAGAGGTGGAGTAAATACTGAACTAGATTCTTTTTTAGACTAAAGTGGCAGGGTGTCAGCAGGGTTCATCGACTGAGATTTTGGGAGTTTTTGATATTTTAAAGTGCAATTCATTTGAGAAAATAAAACTATTGACCAGTTAGAAAGCAGCCTGCTTCATGTAACTCACCACAAAAACAACCAAAATGTCTGATTCTGAGGTGAAAAAACCTTGAGCTGAATTTAAAATGTGATATTTAAACCACTGAGTTTGATAACATGTTAAATGTCTAAAGACTTTTTCAGGTTATTCTTAAATACTTGAGTCCCTCAGTTGAACACTCTGCTTTTTCACATTAGTGAGACCAAACCTCCAGAATAATTCAGGCTTTAGAAGACAACTTAGTTTCAGTATAAATTCACGAACATAGCTGAAGAGTTTTCATTAAAGATTTTGTGTTTGTTCACTGCTTTTACAACCATTTCTGATATAAAACTTTAAAAGTGTAAGAAATCCTCAATAACTCAATGTTAGTCCTTGTTTTAAGATCTGTCAGGAAGTTCTGTGCTGATGGCAGCTCTAAATCATGAATGTAGAGTTTTGGTGGTGGGGACAGTTAATATTCCACAGACTGTACCTTTAATTTATTTTTTTTTAAAGACCAATGTCATCAAAAGAGTGTCAGGGGTCTAGTACAGAAAGACATACAGTATTTACTCATGATGATCAGAATGGTAGGCTGACTGTATCCAAAAACTTTATTGACCAAAAATAGTGTTGAAATATAGAAAAAAAAAACAGTTTGTGCAGTGAATAGATTTTTCCTTTAAAAAGATAGGAACTGTGAAGAAAATATAGAAAGCAACAAAAAATGTCTGGTTTGTGCAATCATAACATTCAATTGTGTATAATCAGTTTTAATCAGTTTAAAGAAAATACAAAGTCTTGAAGGAATAGTAACATTGGCATTTTTAAATAGAAATGTGTGAATAAAAATGAATTACTAGAAATTACAATGACATCATTGCAGCCTGACAGACTGGGCAGCACAGAGGAGGGTCGTCATTTTTGCCACAGATGTTAAAAGCAGAGATACAACAGAGTGAGACTGATGACTGCTGGAATGATGGAGAGTAAACAAAGGGAAGTGGAAGTTTGTGTGTACCCAGTGGCATGTTTTCCCCCCAGTAAGAAAGCTCCAGTTAAAGCTGTTGTTGTTGGAGTTTCTCACAGAGGGGATGCAAGGAGATGTAAAGAGTGTAAAGAGGTGACAGACAGCTATACGATGAAGAGGTGTGATAAGTAATATTAATGAGTAATGAAAAGTATGAGACTAAATCTGTTATGCTTAACTTTTGATTTGTTCTTGGACCACATCTCATACCCAGTAAGGCAGCATGTTCCCAAATGTTTGCAGTGCAAGAATTGTTGGAGGTTTAGTCATAGTTTGTTTGTATGTAGGAGTGATTTTACCACATGTGGTAAATGTGGGGAGAATGACTGTGAAGGAGACTGTGAGAAAGATCCAGAGTCTTCTTTGCAAAGGGAGTCATGCAACAGGGAGGATAACTGTCCAGAGAGAGTAATGGAGGCAGAAATAATCAGGGTCAAATCTAAGAAGCATGAGGAAGTAGGTCAGAAATGTTATGATGTGAGACAAGAAACTAAAGAGGACAAATCAGTCAGGAAGCAGGATGAGTTTTGCTTTTGTGAGGATCAGGTGAAGTTTTGGGCCTTTGAGAGGAAATCTGAGAAAATGGACATAATTGTAGATGCAGTGAGGAGATTTCTGGGTGTTGTAGTTTCTGGAGAAGTTGTGCAGCATCTGTTGAAAGAAGCTTTTAGCTTCTCTCAAACACCTGAAAAATTATTAATTATTATAAAGTTATAGCAGAGTGGGAGATGGGTGGGAAGAGGTTTTTATTATTTTATTTAGTCAGTGGAGAGTTTAGTTTAAATCCAGTAGATGGCAGTAATGTAACATTTTGGATGCCAACCACCACTAAAAACCAATAAGAGGAAGAGGAAACCCGACAGTTTGAGTTGTCCCTTCGCAGGATCCATACTTTCGTATTACGTCATCATTCCTGGACTTCTCACATGTCCACAACAGCAGCTGAGGTTAGTTTGTCTCTGTTAATAATGATCGGATGCTTTATTGGTGTCGTTGTGTTTCGTGTGCAGCTCGTGTAACTTACAGTGTGTCAGGAGAAAATCTTCCATCCATCCATCAGCTGTTTCCTCACATGTTCCGTCATGTCCACGTGTTTCTGCTACTTTAATTATCAAAACACAACAGCAGACAAAACGCAAACTAGTCAGATCCAGTGTGACTGTTTGTGTCTCTGAGCTGTGCAGACAGCTGCTCCTCTACATCAAGTCCTGTGAATGTGTAAAGACAAGAACTGGAGGTGAAGGTGCAGGTGGAGGTTTGTGTTATGATCAGTTTCTGTAGGTAGGGAGGCGCATGTCCGTTGATGGATTTGTAGTCAATCCTGAAGGAGACAGTGAGACAGTACAATGAAAACAGAATTGGTGTTATATGTTCGTGTTTTCGCACTCTCAGTAGGATCCTGGCAGCGCTGTTCTGAATGTACTGGAGCTTCTGGATGTTCCTGCCAGGGATTATTTGTTAAGGTTTTAAGATGGTAGATGGCTGAGATTTCTGTCTCCACTCCAGATACATGGATTTATTACAGTTGTGAAAAATTAAATTAAATAAAGACATTACAATAACCTTAACTTTAAACATAACTTAGACCCAAACAGCAACAGATATGACACGAAACTAGAATTATTGTATTAAATTGTCAGAGGAAACACTGCTGCAGTTTTCAGCAGGATCGTCTCCTGAAATGTTTCCCTCAGAATAATCTGAATCATGTTATATGAATATGTTTTAAAAAGCATCACGTCTGTGTATTTCTGTATTTTGAATGACAGCAAAGATGAGTTTCTGTGGTTGTGCTGTTTATCTCAGTCAGTCTGACACTGAACTATAAGTGTAAACCTGCGCTGTGTGTATTTACAGCAGGAATCCTGTTCACCCTCCTGCACTGACTATTAAACCAACTATAGACACACTTCGGATGCTTAACTTTCATCATAGAGTGGTAGTTCCTAACCCGAAGTCTGGACTGTAAGATGATAAACAGGAGGAAGGAAAAAAAAACATTTCTGATACACAAAATGAATTAAAATAAAAGTGACACTTGGGTTGAGCTGGTCACAGCTGGTAGACTAGGTGTCACAAGAAGACACTGTTGTTTTTAAAGTGGTCCAAAAAAGTCTGGAGCCACTGTTTCACAGGAAAAAAAGATTCACAGTATTGCTTTTCTAGCTGCATGTTTCATTCACACTCCCAACCTGTCTTGTAGTACATTCATATATCGTAATAATGTAGCCTATTTATGTAATTTAATAATATATGATCATTTATCTTCTCCTGTGCCTGTTTGAATGAACCAGTTAATTTTCTTATCTTTTTATTTTCAGAAACTTTCCTTCATTCCGTAAGAGCAGCAGATCTTCCTCCTCTGATCAGTCAGCGATGAGTGACAGCGATGACGACGTTCCCACACTGTCAGCTCACACTCTGGCCGCCCTGCAGGAGTTCCTCAGTGAGACCAGCAGCGGTCTGGCTGACAGCACGACGCCCTCAGACCAGTTCGCTGTGGGAGCAGTGGAGGAGGACTGGGTGAGCTCGCTGGATTTAGAGACAGAAAACCTGATGCTGCATCAGCGAATCTGTTCTGTGGTTTGTTCAGTGGCGACGCAGTAAAAATGCTGCACAGACACAGAGGATTAGAGATTATCAGGAAGCTGCTGAAGCATCAATCAAGAGTTATCTGACTTCTTGTGTCAACTGTTAAGATGAGTTTCAGAGCCATTTACCGCTGATTTTATCAGCTTATCACAGATATATTGTATTGATGTATGTTTCAACCAATATGTAAAATACAGTTGGTCATTTTTGCTCGAACGATGACTGAAACAGTTAATCAATCATCAAAGTTTCTGTCAATTGACACATTGTTTCAGCACTGATTAGTTTATCAGGGATCCCTCAGATTTCATTATTAGGATCTGATGAAGGTATGATCATTTTAATTGATTAATAGTTTAGGTCATTTATCAAACATGTGCTGGTTCCAGCTTCTTAAATGTGAGAATTGGCTGCTTCTCTCTAATTTACATCATTACACATTGAACATCTTTGGGTTTTGGACTCTTAGTAATCTGAAGACATCACATTGAACTCTGAAAACTACGGATGGAAATTTGTCACTATTTTCTGATGTCCTGAACACTAAACGAGTAATATGTTACTCGGAGAAAAAGTGCGAGTAATAATTGTTAGATGCAGCCCTCATCTCAAATACCCACTATTAGTCAAGCCCAAGTATAACTAAACACAAGTTAACTGAAGTAGCTTCTGATTAAACCATGTTAACAGTGTCACTGATGTCTCTGTCTTTCTGTGTGTGTGTTCGTCCACCAGCGGATGAGTCAGTTCTGGTACAGTGATGAAACAGCAACACAGTTAGCTGAGGAGGTCATACGTGAAGCTGGAGAGGGAGGCAGGTAAAGCTACATACACACACACACACACACACACACACACACACACACACACACACACACACACATTTTGAATGTGGACAGATTTCTCTTCCATTAAATATTGTTTTTCAGATTTTCCTCTAATTGTTGTTTTGTTTTCAATCTCTGGATTTCTCATCAAGCTCCAGTCTGTACTGTGCTGCATTACATTCAGGTGTATTTTATTTTGTAGTCTGTGTCTCTTCTGTGATGGACAGACTCTGAGGGAGTTTTCTCTGTATGATTGTACAACATAGAAAGAAGCTTCATACTCTTATTGAACCCTCCCGGCTTCATCTGCAGCAGGAGTTTCTGATGAAGTGTGTTGGTGTTTCTTTTTACCTGCAGGATAGCATGTGTGAGTTCGCCCAGTGTGTACCAGAAGCTGAAGCAGGGTGTGGTGGACGGTTCAGACCGGGTGTCTTCTGTCGTGTTGGAGTACGACCGCCGCTTCGCCACCTACGGCGATGACTTCATCTTCTACGACTACAACGAGCCGTTGTCTTTCCCGGCCAGCGTGGCTCCTCAGAGCTTTGACATCGTCCTCGCCGACCCGCCATACCTGTCCGAGGAGTGTCTGGGCAAAGTGGCCAAAACCGTCAAGTACCTGAGCAAAGGCAAAGTGCTGCTGTGTACAGGTGAGAGGAGGAAGTGCTCTGCTGTTGCTTCTCATGTATTATCATTATATTATCAAGTCGCAGAGATTAACACCTGATTATCTATCAGATAAATCCCTGACAGTCTTCTAAAAAACAGTCACAGTGTGTTTTGATACCACTGGAGGGCGACACAGTTGAAAACAGTCAAATTCTTCACACATGTGAACATAGTGGCTGTGAAAGAATCTCACTGAAGCTGCATCTTTTTTTTTGTATACAAAGTGATGACAGCAGCTTTATTCCCTTCATGCATGTTGTTAAATGTCTCTGAGCAGCTTCTTAACATCAGATGTTTGTGTGTGTTCTGTTCTGCAGGTGCCATCATGGAGAGTGTCGCTAAAGACCTTCTGGATGTAAAAAAGTGCAGCTTCCTGCCGCAGCACAAAAGAAACTTATCCAACGAGTTCCGCTGTTTCGTCAACTATCCGTCCCGCCTCCTGTCCTGCTGAGCCGAACCTCTGTCTGATCAGCTGCTCAGAGCAGAAACAGCCTGGAGGAGGGAGGACGCTACTCTGACATTTCTAAGTGCTCCTCTGCTGTTGATGGATGAACAGAAGCATCAAGACCTGCAGCACCACCTGAAACATGTCGCCAGCTGTTTTTGCATTTTAATTCATTTTGGTTACAAGTGAACTTGAGCCTGTAAACAAGTCAGCTTGTTTACTGAGCAACATTTGGCAACCTTCTGGCTCACTATTGAAACAATTACTGAATCTGTAGAAAATGAATGAACGTTAATTTTGATAATCAGTTAATAGAAGCCAGTAACCAAGAAAGAATGGCAAATATTTATTGGTTTCAGCTCCTCTAATGTGAGGTTTTGCTGTTTTTGTTTTCAAATTTTAAAAAATTCAATTTATTTTAAATCAAATGTCACTGTTGCTTAGACAAAATGAACAAAATGAGGCTCTGTGGCATTGAGCTGGACGTGGACTAAACGTAGAGATCAGTTCACACTTGTCAGCCTCTGAAAACAGTTTACTAGTAAAGTAAAAATAGTCTTCTGTGGTTCTGGACCAGCTTTGTCAAGTCTGACAAAACCCCCCTGATGATGTCATAGTGAGGTCATCAGGATTGTGTTGTTTGGACTTGGAGACTTGACTGACACTGAAAGACATACTGAACGTCCAGATTGTCACTAACTGCTCAGTGTGTTTTAGTGGAGCTTTAACAGAATTGGACAATCACACATGCAGTCATCTGGAATACGTGTTGTTTTGTTACTAATTTGTTATTAAAGTGTGTCAGAAGAACTGTTGTCTCAGGTTTCTGCTGATGAGAATGAAAAAACCCCACAATTGTCCGTTGTTTTGTTTTTTTTACATCAGAAGGTGGCGGTGTTGATCAGGTTGACGTTTGACTGGAGAGAAGCATTCTGTAGTGTCGCTGTAGACGTGCAGCTTGTGAGTCAAGTATTTATCACCACTGTTCATAATAATACTGGTGATCATCCAGTCAGTGCAAACCACCTGTAATATGATGGAAGTTCCTCTTAAACCAACATGTTGAGGTGCAGTGGGAGTTGAACATGATGCTTTGTTATCACAGAGCTACATGAAAACAGTCTGGAAAGATGCTGTAGTCTGGTACTTTATTCCATTGTTCAGTATGTTTGTGCTTTCCTCCTTAAACTGGTCAATTACAAAAAAAGCATTTTGTCACTTACCTCTGCTGGTATGTCACCATGCAGTCAGTTATTTAGATATCAATCTCTGAGATATCTGCCTCCACCTCAATAGAAAGGTCATGAATGGAATTTGTTTGTGGTGCTCACAGCATTGAAATATACAATTCAATAACAACATATCTTTCCAGAAACAGTGTTCATGTCATTTATGATAAAACCCAGGACACAGTGTATGAAACTGCTACTAAAGAGATGAAGAAACTGTTCACAACAGGTTATTTGGATTATCCAGAGTAACAAGACATCATTTCTGGAGAGACACACTGCTGCTCAGAGACAGATATGTCAGATCCAAAAAACAACACAACAAAGTACAGAAACTGAATCTGATTGGCTCATACTGCACACTTTGCCCCAACCTCTTAAAACTTTTTACACATTAATATTTGCTTATTATTATTATTATTATTATTATGTGTTTGTACTGTATTCACCTAATAATCTCATTCTGGTTCTCTATATTGTAATTCTACTACTGCTGCTACAGTCTATATACTGTATACATATATATTACATGTCTGCCTTTCATCCTTACTTTTCCTACCAGATGTAACAAAATAAAATGTTTTCTTGTCATTTGGATGAATCGACCCAAATGTCAAAGTGTGTATTTTTAGGCCTGTAAATCTCTCCAGTTGTTTGGGATGTCAAGTAAATACACTATATGCAGATTCAGTTATTTGTACTTTAAATTTTGTATCCTTGCACAACCACAGTAAAGGCACTTTTATGAAGTTCAAGTTGATTCCAAGTTCAGGTCCAGAGGGGGTCAGAACCGAGACAATAAACAGTCCTCATTCGTTTTCAAATGACAAACATTTCAGGAGCATTAAGAGAGATGAAGATCAATCCGTCATCATCAACTATACAATGAGTACTACTTTTAGGGCTGTTATAAGTGATTCTGTTTTATAGGTATAATATCTTACGTTGTTTGTATTGCCAGTGAGGGAAAAATGAAAACCTAGAAAAAGTGGATCAGGTGCAGAAGAGCTTATCTCGAGTAACACAGCCCAGTTTCCTTCACACTCTCTTGCCTGCAGAGACGAGCGGTCTGGCTTTGGGCTCTGCTCTCTCCAGGCTCTGGTTGCTGTTCCGCTCCTTCTCCAGCAACGGCACACAGGTGCATCCCACAGCGATGGACACGTAGATCTCAGTGTAGGAGTGGCGACCACCGATGCAGGAGCCTGTTCTCCTCAGGATGACAGAGGGAGCGTAGACCGGGGTGCTGCGGTACTGGTTGTTCTCCTCGCCGTACGGTCCAATCAGGCAGCCCTTACACAGGCAGTAGGCCTCAGGGATGTAGCGGGGATACCTGGCTGGGTCGTAGGAGATCCTGCAAGGATGAATTCAACAGATGCTTTTTTTCTTTTGAGGGATCAAAGTTTGTATTCTTTAAGCTAGTGAAAACTCATTCCTCCCTTCAGCGGCTCTTAAAAACATGATTACAGGTCAAACACACGGACAACCCAATAAAGTATGTCTGCAACTGTAGCTGTTAGAGACAAGCTCCAAGATCCACATCCAAGATGTGTTCAGGCTCCCTGAACGGGGATGTTAACTCTCCTAAATGAAAATATCATCTCATATTAAACTTTTTTGTTTACCTCAGCTAGTCACAGTGTTGTTTTCCCTACATTATGATATTGATTAGGTGCCTGACATGAATGTTGTCCTTTTAGCACAAAGTTTAATCTGTTATTACCAGTAAAGAGCATATGAGTATGAAGGAAGCAGAAGTTTTCATTATTTAAGAATAACATGGGAGAGGTCATACAGGAAAAAAACATTTCATTTCTTAACATTTTTGTTTAAAATGTTCAGAATTCTGTTGATGAACTTTAATATATAATTTACACTCATTCTGACCTCTCAACACAACATTTAGTGTAGGAGAAAGTCTGGATATGTTTGGCTTAATATTCTAAATACGTATTAAATAAACAGATACACATAAATCTGCCAAACTTCATTTCATAATCAGACTGTAGTTCAAAAACTGTGCATTTGCAAAACTAAATAATTGAGATTTTAGTGAATTAAGGGACATTATTATTGCATTTACACGTGTTAAGGTGTAAACTTGAGCAGTTTCAGGATCTGTGATGTTTCTGTGCATCATTTATAAAATCAATGTTATGTTTTTTAACATATTTATTTTGCAGTGGAGAAGAAAGGAGCAGCTTGAGCTGATGTGGTGACAGAATGAGCCACTATGATGAATTCATTTATTTATAGTGTAGTTTATGTTGTTGACTGTTAGTTGATTTTTTCTGTCACTGTAATTTTATTTTTAAGAAAAAATAACCCATAAAACCATTTAATACAACATCTCCTAATTTATGACCCAATTTACAAAGTGAATTTGGTGACGTTCATATTTCCCGGCAGAGCTACAAGACATTTTGATTTAATAGGATTAGTGTCGTTTACGACACGGATCTGATCTGAAATCTTAAAGTGCCACATTAATCTTGATGGAGTTTAATCTCAGCACTGAAACTGCTGGTTAAAGGTTAAAAGCACTAAATATTATTATCAATAACACTGTAACGTTTGTATGTTTACAGCTGAACAAGTTATGGAAACATTTGCATGAATTGCAGTGAGTAGGTTAGTACAAATTCATTTCCCAGTATTTCACATTTTTTCAACATCACATTTTCTTATAAAACACTGATGTTGGTGTTTGCTGGTCGAATGCAAGTAGTTTTTAATGCACACGTGTTGTTGATTGAAATCAGAGTAGACGGTGCATGCTGAGATTTTAATTTAATGATGACTAACTCCCCCACAGCAGAGAGCCAGTATAAAGCAGTCCACCTGCTCTCACCTGTAGGTCCAGGGAGAGATGCTGCGCAGGCTGACCGGGAGGCGGGTCTTGCTGTCGGTCTGGGACCGTGCGGTGGTCGGGCAGGTCAGGTTGAGTTTGGCCTGCGGCTCTAGCTGCAGGGCGTGGTGGAAAGCGCTCAGAACACCGACCGAGAGCCGCCCGAACATTTGCTCCAGGATTTCCTCCGGCAGGTCCAGACAAGACCGGGTCCTCGTAGCCTTCTTCCGTATCCGACTCATTCCGGCTGCCAAGCCCAGCAGCAGCACAGCCAGGTGAAGCAGCAGCAGCAGGACGCGGATCCGACGCGGCATCACTGAGCAGTGTTGTGCCAAAACGCGTATCCACAGAAAAATGTTTCCTTGTTTTGTTTTAAAATATAACAAGGAGGTAGATGCGTCCAGAAACAAGCGTGACCTTCGTTAATGAGGCAGTTTTAACCACCAACAGGTTCCTTTCCTGTTATAATCCAGTGAAGTGATGGGAGCGTTGAACAGCCAGCGGCAGGAAAACAGTCCGCTCTGGCGTGGAAACCGAGGCACAGGCGCTCCGCCACGGAAACTGAGGGAACATTTTGGAACAACGAGTCCACAGGGTCGCCAGGATAAATAACTGCTTTAGGATTAGAAGTTATTACCGAACTGGGAGTTGTTACACCTGCTGCCTGCTGTTATCGACGACAGAAAATGTCACCAAGTGTGTTTTCCGATCGCTTGTCTCCGACCGTGTGTGCGTAAAATCCGGTGGAACAGTTCCTGCGCGCAGGAACAGCGTGATCCACCATTCAGAGCGAGTCTAAATCAAACTGAAGTACTGACAGATAAGGTTCAGCCCCAGCACTCCTGATAGGAGTGGGAAGACCAGACTGCTGTGTGGGTGTGTGTGTGTGTGTGTGTGTGTGTGTGTGTGTGTGTGTGTGTGTGTTTGTGTGTTTTCTGCTGTTGGATCCTGGCTTCACACCAGAGTCTACTTCACTTTAAGATAAACTGGATCCAGCTATGTCCAACCACTCAATGTCAGCTCTGGTTTCATACAAACTGTGACGTCAAGGTCAAATGGTCCCCACCTTTAATTGTTAAAAAGCAAATTTTCTCCCAAGGACCATATTCTACTGTCATTAAGTATGAAAGTACAGTGAATTTATGTCATTAAGTTTTATGTGAGGCAAAGGCTTTAAATGATTATGCATATAAAAAGCCTTTTAAAATTTAATTTAATCCAGTTTACCCTTCACTAAATCCTTGGTCGTCTGCCTTGCAGGAGAAAACTTCACATTAATAACTGTGACCATGAGTGTGGTTTCTATATTAGAAAAACTCACTGACCACATGGTTTGTGCTTCATCTGAAGGCTGTTGTATGTAGATAAATATTTGATCTTTTAATGCTATAATAACAAGATGAACCAACAAGTAAATATAAATACTATACAGCAAATACACATATTTAAAATCAAGTACAAAATGCAAAGAAAGAGCTGGAAAGGACCTGAAATACATTATACAGGTTTTGTATATCATGTTGATGGAGTTTCCAGAAGGTTCCCAGTCTCACACATGGAAACATACAGTGTTGTAAAAAGGTATAGGGACAGTGATATGTTTTTCATTGTCTTGGCTCTGTATTCCAACATATTGGGTTTAAAATGAAAAGGTGACTGAGGTTAAAATGCAGACTTTCTGCTTTAAGGGTTTTGGAGAGTGTTTTCATCCATATTAGAGCAACAGCGTAGGACTTAAAGCAGTGTGTACAAAGACGTCTACGATTTCTACACCATTGGATATTGATGTAAACGTGTATAAATTCAAGTAGAGATTCAACATTTTAATCTCATTGTGATTGTTCTCATTTCAAATCTGATGTGTTGGATTACAGAGTCAAATAAAACTGTCCAGACTGCACTATGTGACCAATCTGATAGAGGTCAAGATGTCTCACTGCTGTACTGCTGAGATAAACAGAGTAACAAAGACACTGCATATTAATACAGTCTTTCTCCTGGAACAACAGCTGAGTTTTGGAGTGTTTTAGATTTGTGCTCTTGCCTTTCAAAAGGTGACTAAAGAACAAATGTTCGACCAGATTCAGCGGTGAAGGCCGGCGGCTGAGCAGCTACTCAGGCAGCAGGTCGTCTCCTAGCTCTTCATCTGCAAAGTCATCATCCTCCACTCGTTTCTTGGCTCCCGTCTTTGGTCTCTCCATCTGAGGCCCCAGTGGGTCCACGTAGGATGCATCTACACATGAGAGGAGCAGGTTCAAAGATAAAAGATAACAAGTGAGACATGATGTAATAGATTTGAGGGGAATAGAGAGGAAAAAGGGGTTTTCTCACCTAGTTCTTTCGGGCTGCTGGCCTCGTAGGGCTCATTGGAACCAGGAAGTGACCTCACCTTGGCGCTCAGCCGCTCTCCCTTAGTGCTGTTGCTGCTATGGCCACTGTCTGCACCACACACAAAAACACATACATTTTGGAGACGTGACATTTTCACGTTTTACAGAGACAGTATGTTATGAAAGATTTGAGAGTGTGTCTGGATGTGTATGTAGGGGGATGGGATGGCCTACATTAGCATTTAAGAGTCGGTTCAGCAACTAGAATGTAACTGCAACAGCTGCGCGTGCTGCTTAAGTGCCCTTTAGCAAGATACTGTATAACAGCACCAGCTCAGGTCCTACTCATCTTAGGATGGTGCTGTTCACAAGATGCAATGAATATGTTGGAGAATGTATGTGTGTGTGTCTCTGTGTGTGTGTGTGTGTGTGTGCGTGCCAGGTTCAAATGACAGGCTGACAGAGTGCAATAGTGAACTGAAGGACAGACGTGATTACAGACAGCAGCATGCCACATCTGGCTGCCAGGTAGCCTTGGAAACTGAAGAGAGGAACGACAGAAAGCTGAAAAACAGGAAGGAGAAGGAGGCCTGATATTCCACCTTCCCTCACAGTCCCAAACATCTCATATGAGGCCTTACAAACTGCTGGCAAACTGAGACCTTCGCTGGAATTTTTTTTTTTTTCTCCACAATTTCCCTTTTCTTGGATAGTCTGAGTGGCGTTTCTCTTTTATAATACACAACTGGGAGATACAGAAAAGGGGAATGACAAGACAAGCTGGAAGCCATACTTAAAATTAATCATGTGTAACAGTTTCCACAATTAAAGGTGCAATAAGTAAGCTTTATACTCCTCTGCAGCACAAGTGGAAATAATACTGTATGTTTATTTGCAAAGGGGCTGATAGAAAGGATCAGTACTGAGTCAATTTTTTGGCTGTCACTTTCCTGCTCAAACTTCTTTGGAAAAGCAACTGAAAGATTACATGAACATAAAAAAGTCAAGGAGGAGTAGGAGTAGCAGCTGTGAATACAAAGATGTCAAAATTGGTAACAAAACCCAACGTGAGTGCAACTCTACGTTAAGTGAGTTTATTTATTTACACGGCAAGAATAAGAACACAAAATGTAAGTTAATAAAAAACTCATAAGAGAGAACACCAAAAATGTCAAAAGGAAATAAATGAAAAGCAGCACCTCTTTTGTGCTCTGTGACGTTGGTTTTAACAGATTCACATCAAAGAATGACGCAGGTTTGGATGCCTGAGAAAACAAACCGTGTGCCTCGCCAGTTGGTCATGAAAGAGCTGCAAACCAGCACACCATCTCTCAAGTGCACATACACAATGTACAGTGCTGCAAATATGCAGACTTTACAGAAAAGAGGGAAAACTCTCAGGTACATTAGAACTTTTCTCAAATATCTGAAAGCAGTTTGGGCGATTGCTCCCTCCTCCTATGTGAGAGCGCTCAGTGCAGACACCAACCACAGTCCAACATCGCAGCTGCCTGTCAAAAGATTTCTGGACTGGGTTCAAGGTGTTTTGACCATAACACTATACTTAGGCTTCTTGACTTGTGTCTGCCACAGAAAATCTTTCACACCACTCATTCCTGCTCTGTAAGTGTGCAATGCAAACTTTGCTCAGGTAATTTTAAGTAGTAAAAAAAGGACTTGTACAGTATGATTGTACACAAACAATACTTCATCATCATCATAATACAAATGTTAGCTAGTTAAGAAAGCATTGTGTGTAAGCAAAGTGAAAGAAGTAAGACATTACTGCTCTTCAGCACAAAATGACCATATACTGTATATGCATGTATATTTTCAATGTTGTTAGTGCTTGCAATATGAGATCCTAGTGTTACAATGAAATAATTTGTTGTTTTGGTTGCAAGAAAAGTAAAGAATTGTTCACTTCATTTCATTGAGACACCTTATTTTCAAAGACAGGTCATATGGCTGGCAGTAAAGAGAAATTTCTCATTATCAGTTTCATTCTTGAGCCATTTGTTAAGCTGAAGATTTATCCAAAAAAAATGTCTAAAACCTCTCTAGATGACAACAACATAAGTTTTTTTTACTGAAATAAAACAAGTTTACTCTAGCTTTTGTAAAGATCTCCTTGTCCAAGTCTCTTATATACGAGTGGCCAAAGTGTAGAGTTTTACCCACCTACGTACCTACTGTACAGGTTTCTCTATGTTTTTGAGTGATACTCTTACATACCTCTCCCTGAGTCCAACAGTGGACTGAGTTGTTTAGTCTCAGATTGAGATACTGGGCAGCAGAGATGAAAGAAAGAGACCGATAATATAGTCAGAATACAGATGAAGCCAGGAGATCCAGAGAAACAAAGAAAAAAGAAAAGAATGAGCACAGAAGCAATACGTCTGCTATGTGGAATGAGAGCTGAAAAAAAAAACTTGTTCTGTTGACATTTTAAAGCCTTCCCTCTCTTCCCTCTCACCTGCTTTGACATCCACCTCTGATGTGCCTTAAGAGAGTAAGAAAAGAATTGGCGGTTTAGTTGAACAACTTTAAAGTGTTATAATCACTAATCAAGGGATACAAATTATTGAACATGTCAGATAATGTTGAAAAGTTTCCAATAACAGATCCAATTACAACTCTGGCACTAGTAAAGTATGGGACAATAAAAACACACAAGTCTGAGGTTTTCTAATCTAACTTATCAAATCACGGAGGAATAGAAGTCTTGGCAGGATGGATCAGCAAGCACTTTAACATATGCCTGATATATAAACATACATACATATATGAATATATATATATAAAAACTACACTACAGATATTCAGCTGAACACCAGAGAAAAGCTTGGCCTCATTACAGTTTTTGGCAACTTACTAGTTCATCTGGATTGTGTTTGAAATCTGCTGATGAGCCAGCTTTCCAGTGTCAGAGCATTTGTCTGTATTTGTTGTGGATCTGCAGTGAAGTAGAGCTAAAAACTGTGGAAGTTTGTCTTTTGCAGTGTCTGCGTCCCCTGAGGCTCTCAGTGCCATCAGAGCTCCTAAACAGTCTCTTCCTATAAAGATGTGAGGCTACACATCCCTGTTTTTTGTCATTTAAGGGAATAGTTCAATATTTGGGCTTTCTTGTAGATAGTTAGAAGAGAAGATTGATACAACTCTCATATCTGTATGTTAAATATGAAGTTGTGGCCAGGAGACAGTTAGTTTAGCTTGGCATAAAGACTGGAAACAGGGGGAAATAGTTTGCCTGGTTCTATCCAAAGGCAAAATATTGGCTACCAGCATTTCTAAATAATATAATAATAATAATAACCTTTATTTATACAGCACTTTTCAAAACAAAGTTACAAAGTGCTTAATGAACCAGGATTAAAACATTTCAGGACTGGGGCAAATAAAATTAGGCAATCAAAATTATACAAAAATAAAATGGAATAAAATCCCCAAGAATAAAGATTAAAAAAGAGGAAAAAAAGACAACAACAATAATAAAGAAGGTAAGACATGTTGTATATAAAAACGGTGTGCTAGAATTGATGAAAGGCTTTTTTTAAAAGATACGTTTTAATTAAATTTTAAGTGATTTAAAAGATGTCACCAATCGTGCAAGCCTCAGATTCTCAGGCAGGGAGTTCCAGAGCTAAGGGGCCCTGACTGCCTTAGTTAATAAAAACACGATTGAACAACGTTTTTTAATTTGTTTTTCAAATGAAAGGTTACTGTCAAATATCACACCCAAGTTTCTGGCTGCAGGTTTGATATTTGTAGACAGGGATGCAAGATGTTTCTGTAAAATAGGGATGGATTTTGTGGGACTGAAGAGAATTATTTCTGATTTGTTTTCATTTAGCTGTAGAAGGTTTTGGGACATCCAGCACTTTATTACTGCCAGACAAGATAAAAGATGATTAAAATTGCCTTCTTCACTGGTTTTTAACGGGACATAAATATGTGTGTCATCTGCATAGCATTGGTACTGGATTTTGTGTTTATGTATGATATGTCCTAGAGGCAGCATATATATACAGAACAACAAGGGGCCAGGGATGGAGCCTTGGGGAACACCACAGGTCAGAGGGGCCACAAAAGAGGAGACATTTCTCATGACTACTGAGAAAATTCTGTTTGATATTAGGATTTAAACCAGTCTATAGCAGTGTGCCTGATGCTAACCCACTTTTCAAGGCAATCTAATAGGATAGAGTGATCCACAGTGTCAAATGTAGAGCTCAAATCAAGAAGAATTAAAATCAAACAATCACCAGCATCAGCTGTAAGTAAAAAGCCATTTGTCTCTTTGATGAGAGCAGTTTCAGTACTATGATGTGCATGGAAACCTGATTGAAATTTGTCAAAAATAGCATTATTATTCATAAAAGAAATCAACTCTAAGTGGACAATCTTCTCTAAAACCTTTGATAAAAATGGTAATTTAGAAATGGGTCTAAAATTTTTTAAATTGGTAGGGGCGAGGTTAGGTTTCTTGGGCAGTGGGCGTACTACTGCATGCTTGAGGCAGGCGAAAACACAGCCAGAGGATAGAGAGCTATTTACAGTAGATAAAATAGTGGGTCCAGCACTGTTAAAAACCTCTTTGAGAAATCTGGGAGGCATAAGATCTGAAGGACATGATGAAGGCTTTAATTTGGCCATTTTGTCCTTTAACATGAGGAAAGGAGGAGAAGGGTTACAGGTGACATGACCAATCTGGAGTTTTATTTAATTTATTTTGTTTGTGAAGAAGGATAAAACTTGCTCACAGGTCATGGGGGTGCCTTCAGTCTGTTGACTAGAAGGGTTTATTACAGATTTGATGGTTGTAAAAAGAATTCTGGGGTTATGACGGTTTGTTGTAATGATATTGGAGAAATATGACCAGATTTCTTTTACTGATTTTTGATAGGTAGACATTAGTTCTTCACAATTTGATATGGCACTGCCATGTTATTAAGCCAAAGCATACTGCAAGTTGATTTGACTTTCCAGATTTTTACAGGTGCTACGGAGTCAAGTACAGCTTTGCATGTATTGTTGAAGTTGTTTAGTAATTTTTCTGTAGACAAATTTGATTTTCTGTTATTACTATGTGTAGATGCAATGGCAAAGGCCTTATGAAATCTGTCAGCAGAGTTTGTATTGAGGTCATGAGATGAAACACAAGTAGCCACTGTGAGAGCAGACGGCAGAGAGAGGGACTTAAAAATAATTGCTTTGTGGTTTGACACATAAGCTAGCCTCATGGAGATCAACACAATCAAGAATAAAACCAGAGGACAAAAAGAATGCACATTGTCTATAAAATCCATAGTAAAAGAGGAACCAGAGGGGCAGCATATATGTATGTTAAAATCCCCTAAAATCAAGACTGTCAAAGAGAGCCATAATAAAAGCTAGAAGATCAGAGAATTCCTGAATAAAACCAGAGTTCGATTTTAGGGGTCTGTAGATTAAAACACAAAGTAGTGGTGTATTGTCATGTATCATAAAACCAAATGATACAAATGAGGAAAAACTTCCTAGTGAGTAAGAGGAACATTTAAAATACTCTCTGTGAATCACAGCCAGTGCACCTCCATGACCTGAAATCCTAGGCTACTGAAAATAATTAAAACCAGGAGGACATGCTTCATTCAGTGCAACACAGTCACCTGGATTTAACCACATCTCAGTAAGCATAAAAAGATCTAACTGCTTTGATACTATGAAATCATTGCAGAAAAATTGTTTATTTGCCAGTGATCTGACATTCAACAACCCAAACACTACTGAGTTGGGAGATGGCTTCTGGTGATTTTGAGGCTTAACATTAACAGTGGTAAGGTTCCTGGGACAGCCACCAGATTGTTTGACTGCAAATCTCATCTATAAGTGGCACCTATAAGTGATTATCACAGGGATGTTGAAAATGCCAGTGTCTGGTCCGAGTCTGATAGAAAAGTTGCCGGTGTTAGATGTGGAACCAAACAAATAGGGACTGGGACCCATGGAGCATCAGTCTCTGATGGGCCGGTCATTTCCAGTCACAAAAGTTGCGTGGCATGGTTGGTTTCCGTGAGGAGCACCTGAACAGAGGACTCCATATGCTAAACTAGCAGATAGCATCCAAACTCCAGCTTTGTTCGGATGGAGACTGTCTGGGCCAAAAAGTTCCCCCCATTCCCAGAAGACGTCAAAATTATTGATAAAATCCACACAGAGAGCATCACAAACAGAGGACAGCCAGGTGTTCAAGCTAATCAGCCTGCTGACATGCCCCATTCCACAGCCGGAGGTGTGGATTGGTCCTAAATATAGATTTTACTTTTGAATGATTTGAGGACATTAAACACCTAAAGCACCCCAGTCAACCAAGGAGGACTGTAATTCTGACCTGTAAAGATGTTCGAACTTTCAGTGACCCCTGAGGGATTAGAGGTGGGATTTGGAATTGTAGCTTTAACCTCCCAGCACTTCCTTTTATGGACTTAAAAATGATCAAACAACTACAGCCTTCTACTTTACTAAGTGTGGTGTATAGAGGGATACCCATAATGCTGGCCTTCTTAGGAGAGGTGAGGACAGGTGTGGAGACACCTGCTACCCAGCAGCGTGTGTGAACAACAGAAGAAAGAGGGAAGTGATGACATACATGAACAAAAAAAGACTAAGAATGATGGCAAGCTAAACAGTATTGATCATAGATTTTCATCATAATTAAAACCACAAATTATGGCTGAGAATGTTTCAATACTATTGCTGATGTGATCTGAACTCATCTAAAATACTGTCTAAAACTGGTAAAATTATCAGAAATTGTCCGATAATAGAATAGGTAAATAAGAGTACAAATCTGAGCAAGCATTTAATTACTTTTAGTCTTTTTAGCCCTTCATAGTTTTCAAAACCTGGTGCTATGGACACATTTAAATCATTACCAGAAAAAAGTATTCAGGTTTGACACACAGACCTTCCCATACTAACAATATCATGCACTCATGCTGATGTTAGGGAGTCTGGATTTACAGTAGGTGTTATAAAATAGCAAATGTTATGTTCCAGGTTTCTACACACTTTCTACACAGGTGCATATTGGACTTTATGACTTTGTCAGACTGATGCAAAGGACCTTTGTATGTTATGTTGACTACTGACTCACCAGCACTACCAGCGCTGCCCTCTCTGCCTTCTCGCCGACCTCTGGCACTGCCCTCTCGCCCCGACTTCACCCTCTGGAGGAAGAGTGAAAGAGAGTGGAGGGGGAGAGGAGGATTGAACATTTTTAATAAGCCTTTTCAATGCAGACGTTTTAACCTAGCATAGTAGGAATAATACAATAAATATATGCGCAATTCAAACAAAAGAGTAGACATTTATGCTTCAGTGTTTTGTTTTTGGTGACATTTTTTTCCAAAGCTGAGCCTGTTCTGCTTTTTGGCTCTCTCTTCATCTCTCCCTCCGTATCTCATAAATTAAGTCTGTTTTATTGGCACAAATAAAAATTTTGAAAATAATACTATATAACAAAAACAAAACTAAGCAGAAACTTTAAAATAAAAAGTCAAGTAGAATTGACATCGATTTATGGAAAAATTAGCATAAATGTCACATGTAATCAAGTCACATTGCAGTGACACCACAGCAATGAGCACTTAGCAGCAGAGACAGAGACAGTTACAAAGATGTGGGGATTACCATAAAATAAATATGGTAAAATAAAATAACAAAGTTAGCATAAAAAAACATCAGATAGAGCCGTGATTTCATCAGACTTCATACATTCGTTTTCTGGTTCTCAGCTCACATTGATCATTTCGTGACTAATGCACTACACATTAGTTCCATCAGTTGTTTTTCATTCATTGTTGTCATTCAATCTGGAGAATCTGGGGATTAATGAGTGAACTCTCTGGCTCTGTCTGTGTCTGTAGGATTGTTCCTCTGGTCAAGCAGCATCTCTGGACTGATTTGGGCTGATTGAAGAGCAGCTGGTTGTGATTAGACAAAGCCATCTTCCGATTCATCTGTTCCTGGCTCTGATGAATATGTCTACAGGACCAAGGCACATGGCTCTGTTACTCTAAATCTGGTACTATTCAAAACTTGACTGATGCTTGACCACCGCCAGTTTGGCAGATGATCAACAAAAACAAAAGCCTATCATCAGTTTTGGGCGTGGACTAAAGTTTAGATGCCACTATAAACACTAGTTAACACTCTGAAGATCTGAGCAGAGTTTGAAGATCAGGATGTAATGAAGAATTCATTTAAATTATTTGATATTCAGGGCTTTTGGTTGATTATTTTATCTATAGCAGCTCTTATACAGACCTGAAATGACTTCAATTCCTAAATAAATAAAACAACAGATCTAACAGAGCATATCTTGTGATCTTGGAATTATCACTTAAGACAAAAAAAATAAGAAAATAAATTAGTAAGAATTTCAGAATAAAGCAGAGTACTAAAGAGGGTGTTATTTAAGAGTACATTTAAGCAGGTCATGGAAGATAATATTTAGGGTGTACTGATTGTGTCTAAACCAATCAGATACAGACAGTGTTGGATATCTAGGGCTATACAAATGCAAGGACATATCTTCAGATATTCCAAGTTTAGATTGATAAAGAAAACACAGAGTTCATTTTCAGCATCAGGGACTACAGGAATTATCATCCCTTCAATAATCAAACCACTTATCTAATCCCTCCAGATGTTTCAGGTGACACTGAACAACCTGAATAACTGTGTGTGTGTGAATCAGACCTGTGAACAATTCTCCAAACAACACAATAACTGTTTAAAAGGACCCAGCATTAGTGCAAGCCAGGTGTTAAACAGCTGCATAGTGTCTGCTCTCCTCTCAACACGACCAGATTCAGGGAAAATGAAGAGAGAAAAAAAACATATGTTTTTCATGCATTTCTGGATCTGTAGTGACCATTGGCCCACTTCGTGGCAAAGGGACACATGCATGTTTTCAATCAAGATATCCAGGAATAGACGAGAGGAAACCAAGACGTCCACAAAGAAAGGATGATAATGAAAGCTTATGAAAGTCCTGTAATATATGACTGGGCAGCTGTGGCTCAGGAGGCAGAGTGGGTCGTCCACTTATCGGAAGATAGGCGGTTCCATTCCCGGCTCCTCCAGTCCACATGTCGAAGTGTTCTTGGGCAAGATACTGAACCCCAAATTGCTCCTAATGGCTGTGCCAGCGGTGTGCAAGTGTGTGTGTGTGTGAGAATGTACATTAGATCAGATCCTAATGAGCAGGTTGGCACCTTGCATGGCAGCCTCAGCCATTAGTGTATGAATGCCTGTGTGAATGGGTGAATGTTGACATGTAGTGTAAAGCCCTCTGAGTGGTCGGAGGACTAGAAAGGTGTTATATAAATGCAGTCCATTTACCATGACTGCAAAATAACCAGGTCACTAGCCTGTATAATGTTAACATTACTCAGATGTGTAACCTAATTTGAACGTTATATCATTAAACTAGGCTGCTTGTTTAAGGTTAGTTAATGTAAATCTGAAGCCAACAAACTGGGTGTTCCATGTTACACATTAAATACATGAAAACATTATATGTTATATCTTTTCATGCATTTGGAACACATTTGGTACATACACCATATGCAATGAATCAAGAGCAGCAAAACAGACTTTTATTTACAATGCTGTAGTATTTAAAATGCTGCAAACTAACTGTAAAGGTGTGGCAGCCGGCCTATATACCTGCTCTCTCAGCTCCTTCATCTTCTCCACCTTCTTCAGCTTGGTGGCATATTCTTGGACTTCCTTCAAACCCATGTCTGTACCCAGCCTCACCAGGAAACGTAGACCTGTACACAAACAAACATACAAAGAGTTTCTATTGTCTCTATATACTTATCAGTGAATCATCTGCTTTGTCAACAGCCCCAGAAAGAATTGTGCAACAAACAGGATGAATTACATTCCACATTATCTGGAAACTTGCGGTGGATGTCTTGATATGTTTCCAGAGCTTTCTGGTAGTTTCCTGTGAAGAAAAAAAGAAAAAAAGCCAAGTTCAAGATATGAACTCAACTTATTGCTAATTCACTCAATGCATACAGCCTAAGACAGTGGTTCTGAAACTGCAGAGTTTAACAACTTCTCCAAATGAACAGCAGTTTAACTTATTTCAATCAACAGTTAGAACTTGGTCAGAAAGGGTTTACTCTTCTTCACTCTTCTCACTAGCAGTAAAGACTCAATAAAAAGTCCAAATAAAAGTCAAAGCTCATGTACATGTGGACTGTGGATATGATAAAGTTCGGGAGCTTCCATGTAAAGTAAATTGTCTTCTCTAAGAACTGGTTTTCAGTATCAAATTGGAAGACAGCTGTGGGTAGCATTTTATTTGACTACAGCTTCATTGCAGGTTATTAAACTATGCATTCATCTATAGAAAGGAACTCATGAAATTCTTACATTAGCATGGGTTAATATGATGCAGGTTAAGGATTAAATCATAAAAAGATAAAGAACAGAATTATTCTCACCACTTCTCCTGTAGCAGCTTGCCACCATCAGTTGCCACTTCACTTGGGTTGGTCTGAGCAAGACAGCAGAAAGATATCCCGTCAGTATGACTGTACACACAACCTTCAACTAAATAGTCCGACATATTAAGTATAAAAAACAACAGTCTGCTGTGGAGGACTATTCAACTATTAAATATTTACTATTGTACATATGAGTCATTATACCAAACTGACACAAAAGGAAAAAAGGCAGACTGAACTGACAGGGAAAGCACATTCATAAGACTCAATTTAGAGCTTCTGGTGATAAAAATGTACCGTCACCTGTTCACTCTACAGTTTGGAAGAGAGGAAATATCTTTACCTGCAAATTCAAGATTAGCCTCTGTACATAAAAAGTGTAAAAGCCATTTTTTGTTTTAAAAACAGCTTTGGCTCAATCAATTCTAAATTCAGCTGGGAGGCAGCCATCACAAAATCTAATTATGTGTTTCATTCAAGAAAAAACACTTCCAGATGAGAAAAGGCGTCTTGGAAAGAAAACTATTACAGCAATCAAAATAAGATAGAATACGATGAGTCTCTTAACCAAGTCAGAAAAGCATACAAATTACTTCATTTCAGAGATGTTTCTTAAATGATAGAAACAGTACTGAACATCTCTTGGGACTTGTTATATCAGAACCAAAAAGTACTCTCATTCTTTGGCATAGAGACAGAGCACAATTAAGTCCCGCCCACCCCAGAGGGGAAAACAATTCATTGGTCTGCAGTGATATGGAGCCAGAGCAGCAACAGTTACATTTTGGCATCGAACATAAAATTTGGCGTTGAAAACAAAACCTGAACTGGAAAAGGGGTCATTGGCACTGAAAAAAGTTCCACTGAAAAATAAAACACGGATATTAAAAAAATTACAATCTTACAGTCTTATTATCTTATTTTATTTTGATATTTTTTGAATTAGGATGTGTTTTTCAATGTCAATCTTCTGATTTTCTCTTCATGTCTGTCTTTTTTCAGTGACAGTTTTTTTACGCTGTCAATTGTTTTTTTTTCAGTGCCACTGGTTTTCAGTTTCAACTTTCTGTCAGCGTTTTGGCGTAGAGAGGAGAGCCCTTGCCGGGCCTACATTACCCAGTATGCCTTGTGGTCCGATGAAGATATCCAAGGGCAATTTTTGAGCCAGACTGTTGTAATTTTCACTCTAGGACTGTTAATATTTCACTTTATTAAGACGTAGTGTTTTTTTCAGGTGAGAATTTAACCATATAGATTCCCAATTTGTGGTCAGTTTATCCAAATAACACCTGTTTGTAAATCTGCTGCAACGTTTTAGAGGAGCCGCTGACCGGGTGAGACCAGTGTCATCTCGCAGCAGCAGCCCAAGTCCTGCGTCATCATGCTGGGGAGAACATGATCCCATGCACTGATCTGTGCAGCTCTTTAGTAATTTGCCGCTGTCTCTAATGTCTCCGTAGCATTTTGATATATGATATAATTCCTTTAGGAAGACAAATGTTGATCTCACAGATGAAATCTAACAATTGTAGCTGCCACATTAGTTTGTCTAATGTAAAGTGGAGCTTCATGTTTTTACTGGACAGAATAACAGTGCTGCCTCTGGGGCTCTATGTGTACAGATATGACCACAATATAAATGTATTAAAATGAACAGATCAGTCTATATTAAACTTTGCTTTATGCCATCACTCTTGGATATCTTTGTCGGACCACAAGGCATACTGGATAATGTAGGTCCAACAGGGCCCTCCTCTCTATGCCAAAACACTGACAGAAAGTTGAAACTGAAAACCAGTGACAAAAAAGGGTGAAAAAAAACCAAAAAAAACTGACGGCATAAAAAAACACTTTCACTGAAAAAAGACATGAAGAAAAAATCTTAAGATTGACATTGAAAAACACATCATAATGCAAAAAATATCATAAAATAAAATAAGATTGTAAGATTGTAATTTTTTTAATGCCTGTGTTTTATTCTTTAGTGGAACGTTTTTCTGTGCCAATACAACTTTTTACAATACAAGTGTTTCAATGCCAATGTTTCTGTTTTCAGTTCAGGTTTTGTTTTCAATGCCAAATTTTATTTTCAATGCCAAAATTGAACTGTCACTGTTCTCCCCCTATACATTGACTTGTTATTGTATGAAGGTGCCACCTTGTCCCTTCTGTCTGCTAGCAAACAGAAAAATCTCTAAAAGCTGCTATGTGATGGGATGCACTACCAACAGGGTAAAGAACCCAGAACCAAGTTATTATAAGTTGCCAAACCCAAAAACTGAGCCTTTAAGAAAAAAAAGTGGATAAAGTTACAGGGCTGTGTGCTGTGCGGTGGGAGAGACAGACCCAACCTGAGCTGCTAGTCACAGAGAACACGCAGGTTGAAAGTAAAAACAGAGCAGCTGTTTAATTGAAAGGTATGCAGTGTTTGTAATAGATGTTTAAATAGAACACACAATAGCTAAACTGCATTTAGCTGAAATATTAACTGTAGAAAGAGCCTGAATGGGAAATTATCGCATGTCTGTGCATGTAATTTCCTCGACTATGTTTACAAACTGCACTCGCCATATCGGCTGCCTGTGACAAGTGTCATGCCAGCCTGTTATGTAATGCAGTTTGCTATACAGTTGTGCTATCTCTTCTGTAGATGTGATGTCAGCCCTTGCATTCATGTATTGCATCTTAATGTAACTGGTTTCAGTGTATACTACAAACTACCTTTTCCTCTCTGGTAGACAGAGGTTGCTAAAATAATCCTATGACATGCTGAAATCTAATGTTTTTAGCTAGCTACAAGCATTTTGTCCAGTGGGCGTGGTTTTCAGAGTATAACACCTTGTGCTCTGTCTGTTACGTTGGATGTGAACTACCAGTTGTTGAAATTTTCATCAGTTTTATAAAGATCCATGTGGTTTGTTAATCATCATGCTAAGGTACTGTAACTATTGGTTACTTACTGTATGAGTGTGGCTCTTTCAAAGTACTGAATGGCCTTCTCACAGAACTGTGTCTCGATGTAGTAAGCTCCCAACCACTCAATCACATCGATGTTGGAAGGGAAGTATCTGAAGGACTGGATAGCAACACAACCCAACAGGATCAGAACACTTACAGGTAGCTAGTGCTTAAGTTTTAAATTAATAATTTAGTCTGTAGACAGAAAAATACTCAATTATGCTTCACATACCTCATAGTAGTACTGGAAAGCTTGGGACTTGTCCCCTTCGCCATCATGCAGCTCTCCCAGTTTGGCCAGTGCCTGGGGGTCAGTGGGAGTTACACTGATTACTTGCATCAACCACTCGATTGCTTGCTGGGGATCCTCCAGTAGCTCATAGCTGAGAGCAAAGTGTCAAAGACCAACAGATGCTTACATGGGGATCAAAAGAGATGCAGGTTTGATTCCCTAAATGAACACCTTCCCAGCAACAGCTATTAATTTGCTATAATGTGAAGCAAAGTTAACCCTCATGACACAAACTGATAGAAACAGACAAAAGCACTCACAAACACATAACAAATCACACTCATTATCAGAAAGATACAGGTGGGCCAGCTGGTACATGACTTGGGCACTATTCCTGAGAATGGCATGGAGCTTCAGGAAGCAGTCCAGAGCTTCTTCAAGACGATTCAGTTTCTTATATGTTAGACCTGGAACAAGAGGAAGGGAACAAAAACTGCCAATCAACTTTGGCTCCATGGCCACTCTAGCTATTTGAACAACAACCCCTTTAACAACTTCATTTGATAAACACAGATAAAAAAGGTGAAACCCAATGAGTAATTATAGTGAGAAAACATACATTAGCTACACCTACAAAGTGGTCATGGGTCCACCTTACTGAGACTGTGCATACGGGTGATGTAATACATAGTCCTGCCAATTGTTTCACACTATTCTACTGATCTACAGATGATTTGCAGTTACGCAGCAATGCGTCAACAAATGCTGGGAAGAAAATGACTGCTAGAAAGTTAACATGACTGTTAATGAGGTGTTACCCAGGTTGTAGAGGGCCTCAGTGCAGGAGGAGTCATTCCTCAGTGCCTCTTTGTAGAACTCTGCAGCCTTCTCATAGTCCTGTTTGACGAACACTGTGTTGCCTTTGTTGACGAGAGCTGCCGGGTTGTAGCGATCGGCGTTCATGGCCAGGTCGGCATATCGGTCAGCATGGTCATAGTCCTTCTCCTGTAACAGGTTAAAGGTCAGAGGAGAAGCATTTACACCTATATACTGGTGGCAGGGTGGTACAGAGAATGGAGACAGTCAATGAGCCATCCTTCCAACTGAACATTTACAGACGTGGACAAAAATATTGGTACCCTTCCACCTTTTTATAAAAAATCTAAATTTTCTCTGTATTGAGTTGAAACTGACAGAAGTATATGGTATCTACCATTCTTTATTTCACATTAAATATAACTGAAACTTTGCTTTTGATTTACAACTTAACATATTATTTAATACAATAAAACAAATGAAAATGGCATGTCCAAAAATATTGGTACCCTTAACTTAAAATTTTGTAGCACAGCCTTTGGAGGCAATAACTTCAGTCAAGTGCTTTCTGTAACTCTGAATAAGGTTTCTACACTTCTCCACTAGTAGTAGTAGGCCCACTCTTCTTAAGCAAACTGCTCCAGTCCTCTCAGGTTTGATGGGTGCAATAGTCTGCTTAAAGTACCAATACGAATCAATTATTTCTTACAACCTATAAAGGGTACCAATAAGTTTGTCCAGGCTATTTTAGAATGTCTTTGTAGAATAAACATGAATTCAGTTATTTTCACAACTTTTTTGTTTTGTTCCACTGCAAACCAAACATAGACATGCATTGATTATAAAATATCCTTTAATTTCAACACTGTTCAGGGCAAATGGTGCATTATTTTAATAAAATGCAAGGGTACCAATCATTTTGGCCACATCTGTAGCTTCAAATATACTTGATGGCCAACTTCTGTGTCGAAGTGTCCTTTAGCTTTTGAACTAAGTATCTATCCTCTCCTTCTGTTTAGTCATGGAGAGGATCTTACCAAGAAGTAAAGGAAGGAGAGGTTGGTGGCAGCAGCGCTCTTCACTCTGCTGTCCTTCTTCTCAAATGTCTTCAGAGTTTCCACTGCCTGGTAACACATACAAAGCTGTCAGGGTAAACTTTACACTGGTTTTCCTCTAATGTATTAACGTGTGCTCAGTAATACTTTAAAACAAAAATGAAAGCATATGCCCCAGTATATAACACACCTACAAACATAAAAACATGTTTTTATACAGTTTGAATTTTAAAATTCCATATATTTTCCAGATCAGATCATTGTGTGATCGTAAGCTTCTGGTTACATTTAATTCTGGTTCAGTACAATACGCTGAGCCATCATACCTTCAATAGATATTCTTAATATCAGTAAATATCAGAATATGTCAAATCTGTAATTAAATGTATATTTTGGAAAACTACCAGTGAAGGACTCACCATGTACAAAGTAAATCCAAACAGTAGATTTTAAAAGTTTAATTCTGAAAAAATATATTCAGCTTGAAAAATATGCCACCTACTGAAAAGCTTATTTCCAGCATTTATTATGCAAGTTCTTGACCTGAATGTCTGAATATCTAACACATGGAGTAATGTCTTTAGTTCACAAGAAATAGACACAAAACATTTAGAAATGAAACCCTTTACATTTATTTGGTTGTTATTGTAAGCACATTATGTACTGGGGAGATTTTCGAACAGTTTTAGTGTTTAAAACCACCATGTAGGCTACGGCTGCAGGTTACACCACCACCAACACCATTTGTGAAGAGTATAAGGGCATCACACACATGCATCAGGCATAAAGCCTGTGAGTGCAAATTATGTTGGCTACTGCAGGTCTATATAATTGGAAACACTGTTTAGTGTCCTCACTGTTATACTGCTGGCGACAGAGCAGGTCCACTGGCACAACTGCAGTTTCTTGAGAGCTCAGTGGTATATTATTGTTAAAGAAGGAACGGTGGTTCTAATTTCCTTTCTGCAGCCAAATTGTCCTTACTGGTCTGTGGGTTTTAAACCAACAATTACTTGTCCAACTTCTCCTGGCAGTGCTGTTATTTGGAAAAAGCATGCTTGAGTAGTCCCATATCAAGAAAACACACACACACGCACACGCACACACACGCACGCGCACACGCACACACAGTCTAAATGCAAACATGGAAACAGAAGACACACATACCTCAACCTTAGGCATGCAGATGGGGAGGAAACAAGACAAAAGTAAGAAAGAATGGAGTCAACGAGAAGGGAGCTGTTGTATAAAAGAGTCTGATGCTGCTCTGCTGAAGCTGCTTCAGCAGGAGAAAAACAAACAAATATAAACAATGTTGCCAATAGCTGTACAGAAACACAGCATTGTAAAAAAGATGGAAAAAAACAATATAAAAAGGAAACAAACACCAGATCTTCCACATGTTACAAGTGTTTGAAGGAAATACCACTCACTTTGGCTACTCTGACACATGCAGTGCTTGTAAACATTAATCAGAGTAACTTTTCAGGTTCACAGTGGCAGGTGACACTGTAGTTCACCTGCTTCTGTTGCTACTGTGACCCTGACTTGCCAAAGATTTAGATTTAGAGAGTGAGATGCCTCAACTGAGTGGTATTGCCCTTTATGTTGTTGAGACCAACACACTCACCTGGTTGAAGTCCCTCTGTCTGAGGTAGGTGATGGCTTTGTTTATCTCTAGATCGTTGGCAAGCTCAACATACTGAGAACTCTTCACCATGTCAACACACCTTAAAAAAAAAAAAAAATCTTGTTTCTGAATCATTCTCAGCATTATGAGAGGGAGGCAAATTTACTGTTCTCAAACTTTGTCATGAGATTTGAAGCTTCATCTGAACTGCTATCTGCTTTTAGAGTAGCCTAACTGAGTGGAAAATCCATGACAATTTGATTTACTCAAGGTATTATGGTAGAACTGTAAAACAAATAAACAGAAAACATCCAGCAACATTCCCCTAGTTTTGATTTTCCCTCCCAAAAAAAGAGAATTGTGATTCAGCATCGAAGTGGGAATTAAACAAAAACAATAATTTATGGATATAATGTCTATTAATATTGTTGATTTTTTCTTGAAAATGTTTTACTGTTTATGAGTCCTTCAGGAGTCACTTGTTCATGTATGCCCTCTGGTGTTAAGATGCAAGCGAAGACAAACACACAACAGTAACAAACCAGTCGAATCCAGTGGCGAAAGAAGTCTCAATGGCTGGAGCAATGAGCTTGGCAGAAGTCATGATGTACTTCTCGGCCAGGACTTTTCTATGTTACAATATACAGGGAGAAAACAGGACATGGTGGTTTAATAACTAGTTATTAAATCAACAGTATACCTTGTATTGAAAATGCAGAGTGTGCTGATCTTTTGTTTAAGTGGAGAAAGTGTCAGTAATTTAGTATAGAAGACAACATGTGAGTGGTTTGATCTTTGGCATGTGAATGTTTTGATGAAGAGGAGTGACTTTTTCTTACAGATCTCTCTCCATCTGGTGAAGAGCGTCATTCTTAATGGCCTCAATGACCATATTTGAGCTGGTGTCATCCTGAAAGACACGACAGGACATGGTTGAAATAAGGAGACAGAGCACCACATTTATCAGTCACACTTCGATGTAACTATTAGCATACTCTATTGTTTGCTGTCTCCTACAACAGAAAGATGAGTAATAGCACCAAAAGAGAACGCTGTTTTTCTTGTAATGAAATATCAGTCACTCAACATCCACGGTGAAGGCTATGCAGTGACCTCAAGATAATCCACACCCTTGCTTTCTCAAGTTTCAAAAAACATATGTCTTATTTGGACAATGCAAAATCATCTGTAGAAGACATTATGGGATATGCCATTCCCAACAACTGTTCTGCAAAACATCTTGGGAATATTGAAGACATTTTACAAGGACGGGACAGATACCTGAACAAAGTATTGCTTCCAGCCTTTAAAAAAAAGCTATCATGAGAAAAGAAGACCCTCCAGAAAAAGAGCAATGGGCTGAGGTTGTTTTGGAAATCTACTCAATGGAAAAACTGATCTACCCTTGGATAGTCAAAGAAAATGTTTTTGACAGAAATTGGAAAAAAAGTGGACTATCTTAGAGTGGAAACAATTGGTCAATTACTTGATTGACAGCAAAATTAATTGCAAACAATTTTGATGGTCAAACTTTCTCTGGTTCCAGCTTTAGGAAAATGTGATTTGTTATTATTTTCTGACATTTTATAGACCTTTGCTTTATTGAGAAAATAATCATGAGTTGCAGCCTTTGACCGTGTAGACTAATCAAGAAACCAAAGTTCATTGTTCAAACATTGAATTGTTGGAAAGGAGAATTATATCAATGTCTGGTGTCCTATGACAACTACTTCAATGTTGTGTTGTTCTTTTTGATGTCTCAGTACCGCCCACACAGTTTGACAAGTGATCTTTGGTTAGTTTACTTCAGCAACACTAAACACTGGCTTCACAGATTACAGTACATGTTTCCTAAATGATATAAGTATACATACTGTATGCTAATGTTACTCACATTAGATGGGATATACTTGTCTTCATCATCGATGCCCAGGGGGACAGAGATGAGCTTCTGAAAGGCCTTCTTCATCCTCTCCCTGTCGCCGATGGCGTAGTAGCACAGGATAAGGTTGAAGCCAGTCTTGATATTGGGGCTCTCACTCATGATGTGCTCGAAAGATGTGATGGCATCTGAGTATTGGCCCATGCGTACAAAGACCACACCGATATTCTGCATGATCTTGATCCTCATTTCCTTGTGAGCGTTGGAGATCTGATCAAGTGCCATTCGGTAGAATTTAATGGCTTTGGGGTAATTCTTCTGTTTGAAGTAGATGTTGGCCATGTTGACTTTCAGCCGGCCTGGAGGAAAACCACAGCATGAGTACAACTGATACCACAACTTTGTGACATTGATCCACAGATACACAAGACACACAGAATGCTAGCGATTAATCTTTAAAACAGTGTTATAAGACAAACACTCTGGAGGACCAAACAGATTATTCCAGTCATTCTTATACTTTTCATAAAACACTATCAGCTATAGTTCAGTATGCTAAAAAAAAAAGGACTTTTCTCATTGCTGTTAATCCAGTTTACAAGACACTGTTTTAGTCAGAAAAAATACAGTAGTACACCACTGTAATACCCTCTTCAGATGTGTACTTTAATGCTGCACTGTCTGACCAGAATCACAGTAAGGAATATAACCATACTAAACACAAGATTTTCTGGCTTCCTGCCTGCTTCAGCTGTGGCTTCATGAGTGCAAAGATAGGCAAACACATCTGTGATGAGTGCAAAGTTGAGCCATGTGCTCACCTGAGTTACTGAACATTTTGTTCTTCACAATGACCTGGTAGCTGTTCAGGGCCTCTGGGTACATTTCATTGTTTGCATATTGGTTGGCAAGGTTGAGCAGAACCTGGTAATGACAGAAACAGGCAGTGAAGTCAGGAACTGATTCACAAAAACTAGCTTTAAATTTAATGTCTTCTGTGAGCTGTGTCCACATAGCTGAGAGGTACTGAGAGAGCACTGCTGATAGAGGACCAAATCCTGCCAGACATTTCTCTACTGTCTCCCCCTCTCATGTGAAAAAATAAAATCTATCACTGTGAACAGAAATATAAATTCCCACAGCAGTGTATGTAAACAAAGCACACACAAGCAACTTGTGTGTGCTTTGAATGGACCCTGACAAATATAGTAGCTGTATAATATGTACTGTGTATTCCTAAACACGTTTGGTAGAGTGTTGATATGTATTTCTTCTTTCTGCGGATATCTGACAAGACAATGTGACATCATAACCTGATATCTTTTTGAAAGATGGTGCTTAAGCTCCCTAGACATGTCCTTTCAGTGTGTAATTTCATTTCCGGTGTAGACGCTGGTACAACCATTGATATACAGCAGCCTTACTTACAGAGTATGTGAGGTCTAAATTGATGTGGTCTGCATTCCCAGACTGCTCCCTCTGTCTCACCAGCATTCTCTCCTTCCTTCCTGCCTCTTTGGCTTTTTCAAGAGCCTGTAGTGACAAACATGCACACGCAAAGTATGTTAGCAGATACTCACATGACTTCACAAACACAAAACCCACATTACACAGGTCAGCAGCATTGACAACTACTCCCAGTCTAAAATGAATAATACCACCAGCTCGTAAAATGTGTCTTAAACAACGTTCATCTGCCAAAACTCACAAGTCATTGTTTGAGAAAGCACTAGCTTCAGATGTAGTGGATTTCTTTGGCATTTCATGAGAAATTGCAAAACTCAATCTTCTGTATAAATGAGTAAGCTCAGAAAACTTTTGGCAGCCAACTTCGGTTTGAAAAGTATTGGCTGGTGAACCAAAAGCTAAATTTGCAACACTTGACTCAACCTTGAAAATCAGTGTTTCATTTCAGTCCTGTGTGTGGGAGTACAAAGCTAACATAATGACAAATTAATGGCTCTTAATCTCAATATTTTCTGCTTGCACTGTAAAATTCTAACCTCACAACTGACCTTAATTTACTTTAAACACTTCTCTCCAAACCCAATCTGCCATTAATAATAAACAGCATGCCAAAGAATGAAAGAGTCTAACCAGCTGTAAGGATCCCATGCTTTGTGCCATGCAGCTCTCCTCTATCAGGTCATTCACTTTCTTCTCTAGGATCTTGATCTTCTCCTCAGGCCTGCAAGATCACAGACACAACAATAAAATGTGTGATAACGTGCCTAACTGTTTACAAGACAATGGATAACTACGTATATGTAATAGCAATATGTTAGAAGAGAGGAATGGTGGAGAGGATTAACATTTATGCAAATGCATAATGCAGTTTGTGACATGTATAAGGACAGACACTCTGGAGAACATACATGAATATGTTGTATTTATAGGTTTACAATTCAAAAATAATGTGTATTTTTATATATTCATATTTTTTAGTATTTGTTGTTCCATTGTAAAATGTTATCTTGTTACATTACATTGCTTATATATATTTTCTTTTGATATGACAAATAGGACTGATTATGCATCTTTACATACAGATATTAATGGATGCTATATAGCACCTAAAAATGCCTTAATTCAAGTCTTTCTATCACACAATGCTAAGAGGAAAAAACAGACTTTCTGATGTAAGAATAATCTTCAAAGACACACTTCAGAGAAATCAGCTAGTTTGAAGAGTGACAACTCACGTGTCCTCATTCTTTGCTTCAAGTGGAGGTGCAGGGCCTTTGGACTGGCCCAGAGGGTCAAACGTTGAGCCTGTCAATAAAAATTAACAAATTATCACTATAAAAGGAATACTACATTGTTTAGATAATTTAATAAATACTTTAAACTAATAAAAAGAGAAAACATTCCCTGGGATTTCGAAGAAGAGAGCAAATAAAAAAATAAAGTAACTCTCTCACTAACTATGCTCTTGGTGCCATACTGAAACTGTCTCTCTACAAATGTGCCTATTCTAGGAGGATATTTCTTGCACAATGCAGACGTGGTCAACATGAGCAGCCACAGAACCACATGCTTAAGAGAGAATTCATCTCTAAAATAGCTCTAATGTGGACAAATTCTGTTTTTGACTCCCTCAAACTCACCACGGGTCAGGGAGGAGGTGTATCCTGCTGCTCTGACTGCAGTCATGGGTCGGGCTGCTCCATCCTGTCACAATTAAAAAACAGAAAACAATACAATACATATATTACACTTCAGTTCTTGCCCCATTTACTCCATTTTCTTCACAAAAACAAAACTGCTTTTAACTGCTGACAAACTTATGCTGGATACCGAGCTGATATTGACCCTGAATTAAATACGGGAGGATTTTGGACAGTTGTGAACATGCATAAGTTTGCAAAAACCATCAGTAAAATTGTTTTTAGCACATTTACGTGTTAACTGAAGTGTTCAATAACATGTTTGATATCAGCAGCTATTGGCAGCTCCAGTAAAAAAATGTTGGTATCACTTGTCAAAACCCATAACTCTTAGAATAATAATTACAACACATTAGTATAACTGAGTCAAATCTATGCAGCAAATCTATGCTAGCCTTGAGTGGTTAAGCTCTTTTACCTGTACAGCTCCAGTCATGGGTCTGCCCATTGAAGAGGCCAGAGGCATCCGAGACTACATAAAACAACAACTGAGGGTCATTTAGGCATTTCTAGATGACAACAACAACAACAACAACAACGGTGCATGTGTTCTGCAGCAAGTCAAACCTTACCAAGCAGTTAACCTTGTCTTTCTTAACACTGCATTTCAAAATTTGATCTCACCTTTAACAGATTGCCCTCCCTGCCAAATCCACTGTCTATGAATATTATGTGGGAGTAGATCATTTGTGCAATTCAGGATTTGGATTTGGGAACATCTCTTCTTGATAACTACAAGTCACTTTTCCTGTTGTTCTAATATAATGCTCAATAATGATTATTCTCTGGACTTTATTATTATTATTATTATTACTATGATCATGGTTATTGGTGTTTATACTACAGTACATGAATGCTCTTTAATTTAAAAAAAAAAGAAGTAGTGTGTAATGCAATATATTACACTAATATGTGGATTCATGAATTAATAATAAGTGCGCATATTTGAAGTCAAATTCCACACACAACTTGAAGGCCATTGCTATCTAGGTCTGTTCAGAGAACTAAGCTTATGTTTATAACAAAATATATATTATAATATCATTATTTTGAATAAACCAAATGTACTGTTATACCTTTTAATGTTAAGAGACCTGAGTGCCATAAGCTGAAAGCACTTCCACTCTTAGCAAAAGCATGCAGCCATTTAAATAATTTCAAACAAAACTACCAATGACCCTGCCCTCATGTCAAGACTCAAGATAATTCAGAGTTAAACATCTTGTAAAAGAAAAACAAAGAATAAAGAACAGGGATTCCCTCTCAGTCCTCTTGCTTTCAAGAAATGTATTAAATCGACACATCAACCAACGTTTGGTCCCCACAGACGTTTGTGTGTTGGCTATGTTTAAGATTGTTACTGTGAGTGTATGTTTATTGAATACGTGTGTTTTATCCTGTACTGTGTTTTCATTCAGCTCATGAGTAGTATGCAATCAGTGCCTTTCATACTATGCTGTGACACGTTCCAGTCAATTTAGGTGTGCAGGAGGTGCTTCTGTAATATATCACGTAATGTATGTAATTTTTAATGAAGTCCTGATATTCTGAAGACAATCTGTGAGGAATTTGAATGCAAGAGCAGTGTGCGGGAATCTCTATTTACTGCAGCTGTCATTTTGGTTACTTGAGAGGCGAGTTTTGTAGGGTTTTTTTTTTTCAAAATCCAGTGCTATTCAAAATAATTGTGTTTTATTGTACTTACTCCAAAGGAAGAAGCTAAAGGTCGAGCTCCAATGGCAGTGCCAGGAAATTTGGCAGTCATCTGGAAAAAAATTGAGTATAATCGAGTAAGTGCAATTAGGACGTTATTCCTTTCTTTCTCTCTCTCTCTCTCTCTCTCTCTCTCTCACACACACACACACACACACACACACACACACACAATCACACACATACACATACACACAGTATATAGGCGTAACTCACCGGGGGTCTTCTTCCATGACTGGTTCTCACTGCTTGCTGGAAGCCCACATCATTCTCCAGCTCCTTAAATTGGTCAGTATATAGTGATTAATCTTTACATACCTACCGTCCAATGCAAAAGTAGACGTTTATCTGCACAAGCAGATACAACGTCACAGGCTTTGAGCTAAACTCACAGCTAGCTAAAACAGCGTAGTTTCTAACTCACCTCGGAGTCAAATGTTGGATTATAGTCGTTGTACCCCGAATAAAGATCCTCCTCCTCTACAGCCAGATGCACATTTTCCATTTCTCTTTCTCCAATGATGTGCTTTAACGGAACACTCATGAATAAACGTGGAATAAACGGGTATGTAACAGCTACGCGTGGTAACGGCAAAGATAGTTTGTTGTCGTTTAGGGGTACAATCCCATAATTCGTAGCGGTATGGGTGGGACAGTTTAATTTCTAAACTTCTGATTGGTTACTTATGTGTCAATCATAATTTAGCGTCGATATAATTGGTCGAAACAGATTTCATCGGTTGCTAGGATACAAGTGTAATCCTACCGTTTGATCTCTTTTTACAGCACAGTTTCTTTTCTGTCTAGCCTTTAAATAGTATTATTATAACGTAGTAAACAATATCAAATAATTAATGGCAGATATGTGGTTGGTGCTTTGATTTTAATGGGATACATGTGTTTTATTGCAGTCTTTTGGGTGTTTTGGTCCTTCTAAGGTACCGTACCGGTGGATAGCAGCGTGACTGTAGAGGGGCGGTACGACAGACTTCATATAAGCAGTTTGCGCTGGCAGCATCCCAAATATCTAAAATGAGCTCCTCTAACATGAAAACAATCACTGTAATCGGCAGGTGAGTAAGAAAATCCGCTTTTAAGATGTTAACATTTGCTCCATGTGGTGTGAAAGTGGTGGAACCATGCATGTATCGTCAGTTTATAATTCATGAAACTGACATGAAAGTTAACTTGTAAATTGTTGTTGTTTAATGATACTTGATACTTAATCTTAATCGTTTTACGATTTTTAGTTTAGTCACTTTTAGTGAAATGATTGCATTGTATAGTTTCATACTTTCATCACCCATTCTGAATGCATGTACAGATCTGTGGATACAGATCTGTGGATAGGTAACTAAGTTCCTGACCTCTTGTACTTTGTCAACATAACTTTGCAGCAAGACTCTTTTACAGTTCTCGCTCTAGCGGTTATAGACGAGGATCAGCTCACTTTATGAAGTAGCCTAGCAGTTGTATTAAGGCTCAATCATTAAAGCCTACTTTAAGTAGACTTACTATCGTTAGTACCCTTTGTTCATTATTTCAACGCACTCATCCAAATTTTGACGTCCTCTAAAGTGACCTCTTTTAAATCTAAAAAGTACATACCAGATCCAGATGATCGCTCATAAGTTTTGAGGGTTACTAATGTGCATTAATCTGCAAAATTATCCCTACAATGTTGGACAGAGGTGGTCAGAAGATCACAACTCACTAAACCATTTGTACCATTTGTAGGATTTTGCAAAATGACGCTCAGGGTTTAAAAGAGCAACACTTGTTATGTGGTCATGTGTAAAAGAACATGACAGGAAGACAGGAAAAGGAACTGGGATTAGCAGGGTAGAGCAAAGAGCAGGGAGAATGACCAACAAACAGCAAATGCTATGATTCAGGTGTCGCTTATTGCAAAGCTTCACCTGTGTACAGCAGGATTCTGATCTCCTGAACTGCAAGATCTTTGCAGTGTAACAGACCTCTGATCTTCCTGTGTGGGGGAGACAAAGTGGATGGCCGGAAATGACAAAAATGACTCCCTGTTAATAATTGCGACAGTAATGTCTCAGCCAATTTCCAGTTGATGAAAAGCTTTTTTATTTGCTGATTTGAACAACCACTAGTTTCATTGTTTGAAGGGTTAAACCAACCGATGCACAGGAAGCAATGGGTTGTAGAGAGTGCAGAAACACTACAACAAAAAGCACTGAGCATTGTGAACAACCAAGATGGAGACAAAATAAAGAATAGAAAGACTAGTGCAATTATCACTTTGAATGTTCACAATTTCATATTGTTTAATGGGATTTCTGCTCAAACACTTGACAGGGCTTACTGGGACAATAAATGGAATAGAGCCATGCCATCGTTAATGTTATTATTTACACCTGTGCTTTTCCTGCTTTGATGAATCAAAATGTGTATTACACAGTATCGTGAAGAGTAAATATCCTAAATGTGATCTATGAGTGATTGTTTGTATCTATATGTTTTTCAGTGGGCTGATTGGCCGCTCCTGGGCAATGGTGTTTGTCAGTGGAGGCTACAGTGTGAAAATCTATGACAACCAACCAGGACAGGCTGCCAACGCCATCACAGAAATCAGGTCAGTCCAACTGCACAATGTCCAGCATAAATCATTGTGTAGTCTTAATTAATACAATATTCCATCCATTTTTCATAGTTTAGGTCATACTGTCATCTTTTTCTGTGCATTTAGATTACACCACTCGTCAGCCTAATTACAGTGTGTCTCTCTGAGAGCTTAGGCTTGGACGGGAACTTTTATTGTGATCCTGAAAATCATCCTGAGACAATACATGTGATATTGGGTTATACAAATAAACTCGATTTGTCTGACTTGATTTAAGTCATACAAAAGACTTAAAGGTATACTATACAGGATTTGTTGGTTGGTGTTTGTAATCGCACAGCAGTTGGCCCCTCCTCCCTGGTCCAATGATCAAGTAAGAGAGAGTGCTGACGAGAACAAAGCTGTCAATCAGATGAATAAAACATTATTTTCTGATTGTTTCACAGCAGTTACATTCTAAAGTACAAATAAACACACCCACACCTCTGCACACCTTTGCACAAACCTGTTAGATGGAACACCGTTACTGGATTTTGTTTGAATGCAGAGCTTCGTCCCGTCCGCTGTGGTCTCTCTGCTCTGCGTGTGTCTCAGCCCTGCCTTCGGTCAAGCAGACACACAGACCGGCTGCTCTTTATACATCCATGAGACAGGGGCAGAGAGCAGAGCGGAGCAGAGGAGAGAGACGGAGACAGCGATGTACCCTGGTTGCTACGCTACAAGTCCCAACCTCATACCATGCACATTGTTATTGGCTGGGGGCTACACATCCACTGCCCAAAAGGTTGACACCCAGAAACATCCCAAACACAGCAAAATAATGAGAAAATACAGGCAGAGGGCAGAGTCTCTGTAGATAAATACCTCAACACAAACTTCTAGTGGGTCATAAGTGATGATTGAGAGGGATTACTTTTGAATGAGTCTATACGTTGTTTTTTAGGAAAATCCTCAAGCTCAAGTACAACCCAAAAACTTCAGCTAATCACACCAAAAGTATCTGAATAGTAGATCACACTGAGGATAAGTTTTATAAGGTTTTGAATGACCTTTTGCATATGATGATCAGCCACTTCTATTTACTGCATTATAAACAGTTCTGTGCTATCCTCACCAGATGTAGCCATGCTTTCACAACACCAGAGAATTCACACTCTCATGTCGCTCAGGTAAACATGGGTGCGTGTTTACCCCAGTAGGTCTCATATGTGGTGGCTCGTAACCTGCTTTCCAAAGATTTAAGTTTCCGTAACATCCATCCATCCATGGTTGCAAAACAGGAAGGGAACATTAACAAGACATGCAGGCTGGCCTCCATACACTCATGACTCACGAGGACCCTGTCCAAAATATGACCTGTTCTTCCCTCCAGCACTTGCAGAAGACACATAGACACTGCATGATCACTGGCTTCTTTATTATAGGAACACACGGACAAACACGTGATCAGGCTTAAAAACTCTTTCATAGCCTAGTCATTGCTGGTTAAACATTACTGTGGGATGACAAGGGACTTTATAGTACTAGCCTTACTTTGGAAATACTGTTGGAAAGAGAACTTTTTAGAGAACTTTTATAGCTTTGAGTTGATGAAACAAACACATACATATTTATATCGGTTCAATATATCTATTCTGTAAGGAGCCCACCTGCTTCTACTATAACTGTTCAGCCTGTGGTGGATTCAGATCAGCGTATGAACAGTAGAGGGTGTCATTGCACTAGACTTCCATCTCATTCTGTCCTGACTTCCTGCTGAAAAAGCTGTGAAGACTGTACCTAATTGTATGCCCATATTATCAGATGAGTTTTTGCTGACTCATCTGATAACAACTTGATAATAGCTACTGAGTCACAACCTTATAATGTTGGTTTGTATTGTGGCTGCAAAATTAACCTAACACATCTACTCACAAACAAAATTTTCTTACTTGATCTGTGAACGTAATTTTAACTTTGTTGAACATCTCAAATCTGCCGCATGACATTATAATTGTAATAATTTTGTTGTTATAATACAGGGCGTTCCATTTAAAGTCCTTGAAGTGTGTGTGAGGGTGTGTGTTAACTGCTTCTGTCACTCTGTGTTGGCTCAGGAAGCAGCTGGAGGAGCTGGAGGAAGCCCACATGCTGAGAGGAGAGCTGACCGCCAAGCAGCAGCTCGCCCTGCTCAGCAGTTATGATAACCTGGCTCAGGCACTGGAGGGAGCCTTCTTTGTCCAGGTAACACACTGGACTACCCCCGGCACCAGCACATGCCGTTCTGTCTGTTTGTCCCCCTTGCTAAAATTTAAGGGGAGCTATAAATTGATTGGTCTCTGCTGATTTGTTTGTTTTTATCATTCACTTGTTTATCCATGACACATTTGATGAGACACACGTATCCTGGATGTGGTCAGACTTTGATAAAACTTGGGGACGTGGTACCTCCCACCAGTTTAGTGTGGTGTTTTCAAATGTATATAGTGTGTGGCCCACAGGGAGCACTATATTGTTGCTTCATTTACTGGTTCGTCATCACATGCATCGTATATGTTATGTTGAGCACTACAAATCAACAACAATTACAGTAATCTAAATATGTACATGTATGTTCTAGAATTTTCAGAATGACATCCTCAAAGAGGCACAACATCATTGGTTCATTTGTGTCATCAAATATTTAATAAACCTACATACACCTCACACCTGAGTTCAGCCTTTTTGGAAAGTTAGACCAACTGGCCCTGAAGTGGTTTTCTATTTTATTTCTATTCTAATGACAGCATCACTCTGCTTTCTATAATACACATTACAGTACCTTGCTTGTCATACCTAGAATCTTGTTTTTACTTCAGATGTTATCACTTTTACGAGATGTCATTTTATTCTAATTTCAGTTTGCCTTTTTAACATCTGGCTAGAGACAACAGATGAAAATAAGCCTTTTAGGCAAACTCTGGCTCATATACAGTCCTTTTCTTTTCTTTTTTTCTTGTTAGATAAATAAAATAAGATAAATAAAAATAAATCACAGCATTAAAAATACACTCTTCCCAGGTTTATTTATGCAATGTAACCTTACTTTCTGAAACTACTTTGTTCATCAAAGATTTACCTTTGGGCCTATCACTATAAAATCAAAATCAAAATATTTTCTAACTAACCTAAATATATCAGAGCTTTCTGGAAATACTATCATGTTTAATGAGCCATTAATGAGCTGTTTAGAAAATGAAATACGAAAATAGAGCTTTCCTTTGACAGAAGGTCCAGGAGAAGGTTGTTATGATATGTTCTGCCCTGCTGTTGAAATCATTATGTGACATTTTAACACCAAATCACTCATCTCAGCTCTGTCACGCTAAAATCACAAATACACACTCACAAAGGACACTTTCTTACTTTAACTCAGTCATTTATAACACAACCACTTAAAATAAAGAAGGAAGTTTTTATGCCAAGAAAATGTCCTTCAAGTCAGCCTGACTCTGCAAAAACAAACTGCCAAAGACAGGTCCAAAATAAATCTGTACTGAGTTCCTTCTACCAAGGAACAAAAGAGAACTTATAAGACACGGAAATGCCAGGTAGAAATATACAGTTTCCTTGCAGATAGTCAGTAAACCATATCCTGATAGCATGACATCATCTGATGCAGGTTTCAACCTGTTATTGATCGGGGCTTTCCCACTCTCGAGCTCTACAATTGTTTAATTGTTAATTGTTTGTCTCATTCATAATGGTTACAGAACACATTGATAACTTGTATAGTGAGTAACATTAATCCATACTGGCTTGCCACAGAATCTCATACTTAGTACAAGACACACCAATAGATAATAGACTGTGCACATTCCTCACATTCCTCACTTCTGTTAATAGATATCTAGAAAGACAGATTAAGTGTTTCCTTCATGGATGTGTGGAGATATGACCTGCTACAAATCCAAATGTCATATGAAAAGTCAAAATGTCAAATAATTTATAAAAATGAATAATTATTTTACAAATTACGATATTAAACTAGTTAATAGACTACTAAAGAATATGAAATAAGACTGATTAAAGTATTTATTAAAGGATATAAATTATATAAAAAGTCTGAGTCTAGAGTTTCACCTGTGTTTTAGTTTTTCTCATGTAGTGTTTAAGAAGAGAAACCTTCTTAGGAACTTCTTAGTGAGTGGATCATTACATTATTATGTATGCACGTCAGCCACTCCTTTCTAACACCATGTCAAGGCAGACAAAAAAAAAAATGCTAAGCTTGTTGGTGGATGGATACAAACCCAAACTGGTTGTATCCAGTTTTTAAGATGTGGGAACAGTTTGACCCTTAACATATTTCAAAGAGAAGATTCTCAGAAGCCACGGGGAGTAGTTTGTTTCTCACCTAGAGACATAAGTGTAAATTCATTGTTATGGTAACTAAAATATTGCTGTGATGACTTATCAATGAAAAGTTAACAACAAAGTGCTCTGAGTTGGCGCAACCTGTTGGCCTACTGGTTTGATTGTGTTATTCCGCATCCCTCTCTTCCTTGTTTTCTGTCATCTCTCTACTGTCTGTATGTAATAAAATGTACTGAGTCAAAGAAGCGATTCACCCAAATTACACATTTTCTCAATTGCCTGTAGTGGTAAATTTATCTGTACAGTTTGAGATATACAGTATGTCTCTGTGTTGCCATTTGGTGATTTTAGTAGTTGGTGCTAACTGCCAGAGTCTAGCCTTTAGTTTTCTAAGATAAATATATTCTATACACTCTCCAGTGTTACTGATCAGCTTCAACAAGCTAACAGGCTGCGGCTATAGAGGCTGCATGAAACCCAAACTGGTTGTAACCAGTTTTAAAAATGCAGAAACAATTTGGACCTAAACATGTTTGTCAGAGTACATTTTCTAAAGCCATTTAAACTATTTATTGTAGTGATGAAAGTTTAAATCATTGCCGTGAGGCTTTGCCAAGACGTAATTACTGATCTACTGGTTTTAAAGTGCCTACTCTGTACACTGGGAGTAGTTTAGTGCTGCTAGCCTGCATTCACTCAAAAAACTTGGTCAGAAAAACAATCATCATTCTGAGATTGGAAGAATGTATTATTCAACAGAATATTTTGTATTTATTTTATAGCTGTTGTTTTTATATCCAAAGAAAAGTGGGAGAATGAACAAGTGTGCTGTATAATCTGCAAAGACCATGGCCAGAGAATAATATTTAATAACTGTGTTACAGAAAATTAAATAATGGCAATGCATTTTACATTTCTCTCAATCACTTCACAACCCGTTTTGAGTGTGTACTGTATGTGTCTGTATGTGTGTACATGTGTCGGGTGCAGGAGTGTGTTTTTGAGCAGCTTGAGGTGAAGCAGAGTGTCTTCCAAGACATTGAGCGTCTTGTGGGAAAAGACATCATCCTGAGCAGCTCCACCTCCTGTCTGGTGCCCAGCAATGTCTTCTCTAAAGTCCAGAACAGGAGCCGCTGCCTCGTCTCCCATCCGGTTAGTGCTACTACATTGCTGGTACATAAAGGGATTTCAAACTAATAAAATGCAAACACTTAGAGCCATTAGTTTATTCACTAACCATGTACCCCACCCTTACTGTGAATTACTGATTTATATAGTGGTAGCTATTATAGAAGTTGCCCATCATCCATTTATTCTTCATTTGTCTTGCATTGAAACTGCAGTATCTGCCATAGTGAGCTTTCAGGTGTTGTAGCTTATTTTCTGATAGTCATTTGGAAATTGACAGACTAACAGTATTTACAACAACTCAAATCAATTTTGTAGACAAGGTTAATTTATGTATCGTATTTGACTGGAAACCTGTACTATGTATTCTACTATATTATGTATTTCATGGCTGACTTGATCAATTTTGTGATTACAAATCACATCAGCGAAGCATCACTGAAAAGCAATGAACATGACGGCCTTAGACCTTTATCTTCTGACCCTGAAAACTAATCAACCACTCACATTGCAGCCCTATTACTACAGCAGTGATTCCTGTTGGCTGCCAGAAACATTTGAACCTTTATGTGTTATTATTAGCATTTTTGCAAGTATATGAAGACAAAGAAATAGGGTAGTAATCTTTTATTCTCACCAGACCTGGAACCATTAATGTTTGCATGACAATATTGGTGTTTTTTTTAACTTGCTTAATGTGTCAGATGTGTTATCATCAACATTTTATATTTATTATTATTTCTCTAATTGGTAATGATTTTTTTGTTGTCAATGAGGTTTCATCATATCTTTGTGCAAAGGTTTTGGTGTTGGATAGTGTAGTGTTGTGTGGTTTGTACTTTAATCATAAAGTATATTTCTATTATCAAGCTTTCTACAAATGAGTTAATGCATTGCTTACCCAAGGTATCGTAATCTATCCTCCATCAGTAATGTATGATTGTCCTGTGCTCCCCAGGTAAACCCTCCCTACTATGTCAAACTTGTCGAGCTGATACCTCACCCAGAGACAGCAAGTACCGTTATGGACAGCACCCATGCCCTCATGACAAAGGTAATGATCCCAAATAGCAAAATCTTGAACTATCAGTCAATGTTAGAACCTCCAGGTCTTTATCTGACACCATAGCCTTTAAATCAAGTCATTTTCAGCAATAAACTCAAATCTGGCATGACAATGTCTTTCTAGTCCCTAGTATAACTGTTTTATCATGTTATAATAACATATCTCTGACAAAAAAGACTTCACTCTGATAGAGTATGTGTCCTAAGCAAGTGTCAAGTCATAAATCTTGACACTTGCAAATGCAGCTTTCTGTAAGTTGAATTTGATAATATCTTAAAGTGAATTGAAACCAATGGCTTCTTGGAAGGACGCAAATCAGTCTCAAACCTTTGGTGTGCCTTCAGTGTTGGCAGTAATGTAAATAATGTAACAACTTTTAATTAATTTCCTTAATGCAGAATCATATATTGCCTTTTAAGAGCTATCGCTGTGCTTAACATGACTGATTTCTCTGGGTCTAGGTTGGTCAGGCGCCTGTCCGTCTGAAGAAAGAGATTGATGGCTTCGCCCTTAACAGAGTGCAGGCAGCCATTATCGCAGAGTCATGGAGGCTGGTCCAGGTCAGTGCCAGGGTTGTTTCTGGGCGCCTTGGTGGGGTCTTGTTGCTTTCTTTTGGAGAGCCAGTTTTTTTTTTTTTTTCAAATTCAGGCCAGTTATTGCAGTGCTTTAGGAACTATTAATAGGGCCCTGCTAGAGGATCGCAAGCAGCGATCAGGTTCATATGGGGTAAGTAGATCACAGATATAGGAGGGAACCTGACCATGCAAGGCTTTAAAAACAAGAGGTAAAATCTTAAAATCAATTCTAAATATAAGTTGTAGTCTTTGCATGTTTTGTCTACTTAGACCCAAATAAGGTACGTTGCAGTAGTCAAGGCTGGAGGATATAAAAGCATGGATGACCTTTTCTAGATCTGCCAATGAGAGGAATTCTTCTTAGTTAACATTGTATTTACTCTAATTTGGTATAACCTAAACACATCATTAGGGTTTGAATTAATTTTACATAAGAAAAAACAGTTAAAGAGTAATTTTGCTCACAGTTTGGCTTTTTTCCAGCCACTGCATGAAAGTAAAGAGAGATGCTGTGGGGTTGAGATGGGTTATTGAACAGTGGGAACAGAGGGAAGCTTTTATTTGTGCTGAATAGCATATTGTAAGAAAACTGTCCTTGAGAAAATCTGAAACTCCACTGGAACACTAACTCCTTAGATTTGAGTGAACAGAGCAAGTTTAATAAAGAATTTGGCATCAGTATGTTTGAGAATTGCTATATTTCATAACTATATAGTACAATTACTACAAAGTTCTTGCACACCTGAAAATTGCGTTGGATCAAGAACTCCTCAGACCTGTTTGAATTGTACCTGATAAAGGTCTAAAGACCAAAACGTCATTAATTAAGTGATTAAGTGATCAACAGTGTGGTGATCTTTTGGGTCTGCCATATAACTATATAGTACAAAATATTAATATCCGACTCTAAAAACATTTTGGTGTGTCATTACAATGTAGTTAGGTCCTAGGTATGAATGTAGTTACTGAGGGTCCTCATAAAGCACGAAAGTGCTTGTGTGTGTAGTTGTGTGTGTGTGTGTGTGTGTTTGTTTTTATTCTAGACAAGAGCTCTTCAGTCTCAGTGAGGTTTTGTTTGGCTGAGTGGAGCTGCTGATGGTTTGGTAATAGAGGTAGAAAAGAGGAAGCCCCTTGTCAGCTCACCTCTGCTATAATCACCATGGTCTCCTTCCAAAAAGAAATACAATGAGAGTAAATGAGCTTGAGCTCTGCTGACAGGCACCATTACGTGATCATACTCAGAAAAAGGAGCTGCTTGAGGAAGAACGGCAAACTTGAAACATGTTGCAAGCCAGAGCAGCTGCCAAGCCAGGACTTTTGCGTGTTCCTCATGCCACTGATTGCCTGTATTTCTGCATATTATGAATACTCTACTGACTGGCTACGGAATCCTTTCCACTGTTTCCTGTGGATACCATTACATGATCACTCATGGAAGAAATGTTAGAATGATAAGGATGATGATGAACATGAGGAGAACTGACAGAATATTAACCTGAGACGTGTACAGTGTTACCTAAACTGAACTCATATGAAGACTTCATATCATGCAAGGAATACAGGAATACACTCATGACCACATTGGTAGCACATAGAAATCTAGCAGCAGAGTGAGACAAGCTTACATCTGTGCATCATGAAAAATATGAAATAAATGTATGAAAAAAATGAAAAAGTAAAATGCTGCCTACATGTAGTATATACCTCATAAGAGATACAGTATTAAGATAACTTACATATACTTATAGTGACCAATAATGAATATGTCTGCAATCAGTCAACATTCTGTTGGTTATTTCTACCAAATACAAACTCTTTTGTGTTGACTGTTGACTGGATTACAACATAATTAAAGGTGTGCTCTGTGAGGATGAATTACTACTGTGTGTTAGAACAAATCCCATCTCTCATTCCAGGGCTCGCTCACACACACACACACACAGGACATAATAACCCTAAAGAGGGGCTTAGATCAGTCTCTCTTTCGCTCTCTACCTCTTTATTCTGTGTCTTTTCTCTGTCGAGATGTGTAACAAAGAGCGGTCCTTTCACAGCTCAATCAGCATATTGTGTCCTTGTCCATGACATTACCGTACTCCTAAATTACAGTGTGTCAGTGTATCAGACAGACAATGACTGTGAGCCCTCTCTCTCTCTCTCTCTCACTCACGCACGCACACACACACGCACACACACACACACACACACACACATACACACACACACATACAAAAAAGGCACACACAAGGTAAAATAACTGCAGCAAAACTCCTTAACACTTTAAATGAACAAAACAAACTAAATTTCATCATGATCCATATGGAATGGTGGCACACAAGAAACAACAAATTGAGTGTGACACCCAGTGAACTAACCGATATGTATCAGCAGATTTGTATCAGATAGTGTTTGTATTGAACTGTTGTCTATGAGCTAAAAAATAAATACTAATCTGCGAATGATAGACTTTTCTTCACAAAAATGAATGTGCATGAAAAGGCAAGCCCTGCCAGCCTGGCACTTCAGGTTGATTAAAACTAATTATGTCCAAAAAATATTTAAATAATAAATCAAAACTGAGCTAACTGTGACAGCATACACCATATACTGGACTTAAATGATTTGTAATTTTGTGTTTACATTGGGCGATTACACCCGTTTTGCAAATTATATGAATTGGCTATGGATGTATATGTATGAATAGAATCGTTGACTACTCGTATAGAATAGCCTTGTTGTGTACTTGGCAGAGGACCTTGTGAGTGTTATTCAAGACAGTTTGCAGTGGAGAAAACATCCGTAAAGACATACAGATGGACACATTGAAAAAGACACTGCTCAATTTTAAGTTATCATGTGACTTTACACTCAAATGATTTTTACACTCTAGAAACAATTTTCTACAGTACTAATACAGACTAATGCATGAAGGAAAAGTTCAGCTACTGTACACTAATAGTAGGGTTGGTCCATCACATGCATTTACACACTGGATAGACATTTTTTATTGATTCACATGACTTCATGAAGAGGTAGATGGACATGCCTGAGCTTGTTTCTTCTGATTGTGTTCGTCATTGTCTGCTTCTTATCAGACTATTCATCATTTTTCTCATTATTCAAACAAAAAACACAATACTTTACAAGACTGAGTCACTAATGACAAGGTGTGTACAGAGATTTCCTGCAAAGATTTCCTTCTTTTAAATTTTTACTGGAAATACCAGTCACACACAACACTTAGTCTGTCTTGACACCACATTTACAGTATTTATGGTAGTGTTAAATCATTGTGTTTTTGAAAGCTCATCTAAAAAAAATCATGTAAGTTGCTGATTGATTTCACCTTCAATTTCAAGGTGTAAAATCTATCAATAAAACTCTCCTCTGAAACCAGTTGATGTTCTTGTAGCATTGTTGCTTAAAGCAATGTGATGATGAGGATCATTTGTGATGCCATAGGTACCATTTAAATGGGTAGTCGGTTTCTATAAGAAATCATTTGATTTGAAAATAATTTGCAAAACAATCATTAGAAATTCATCTGTTGCTGCTAAAATTATGAATTTAAATCAAAGTTCAGGTTCTCACCAAGACTACTCATTGATTTGTTTGAAGGATGTCACATGTCAGTGCTTCCACATGTTAACAACTACAGGAGATCTCACAAGGCATTTTAAAACTCTGTTGCTATGAAAAATAATTCATCTCTTTTTTGTAAATGCCATTTTGTAAAATTCTGTCAATCACTATTCAATTCTGGAGAACAGCATCCACTCTGTGATCGCTATCAGATCAGCTGATTCTAATGGCATTAAATTTTAATTTTTCTATAGTAAAATCAAAATATAGAGGCTGCATGACTATGATAGGAAACATGAAATCTTTTTTGAAGAGATCATCTGTCATTTTTACAGATTTTAAACCAAACTAGAAAATGCATTTCCTGCGGAAAATGCGTGTGAATGCTGACAACTGAAATACATTACAAAGCATTGCTGAAAATGCAGAAATCTACAGTAATGTGTTTTTTTCACCTACAGGTAAAATTGTATCAAGTTCTACAGATTTATTCAGCATCCCCATCTATACAACTTTGGTTGAATTTGGTTGCCATGGAATATTACGTTTAGAAGATATGGAAGTTAATAAGTAGTGTAATGGTGTTTTACTAATGGCCACAAGGTGGGGTTATTGGTGTCATGCTTCAATATATCATGCATATTCTCATGGAGAACTTGTGTACCAAGTTTCATTTCATTCAAGACAACAGAACTGTAGAAATATCATGTTATAATGTCAGTGCCCCCTGAGGGTGGAATTGTATGAAATGTTACACACTTGTCCAGTGTGGCTGTTAACAATTTTCCTAAATTTGGTTGCAATCGAAATTACTGTTGAAGAGTTATGTCCCGTTTAGTGCATCAGGCCACACCTTCAAAATGTTGGTAACCAATTACAGACAAACGGTAAATGATAACCAAAAACAAACCCATAAGTTTTATTTGGGTTCATCTAAATATATTTTGTTCCACGTTTGGTGAAGATTCAATGAAATATGTTCCAGGCGCAAATGGGCATGGCCTACATCAGTCAAATCAGCTCCATCCAAGGAACACACTGAGCAAATACTGTTTTGGTACGCCTCACGGTTCATGAGTTATTAGCCAAAACATAAAACACGTAAAAACTGACCACATGGTGGCGCTATTGGTCCCATGTTTTAATTAATATTTTAATGCTTATTATATTATAAATTTTAATGCTTTAAAAAATTATATAAAATCACTGTAATATGCTACAAAGAAGAAAAGTGATAGCGTAAATGTCCTTAAAGAGCATTTTGATATTTGTTTCTTTCCTGGTTTCTGAGTATGCAGAAGTAATTAGTGATCGAAAAAAACATATGGAAGAAGAATAAATAAAAGAACAATAGCATGAATGTTAACAAGCTGATGATTTGTATGTTGTTGACTAGAGGAATGTAAATAAACTGTCAGAACAAGTTGATCCAGTGGACCAGATTCACTACCTCATCCTCAGGGAAATTTTTGTGGTCAAAACAATTTGTCAAGGCATCCTTAAGTGAACTGGCACAACATATCAAATGAATGATTGCTTAAAAAAGGCACACAAGCCCTCATGGTTTTGAGAAACTCCAAATTCATGTCTACATGACATTCATATGTTCAGTGTAATACATACAGTATGAACATAGGCAGCAAGAGAGAGAACCTACATCACATTTACTTTATTTCAAACACCAGACAGACTTAGGCTGCATTCACACCAAATCCAGCAATGCAGCACCTTCCTGCAGGGTTGTATGAAGGTGTGGGCATGTCACTACATGGCCCATTTGTGTGACGTCATGCTGTGAACTTTAACCCCAACCCACCCCAATTCCAGAGGGTGGCGGTAATGCACCTAGAAGCTGTTTGCCAACTGCCATTAAGCAAGAAAAAGAAGAAGAACTTTAACGTGGATGTATGAAGAGAACTAGATAAAGTGTTGAAGGCGGGGCCTCATTCATTTCTATGAAAGTTGCTCAGTGGTGCATGAAGCCAAAAAAGCCACTTCCCACTGTAAAGAAATTACCCAGATGAATGCATACTGGCTAACTTCCAGTTTAGACCTCTGACTAACTTTTATGTGGTTAAAATAATTCAATCATGCGGCTCCTCTAGACTTTCCAAATGTTATTGGACCGAATGGATCAAATTCTGATAGTGAAACAAGTCATTTCATAGGGGTTGTGGTTATTGAAGATTTTTGTTGGGAGTATTTTATCTTCAATAGATGGCAAGTAGAGCAACAGGTATTACAGGAATAAAAGGAAGTATGACTTTCAGCAAAGGTCCTGTTTTTGTCACAGTTTAGACTTTTTAAGATTTTTGGAATTTGTTCTCCCTCCTTGAGTGACTCTGTATTCTTTGTTTCAAGAGGAGCTTCTTGGTTCACCGATGAGCCAAGTGGCCAAGTCAAGTGAAAGTGCTTGTGAGTGTAGTGAATGTCAAACACAAAAATAACCAACAACAGTCACTGCTTCTGAGAATGTAAGCATTTAGTATACTTCAGTGAAATGAAGCAGGGTTTGCTGTGTCATCCTCCTTCCTGACTCTGTACTGGCTGTAACATAGCATCTGTGCATCCACCATGTGATTTCTGTGTCTTCACACAGGCCTGTGGAAGTTCAGACTCCTTGTGAGGCTCCTGTTGAGGAGAATTAACCCTGAGGACACCCTTAGGTCGTAGCTGACAAAAATGCCACATTGCTGTTAAAGTGTGAAACTTTCTCTGGGTGGAGCTCATCACGGAGCATTCTGATCACCTGAAACTGTTCACAGTAAAGGAGAATGAAAAAAAATACACATCCAAAATGCCTTCACATGATGTGAATGATAAGAAAGAATAAAAGTAACTAAGAAAATAAACAAATCACAAATCAAATTACTCAAATGTATGCATAATGTAATGTGTAGGTGATAAAGAACAACTTCAGTGTGTTTTTAGAGAGCTCAACTAAAGGCAGGAGTGTGTGTGGACAACTCAGTGTGTCTCTTAACATCCAGCTTGTCTATGTGAAAAGTATGTAGATGTTTAATGTCTGTGCTGTTTTAACTGACAATGATCAGTAATACAGTATATTTCATCTATTTTGCATTTAGATGATAGACTGTCAAGCAGTGTTGTAGTCGAGTCACTAAGTCTCGAGTCCGAGCTGAGTCTCAAGTCCCCAGTGTTCCAGTCCGAGTCCAAGTCCGAGTCACCAAAGAAGAGTCCGAGATCGAGTCTGAGTCGAGTCCCCATTACCTGAGTCCGAGTCCGAGTCATCAAGGTTGAGTCTGAGTCAAGTTCTAAGATGGACTCCAGTGCTCCACTCTGGCATGGTCCAAGAGCTGACATACAAATAAAAAAGGTCTACATTAAACAAAAATGACACAGCTGTCATATTAATATTAATGATGCACCAATTACAGTTTTCTTGGCCAGAGCGGCCAATTGATTTCCAATTTTTTAAAAGTCTGACCTACCGATTCTGATTTTTGGTGATTCTGATTTCCGTAATGAGAATTAAATAAGTTTTTTTCTTTTTTTGTTGGACTCAAAGGTATTACAAATTGCAAGCTTTGTGTCTTCTTCACTCATGCTAAAGAACTTCCATACCAACAACGTGTGTGTGTGTGTGTTTGTGTGTGTGTGTGGCTGTGGCTTTCTGTGCGCGACGTGCATGTTGTGTGTGTGTAGCTACACTGTCTGTGCTGCAGCTGCTGCTGTGTGCGTGATGTGAACCATAGTGTGGCTATGTGCAGGAAATTTGATGGCAAAAAATTGGATATATATTACTTCTTTATCAATAAACAAGTTCAAGTCCTCGTCTTCAACTTCCGAGTCCGAATGCGGTCAATGCTTGAATCCAAGTCCGAGTCATCAGTGCTCAAGTCTGAGTCAAGTCACGAGTCCCGAAAATCAGGGCTGGAGTCGGCCGAGTCCTGGACTTGAGTACTACAACACTGCTGTCGAGACACATTGAGGTAGTGTTTCTGGAATCACCCCAGCAAAAAATTCAGCAGACTTTGCTTCTCCTGTCAACCAAGCAAACATGCTCCCAAACATACCTTCCCTCTCTAAGCTTCTGTATTTTTTCACTGTAGTTTGTGGAAAAAAACGAAAACTAACAATGAACTGGCCCTACTCACAGGTACTAACAAACACAAACATTTGATTTAGACAAATACATAATTCAGTTCAGTGGTTCTCCTGTTGAACTTGTGTAATCAATGACCTTGCGCAGTGCAGCACAGATTTTGACCTGTTTTTTTCTGTTTTGTTCATGGTAGAGTAGCAATCAACCTGTTTCACAGCTGAAATATTGACTCATAGCATGAAAAAACACAGGTGTAAATAATATCACAACGGCTCATTACATCCAGGTATTCCGGCCTCTGTGCATGCTTGCTGTCTGACATGACCTATGATGACATGTAAATGGAACAAAGTCACAATCGAGGTCCATAATTACACCTGTGCTTTCTGTGCTCTGACAAGTCAAAATGTCTGCCGTGAAAAAGTTCTATAAACATGTGTTCACACCCCCTCACAGCCACCATAAAACTCTTCAAACTGTTTTTTTTACAACTTGGGGAGAAAACCCACAAAAGTTTTCAATTTTAAGTGAAACTGAATAACTTCACATTGCTACATTACATTAAAATATAAGGGCTTAATCTTCACAATCTGGTAAACCTGGAGAGAAATCTATTGAGTGACATTACAGGCAACCTGCTCGCATCTTACTCTTCTCTTTAGATTATGTGGCTGTGTTTTGGGCCCCATTTACACCTGGTCACAACAATCAACGCGTGATCTGTGTCTGGATACAATATCCGGATTTCACACCTCATTATCTCCATTCTGCCCGCATTGTGATCAGATCTTAACATGCTAATCTGTTAGGTGGGGCTAACAATGTGTTCTACATGCATTAACACCTCACATTAACATGCGGTTTCCTTTAGCCAGTTAAATTACCCTGATACAGATCACATGTTAATACAAGGTGTAAATGAGGTGATAATTTCAATATATTAACAGTTTGACAATTACAAATTATCTAACATATTTTGAGCATTATCTGCACAATTTTTGAAAACAACAGAAAAACTTGTCAGACAGGAATAATCATTCTGTCTCTTTGACAGCTCCCCTTGTCAGAGTTGATCAACAGGTAAATCTAGAACATAACTCTCAGTTGTCACAGCTCAGTATGTGGGCCTGGCTCTTATTAAGTCATATTGGATGTCGAAGTTGTGTCTGAATGTGTCTCAGCAGAAGACACAATCTTCATAACAAACAGGAGTCGCTATTTTTGTCCCCGCTGGAGAAAGAGATAAGCTGTGAATCTTTATGGCTGCTTGAGCCAGGAGTAGGTGAACTAGATGAACCAGCTGGCCTGGGCTTCACTCCACTGACCCCATGTGTCTAAAATGAAGTCATTTTCTTTGTAGATGGAAGGGCTGCAGCATGAGAAAGTGAATTCTCCGAATATGCAATTCAAATAAGTTCTGCCATGACTGAAAGTTTCCCATTTCTACAGTACATTGTGTCAAGAAAAAAGCAGTTATACCAGTCTGAAATGTTAGTTTCATCATTTTTATGTAACACAATCTAAAACACAAGAGTGCACCAAAATTAAGTACATAATAAGAGATGATGCAAAGTGATATTTACTGGTGTTAACTGTGTAACTTTTTTTCTCAGTTGAGCTTCAAAACCCTGTTCATGTTAACAGCTGGTTTCAAAGATGTTTCTGTCAGAAACAGAACAAGATTTGATTTTTACTATGATTTTTACCCTTTGTAGTAGATTTTGTTGTTCCTTATCTGATTTTCAGGGATTTTCCTTCAGAGCAGAATTAAACTTGCGTACTGATGATGGGACTGAAAGCTAAAGTTTTCAAAGACAAGGATATATGGGATGGGGCTGGACTTTACTGGACAGTTGTTTGTTGTTGCTATTATGTTGTTGAGTCTTAATGTATGTTAATATGGGTTTTAAAATATTATGCATACTTCTTCCTTGAAATACAGACAATTAATCAAAAATGACTGTTTTGTCACTCACAAGAGTCCAAAAAGGATGATATTTTTATTCATGTGTGGGTGTGCACCATTACTACCAACATATGGTACTTATCTCTTTTTATAAAGTGTGTAGATTTTTTTGCCTTTTGTGTACATGTGTGTTACATCTTACATACATACACACACACACACACACACACACACACACCACTTCACACGAACTGAGTCATAAGTCAGAGTCATAAGTTAGAAACTGGTTCATTCTGGTTTGACTTTGAATCCTCTGTGATGTGGTGTCAAAGGCACCAGGCTATAGTGAACATGTGCAAGATAAATTGACTGCTGTCACGCTTATCACCAAGCTACCACACTAAAACACCACTTATCTGTTACATCTAAAATTTTCTGTTTTAGTGTGTATATTATATCTTTTTTTCATCTATAGTTCATCTATGTGAAAGAAGCTAAATCAATCCTGTTGGCCGAAATCTCAACTCCGAGGGAGACGAATGTTACATCCAAAGTCATCAAAGTGGATAACATGAGTATGATGACTATTTTTCATATTTTATGGACATTGCATCCCAACAGTGCATAGTTAAAAAGAAAGAATGTGGGGGAATTAAATGGCTCTGATGGCTCTGGAGGAATTGAGGAGCTGAAATGTTCTTTTCAAATACTTTGATCTTCATTTGACTATTTTAGACAGGTGCATTAGATTATCAGCACGGTTGTCAATTTGTTTTAGTATTGTCATGGTTTTATATAAAGGGTAGAATGCAGATGAGTGTAATAGAGTCGACAGAGGAAAGATCATGCATAAGAAACATAATGAACCAGATTCAAATTGTTGGCATCTTGAGTATGTGGTACTGTACAGTTTGTACTGCAGTGTGCTTAGACCCAAGAACAACACATTGACTTGACACTCATCTGCCTAGAAGAGGCACGATCTCAACTGAGACATGTTAAGTTCAGTGCTCACTTCTTACTGGCAAAGTACTTCACAGGTGATCTCTCATCTTACACTGAAGCACAAGCATTCACCAGTTGTTGTGACATACAGAGTTGTTGAATGAGAGGTTAAGTGTTACTGATACAATCCTCAGCCTTGATTTTCCTCCTGCCAGTGTGAGGATTAAAGCCTGTTCTCAAATCCGTTTAGTGTTAAAGCAGGTTTTCTCTTTCAGGTCGGGGTCATTGCGACAGCATCACTTTCCAGCTAATGACCTCCCAATTTAGAACATCAACAATGACACCACACCCTTCAGTTACCCTAAAGATGTGCACACCCTTCTCTATTCTTTGTAGCCGATGTAGAAGTGTGATTGCCACTGACTTGTTTAAAACTCCGTAATGCCATCTCCATCCTACTCCATCTAGTCAGAGGTGTTCACACTGCAGCTTAATGTGACACACACCTTATGAATTCTATTCTGCAAAATGCCTTGTGAGTGATGCATTTTCTGTCACTCACCTGAGGTACTGCTATGATTTCAATCAAAGTTGACAATGAGTCACAACAATGGAAAGAAAAAGAAATGCTTCATATATGTCATTAAAATGTACTGGGAACAACAAGAATAGAAACCAAATAACAGTATGTGTGGTGTATTTTGGTAATCAACAACAAAAATCAACAACAAAATTTCAGTTAATCAATGGAATTGTATTAATCAGTGAATATGCTTTTGGAGGTGAAACAAATCTGTGCTTTGGCAGAGGATTCAATCTTTATGAATTTTGGGACAGATTTGTACCACTGACCATTTGTGAACTGTCTTGACTTTCGCTGACTTTTGAGGTAAAAATGAAAAATGATGTTCAAAGTGGAGGAAGCATTGTATTACAATATGCTGTGTTGCTCCATCAAATGTGCCAAATGAGACACAATGCCAGTAGAGCTTTCCTATTTGTGTCTATTTTGCCATGAACATTAGTAGCTACAACCTGCCCAACATGCAAGTAGTCAGAACAACACCAAGCTGTCAGCATCACCTGTGTTGCTTCACCACTGGCTGTTACAACCGGGTACTAATGCAGCTCGTAAGCATCCTTACATCCTATCATTAATATTTCCTGAAAAAGACCAACTATGACTTGAAGTTTGGCGCTGAGCATCAAGGCCTCTAGTGTGAAAGTGGCCTTGTGGTCCCTCGTACATAACAGGGACCCCCCCTCACCCCCACCCATCAAACACACACACACACAGAAAGTGGTCCTTGAGTCAAGGCCAGCATTGGAAAGCAGAGCGGCTGAGAAAGCGGCTGGTTGCCCCCAGTGATTATGGTGGAGAAAAGACCCCGCCCTCCACCCCGCTTTGCTAAGATAACAGGCCCGTTGTTGGACGTAGGACCCAAACAAAGACAACCCTGTCCCTCTCCTCTTGCTCACCCTACTCACTCTATCTGCATCTGAGCTTTGATTTCCTCTGTGGTTGGCCAACAGGTATCTCTAACCCAAAGATACCTGAACCTCTCTCCATCCTGAGTCCCTCTCCTCCCTGTACAGCCCACATAATCCCGAGGACACAGAATTGGCTCATTAGGGAAATTTTATATGGTGGGAGTAGTCTGATGAGATCAAAGGGAATCAGGTTGATCCAAGACCTGGAGGTAAAAAGCCATGACTTTGTTGAACTTCAAGGGAAATACTGTATGTTCTTACATCCTGAGACTACATTTTGAGCTGCAGTTTATTCAAAACAGGAGTTATGTTTTTGTTAGTTGCACCGGCACCATTAAATCCTCTACCTCGGAACACAGGAAACTGTTGTAAAAAACTCTTAATAGATGGCTTTGGGTTTCCCTGTTGGCTTTTTTAAAACTCAAATGTGGAAATATTAAGGAGACTGATACCACAGGTTTAATGATTTGTGCCTACTTAAATGGAATACAAAGGGAGATGAACTTTAATCAAGTCAATACTATTAGCTGTGTGTGTCTGTAACTTTTTTTCTCTCTCTCTTACTCCATCAGGATGGCATTATCTCAGTCAAGGACATCGACCTGGTGATGTCAGAGGGACTAGGAATGCGCTACGCCTTCATTGGTCCCATGGAAACGATGCATCTCAATGCACCTGAAGGTAATGTTCCTACTTTGATCTTTTTGCACACACAAGCAGTTGGTCACCTCCCAAAACACCTCCTGAAGCTTTTCTTCTTGAGCAAATTTTTTCTTTTATTTGAGTGACCAGAAAGAGAAACGTTTACTAAAAAGAGGAATGTGTAAAAACTTGAGTAAAAGTTTGAAGTCATTTTTCAAAATCTACAGATACTAGATATTTCTTCACAGATATAGAGGACATTTTCGCACATATACTTTTTTTGTATGTCTGTAATATAAAAAGATGAGAAAAGGGAAATAATTCAGATTAATTTCCCCAAAATACATCATAGAGAGAACAAAGTACAATTATTATAAAAGTATAATCACTGGTTACACACACACAATTACAACTGTCCAGTTTCTATTCCAGCACACAAGGAGAAAGCACAAATACTGTAACAGATGTGATTTATATTATAGAAAATACGGTATGTGAGTCAAAACATACCTAAGTATTAGCTCACAAAATACTCAAAACATACACATGAGCTGCTAACTAACAGCACTGACACGACTTCACTCAGAAGACCAGTAGTTATATAAAGATGTGAGAGAGGTCACATGTATCAATGCTACATACATGTACTGTACGTATTGTGGCATTCATGGATGTGTCAGAGAGAGAGAGTGAGAGTGAAACCACAGAGAGGTGGAGAATATCAAAGGGGAGTGTGAAACCCAGAGCGTAACCCTGACTGTGTACACACACAGAAAAGGGACGCTTTGGCTGAACAAAGCAGTCTTTTGATGGGTAGCGATGAATGCACTCCCTCACACCAGTAATCCAAAACTCACAGAGCCCACATTACGGACTCTACTCTACTCTAACTCTACCTGTAGTTACAGTGCTCAAGCTTTCTGATGATTCTATTTTTTCAGCTCAGGAAATAGTAGTATGATGGTGTTCTCGGAAGATTTCTAAGACCTTCTCCTGTCCTGACTTCCCGTCCTTAAATCATTCCAATCAGATACTGGAGCACTCAGGCTCTCTGTCTCTGCCTGAATGACTTTACTTTTTCAAACATTGTGCTTGTACAGGAGAGCATTATCCTTAAAAGGAATATTCCACTGAAAACGTACTGCTTGTAGTCTTGAAGGTGGGTCATAACAGTTACAATTAATTTAAATGGTGAGTTTCACAGCCAAAAAAGCGTCATAATGTGCATAGAAACGTATGCAGTATAATCCACTATGTCTAAAAACTCATATTCATATTTAGGTTATAGCTTCTTAACTTGCAACATTCATTTTGAAACATATATTTACCAGTATAATTACCATCAGCCTTTCACATTTTTATCCACTGGATTTGATTTCCTTGATTGTGATACATGAAATACAAACATTTAAGAGGAAAGCCAGACATCTGCAGTAAAAGAGGAACTGAAAAGCAAGAAAAAAGCAGATGGCTTGAAATGACACTTGTATCTTCCTCCCACGCGCAGTCTGTGTGAGGGTTTGGTTGAAGGTAGATGGTACTTATCACACTGTTGTGTCATATATAGTGTGCCCCACTAAGTTTCACGTAAACATTCGAAGTTCACCGTGAGGATAAAACATGATGTAGTAAAAAGATTTTGAATTTTCCAGCTAAATCTTTGTCGTGCATTATGTATAAACTTTATCCAAGTAACTACAGTAAAAGAAAAGACTGAAAGCCTTTGCAATCATTTTTCAGTTTCTGTGACCAAATCATTTACTAGAGTCACTGTTTTAAATCTTTAGTGTGAAACTTCATTTTGGTGACACCCTCTGACTTTTCTAATTAAAGAGCTGATTTGAAAAAGTTTGAGTATTACTTCAAAGATCTAGTCCACATCTCCTGTGTCTCTTATCACAGGAATGTCAACAAACTATACCGCTGGCCCTCTTTATGATCTGCTTTGTCTAATCATTGGTTCTTCTAGAGCCAGTGTGTTTCCTCATAGATCATTAGCTGTGCGTTGTCATTTTCTTTTTACTTCCAAACAACCACAGTATTGAAGGATGTTTATATAAAAGTACTAGAATTTTCGAAAGTCATCCACTAACAGTCACAGTAATTTTCTGCCATTACAACAAACAAATGAGACCCTCAATCTAACTTAATGGTAGTGAGCCCAATACTTAACTGTTATTGATCTTTTAAAGAAGAGCTACACTGTAGACGGCCAGGAGGACAAAGTTGGATTTATAGAAACTGTCTAAGTTTTCAAAAACATAAATTGCTAATTGTGCTACCTCTAAAGGAAGTCAGAAAGAAAATCATTCATTAGTCAAAATGTATATTGCCTGCATTGCAAATAAGTCATTACAGATTAGTCAATGAGAGCAATGAGAATAACACCAAGGAATCACGCTGAGAATTAAATTAAGAAAAGAGAGAAAGACCTGAGAGTTATTTATGAAGCCTTCTAAATGCACTCTCAGCAGGGAAAAGTGATGTCACAGTTTCATTAAACCCAGAACCATAAATTTGATTTAATGAACACATCTTGTAGTTTTTCTCAGTGTGTCTTTGTGCTGTCAACACATTCAAAAGACAGGGACTGATTTAGATGTAATTTAATGCTGGAAAAATTAACTACAGACAAAACAATGTTTTTTTTAAAGGTTGCGTATTGGGAAAAATACCCTATATGCAGGGTATTGAAGCTTTGAGATGCGATAAATGCAACCAGTCAGTGCATCATTGCTTCTGTGGGTGTATTTTCATGTTTTCATCTCAGTATAAGGCTACAATTATATAGTAGTTACAACCACACCTGGGCCCATTCACTTATACGGCATATAACCCAGAGAAGCATGTTCCAGCCTACAACTGCAAGTGCAAGATGGATGTAACAATAGATAACACTATTATCCCACACTAATTCAGTCACAAGAAGTTTAAAACAATTAATATCTTGGAAGACGCTTGTTGTTATGTTAAATCAAAATTCTTGTATTTTCACACCTCCTACAATATGTTCCTCACTGTTTACCTGCGGAGAATTCTTAACACGAAAGGACAGCTTTGGCTCATGGCTCATGTTTTCAGTCCTTGCCTTCCCCATCTGATCAGCTGTCCTCCCACAGGTTTAGAGGACTATATGAAGCGGTATGGACAAGGCATACAGAGGGTCCTGACCTCCTTTGGGCCTGTGCCAGACTTCTTCGGTGAGGGAGCGAAGGGCATCGTTAATGTAAGTATGATGGCAAAAGAGCCCGTCCATTTACTGAAATTTCACAGAAGACAACTGGTGGTCCTGTCAAGACACTGAGCTGTACACGTTCACTTACAGTAACCTGCAATGTAAAAATGTAAAATGTAACCGTATTCATTTATCTAGATCAACAACATATAATCAAAACAGATAGTTGCCTCATTTATAATTTCCTCACACTGATTCCATCGATGAAGACAATGTTTGTTTATGGTGCCTTTAGTTCTGCATGACTGAAAGTCAAGCATTCCTTCTCACCCCTGCGCCATATACCTCCCCGCTAAGTAAGCATTACCTAGTCACATGCTATCACAGGCTGTTAAAATGTTAGCCACAGAAGGTCATCATATGAGGACACCCTGAGCCAGAGCAATAAATAGTTGTGAGCTGGTTTAAAGGACAAATAGCAGTCAATCTGGTTTTCTGGTGTTTTTAGCCTTGCTTAGAAAACTTTTAAGTTTGAGCTTTTTCTCACATATGTTTCCCTCTCTGCTGTCTACAGGAGATGTGTGAGCTGATTCCCAGTGACCAGAAGCATCTGTCGGATAGGAAGGAGAGGAGGGATCAGCTTCTCATGGGTCTAGCCAAGCTGAAGAACGACAACTAGGATCAACATGCACTGCACAAAATCATGAACGTTTCTAATTACGACTGTTGACTTAGGCTAGGAATCCTTTAAACAATTCATTTCATTATTATCAGTATCACATATAACCTCTGCCAGACGGTTTTTACCTCTTAGTTTGTTTTTATGCCAGTCAACACACAAAAGAAACTTCAGTGAAAATAAAAAAACACAAAAAGGACAAGTGGAGGAATTTCTGATATGATTTGACATAAAAGACATTAAATGTAAGACACGCCAGCACAAACATACTGTACATACAAGTCTACAACTTGACCTCAAGACTTGAGACTTGACTTGACTCACATTGTGGTAATTAATAGTTACATAAATGTTAATTAAGTCTGTGAAAAATGTGTTTTGATAAATGAAAACAATGTGATCATACATTGAAACCATGCTTTTAAAGGAAAATAAAACGGTGAAGTCAAATACTCACCTCATATTTCAGCATTTATTACTGGAGTGGTCTCTGTTTCCTCCAGCAGAACAAATCGATGATGTGTGTTGCTTTAAATCCCAGGAAACAAGGAATGGAAACATGTCACGAGTGCTACTTTGACTTGCTGTGACATTTCTGCTCTGCTTATTTTGCAGACTTCATTTCACAGTAATATCAGGCCACAGACATCACATGGTTGTACTGTAGCCTACATCTATGAAATCTCTACAGCAAACATGGAAATAATCAGAAAGTTTGGGGATTCAGAAACATTTCAAAACACAAGAAGTTATGACATGTAAAATGAAGAAGAAATACTGAAGATTCTGCACTATTTCTAGGTCAGCAATCAAATTTAAGCAAATTTGGGGCATTGACCAACTTAACTCCTTTGTACGAAAGGTCACATTTCCTTGAGTTGTATCCCTTCCATTGAAGCGTTCAGATGACACTCAGGTGGATTTGATCTACTCATCAGAGGCTCGTTCAAGTAATTCAACTTGCAGCCAGTGTTGACCTGTTGTAAGTTTCCAGCAGATCATTGATTACTAAGTAGCATTGTGATAGTGGGAAACATGGCATCAGAACTAAGTGAAAGTGTCAGAAGTCAAATTGTTATAGAATCCAAGTTTGAGATTTATGACAGTAACAGAAGGGTGTATGTAAGGAGATGAACAGGAGAGAGAATGATACCACAGTGTATCAAACCAACAGTCAAACATGGTGGCAGGAATATTCAAGTCTGGGAGTGTTTTGCCTACTCTGGAAATGAACACCTGCACTACACCTGACATCACAAGAAGCTATTTTGTCAAATCATGCTGGGGTAGACATCAGGTTTTGAACGAACTTGTGGAGTCCATGCCTGCTCGAGTGCATATTGTCATTAAAGCAAAAGAAAAGGGGCACATATCAAATACTAAGATGTACATTTTTATATTTTTGAAGAATGGTGTTCATCCCTCCAGAAGAGTTCCAGAGACTTGTAGAATCAATGCCAAAGCTGAGGAACACCATTCCCTCATTTGGTGTTTTGATGATGGTGATGGAGAGCGCTGTCTAACACGTCAGTCCAAAATCTCCCATAGATATTCAATTGGGTTGAGATCTGGTGACTGCAAAGGCCATAGCATATGATTCACGTCATTTTCATACTCATCAAACCATTCAATGACCCCTTGTGTCCTGTGAATGGGGCATTGTCATCCTGGAAGAGACCACTCCCATCAGGATAGAAATGTTTCATCATAGGATAAAGGTGATCCCTCAGAACAACTTTGTATTGATTTGTAGTGACCCTTCCCTCTAAGGGGACAAGTGGACCCAAACCATGCCAGCAAAATGCCCCCCACAGCATAACAGAGCTGCCGGATCCCCTCACTGTAGGGGTCAAGCATTCAGACCTGTACTGGTTTTCCTTTAAGTTGTCTCCCATCTGTACATATATATACATACAGTGGGGTCCAAAAGTCTAAGACCACTTTCCCATTCAAGTTAATGGGATATATCTATAAATAAGTATATGTGTATGTACATAATACTATACACAGAGGAAGGAGCTAATATTTTGGAGCTAAACAAACACAAACTAAAAAGACTAAAAGATGCAAACTGGTGCTATCTCGTTCATATTTCATGATTCAAGTGCCCTTTACCTAAACTGAAAAACTGTCTGTGAAGATCTGCCTAGTGAGATTTAACTCAACCAATGAGATGATTTCTCATGTATTCATGACACAAAAATCTCCAATCTGCAAATGAAACTCTATGAATATGCAGTCTTCATGCACAAAAAGAAAGAAAATAGGCCAATGACAGCTGTTGAGTCAGTCCTGACACTGATTACTGTCTCTTGGGTGCCTGACTGGCCCCACCCTGAGCCTGGCTCCTCCTCTTCCCTCCCTGTCTGCAGGAGGGATGATGAAAAACCTCTGAAGACACACCTGTGTCTTCAGAAGCTTCAGACCAGACAAGTTAAACTTTGTCTCCAACGAGCTGAACTCTGATTTTGTCCTTTGAGTTGGAGCGCAGTGAACAATTTTCTTCAGACTACAAACAAGGACTAAAGGGACATTTGTTTTTCCCTTCATGGAAAACTATTAATATTTATTGGACAAGCTCTACAGAAACAGGTGAGTCTTGTTATGCCGGGGTTAACATTTATGAGTTCATTGAGTTCGTTTACCTATTACAGCAACAATACAACTACTTATAATATTAACTAATAATAATGGCCTTTCGTTATTGTGTAGTCCCACTAGTAAGCAGGATTTATGTCTGTTTAGCAAGTGATAGGCATATGTCATTAAAACACTTTTCTATTTTATTTACACAACAAAACAAAATTTGTATATAGGCTCAATTTCTTGAAGGTAAAATTTAAAAAAACAAAAAACAAAACAGAGATACAATTAAAAATCCCTAGTTGCTTTTAATTAACAAAATGTTTGAATCTTTAAAGCCATTCCAGATTTGTGAAAAGAAGGATTTCTTTTTGCGGATAGCAATAATAAGGATGAAAGTAAAGCTAATATAGAGTTTTAAGATGAGGAAATGGGTAGGTTTAATGGAAACCTATGGTATTGATCCTCCTCTTTGTTATTTTATTCTATCCAAGATCCAGTATCATCTCATTATCATCTCTTTACTACTACTTATTACTTTAGTATTTTGACTGATGTCCATTAAATCAAAGTCACTGCCATGAAGTACTGAAAGCCTACTGGCTATAATGCGCTTCTGAAAGTAAATCACAATTTTGATACATTTCAAAGTGATTATGCTGCTGATAATGAACTATTAATGCTTAAATAGTAATCAAATAATATTAGCAGTGGTAATACAGTAAAATATGTTGAAAGGCAGTGATGACAATGACATATCCAGGTGGAGGGGCGGCTGAGGGAAATGCTGCACATTTTTTCTTGGTTGCAAATGTGTCCCATTAAATGGCAGATTATAACTTTTCATACTTCTGTTGTGCTGACTGTCATAGACCTAGCCCTCTGTGTTCCAGCATGTGGGTCTCACTCATGACCAAAGTCATATATTCTGTCTACACACATTGTTCAACAACAATAAAATAACAAAAACCTATCTACTAAGTAAAGAATTATATTCTAACAACAGGTACAACTCCTTACCTTCAGACACTTAGAGGATCTTTGAGGAACATAAATGTCCAGCAACACAATGAATTTTCTGTTTATCCTCTGAATTCCTGCCTTCTACAGGTTGTCTGACCATCCACAATGTCTTGGGGGACACTCTATGCCCAGCTTGGCGGTGTCAACAAACACTCCACCAGTCTAGGAAAGATTTGGCTCTCTGTCCTTTTCATCTTTCGCATCACTATACTGGTTCTGGCAGCTGAGAGTGTCTGGGGTGATGAGCAGTCAGACTTCACATGCAACACGCAGCAGCCCGGCTGCAAGAACGTCTGCTATGACCACTTCTTCCCCGTGTCACACATCCGCTTGTGGTGCCTGCAGCTGATCTTTGTATCCACGCCAGCCCTGCTGGTGGCAATGCATGTCGCCTACAGGAAACGTGGGGACAAGAGGACCATGCTGGCCTCCAACGGCACAGAGAAGATGACGGATAAGGACCTGGAGACACTGAAGAAGAGGCGTCTGCCAATCACAGGCCCACTGTGGTGGACGTATACCTGCAGCTTGTTCTTCCGGCTCATCTTTGAGGGCGGTTTCATGTATGCACTTTACTTCGTTTATGACGGCTTCCAGATGCCCCGGCTGGTGAAGTGCGAGCAGTGGCCTTGCCCCAATAAGGTGGACTGCTTCATCTCCAGGCCAACAGAGAAGACCGTCTTCACCATCTTCATGGTTTCCTCATCGGCCATCTGCATGGTGCTTAACGTAGCTGAGCTGTGCTACCTCATTGTCAAGGCTCTCATGAGGTGCTCGACCAGGAACAAGAGGAAACACCCATACGCCCACACAGACAGTGTGACACGGGATAATGCCCTTCTGCAGAACAAGAAGAACGAGATGCTCCTGTCTTCTTCCACAGATTCGTCCAGCAACAAGACCATGTGTTGAAGGATGACCTTTAGTGGTTGAGTAGTACCAGAGGAGGAGGAAAGCATAAACTGTAAATCCAACCGCACATGGTCATAGTTTGTGTCTACAGTTTGGTTATTGGGCTCTAAACCCAAGCATCCTCCTGAATTGTCTTATGGCAAGGTGAAACAGATTTTGAGGCTGTGGGAGTTTAGGATTACCACAAAAGAAAATAGTTCAGCTTCTGTAGTTGCGATGACCTGCCTTTCACATCCATTTATAGGGAAATCACTTATAATATGTGTATTTGACTTGAGGAAGGTGATGATGTTTCCCTGCATTTGCCAATAAAGGCCATAAAACATTCTTTTGTTATGCAAAAAACAACTCACAAATCACACAACAATATAATTTTGAATCTAGTAGAATTCCCACCAGTGAGTGTTACTTTGAGAGTCTGTTTGTGTTCCCAAAATGACTTCACGTAGAACAGAACATTTTTCATACATGATAGTATCTTTGAATCACAGGTATCACAAGTGCCACCGTGCTTTTCATACAGTGGATGATTGATAGACTTTGATGGAGCTTTTTGTCTTAATTTATTGATTCTAGTTTGAAGTTGCTGGAATGTGCAATTCATTGCATGCGTGCCTGGTCAGGTTTTGAACCAGAGAAGAATTAGTCTACACTGACATCTAGCGGTTCATAGTGGAACCCCTAAGAGCACAAAGCCTTCCTGAAATTTAGGATGATTTATTTCATGTTGAAGAGAAGGAAGAAGAACAAATGAAGTCATGGAGAATGAAGTATAAAACAGGTCCAAGTGCCTTTGAGATTACATTTTAGTGTCTAGTTTACAAGAGTTGACTTTTTTATTTTAAATGTGGTTGAAGTCATGTTGTGCATTAACTGATAAAAGTGGCTGAGAGTTTGTTTTTTTATTATTTAACACTTCTGTATTGAAATGTGTGACTGTAGCAAGAAATTAAGTTCTAAAATCATCATAACTTTCTATGAATAATGGTAGAGTATAATTTTTATGTTTTTATCTGCCTATTTCTGAGAGTTGGATTACACACAGAGAGAGGATTGCTGATAAATAATATATTACATGGTAAAAAAAAAAAAAAAAAAAAAAACTTACCTAGCTACTAAACTGCAATAGTTTAATAGTTATGATGCTGCATGTCTTTGCTGTTCAATCAAATCAGAATGTCCTTTTGTCTTTTACTTGAACTGAAAGTGTTTGAAATATAAAAAAAGCGTTTCATTACATGAGTTTGAGAAATAACCTAAACACATCTAAACCCACTGAGAAGGTGTTGCCTGTTGTCACACATGTATGCCAGGTGATGAAAATATGAAAATATACACAGTATGTTTGGCCTGCGCAGGACATTTTGTCAGAGCTAGAAACCTCACCCACAGATGATACTGTATAAATGCAAAGAATTGACTTGTAACTGGAATTATAGAATTTATCTGCAAATTAAACTGTCAAAAAAGGCGCAACAACAAATATCATGACTCAGAAATATTCACCATTGAGTGGTGTTCAAATATATAGAAAGTTATTTTAAAGTTCAATCAAGATGCCTCATGTTTTTGAACACCCGTCAGGCTTGTGGTGGGTTACAGATATGAATCAAAGAGTGCAATGTGTTTTAACAGTGTGTTTCTCACATTTCATTTTGCATTTTGTAACATTTGTTTTTGCCTCTTGATGCTTATAGTCCTCCAATGTTGTTTTTTTTCTTCACAAAGCAGGATTATCAAGTTATACAGAAAACTGTTATGGGACTATTTCTGAAAGTTCCTTTTTATTATTATCAACCATTACAAGGCACAACTAACTAATATGCTTAAACTCAATATTAAAATACACAGGTAGATTCAAATAAGTCTCCCTCACAGTTATCAACATTTTTAATCCTGCTTTATGAAATACCATCCAGAAGTTGTCCTGTTCAGCCCAGCCCTGCTCCTGTGTTATTTTGACTTGTGTTGTTGTGGTGTGTGCTGACCCCAGCTGGCTGTATCAGCTTTCAGCATGTGCCTTATTTTAGCCGCCACACTAATCACTACTCGCCCTCTTAATGTGAGGAACCACGGTCGATCTCTTTGTCCTCCCTCCCATCCAGGAATAGCTGAGCTGGATTAGTCTCATCTGTGTTCTTTAAAAAAAAGTCACCTTTTGTGAACAGAGAAAAGCGTTTTGGTGATTGGAACACATTAGAAAGAGGCATGTGAGACAAGTTAGACAACCAATTAGATGTGTCAATTCCAAAATTATGAAGAGAAAATCTGGATGAGTCGTATGTTGGCATTACATAACTGATGCAGTTGATGAAGTTATGTGACTGAAGTGTAACGTTGACATGTTTCAGGGGTTGAAAAAGGTTTTTGACCAAAGATCAAGAGATATGCAGTATCACAGAGCACATGCACTCTAAAGTCCTCTATATGCAGATTTGGAAACATATTTTTGATTTTCTTTTAAATATTTGTTATGTTATGCATTATCTGCTCTACTTTGACCTTTGACTTCTTACGTTCTGTAACAGCAAAATGACATTTTAATGCTAAATTTGTGATAGCGCCATCTTTATATGAACATTGTTATTAGGGGACAAGCCTGATCATTCCAGTCCCAAGTTGTTATTTGTAACATTTTTCCCAAATTGTAGGGTTAGTAGCCCGCCTCTAACAGCAGAGAACAGATGGAACAGCTTCCTAAGCAAAAAATGAAGGAATTAAATGTTTGTGATTATTGTGTTTTGTATCTGAGATGTTTTTATTACATTCGCACTTTGATCCTTAAAGTCTTTTTGCTCTTTGAGACTTTTTTCCATAAATCAGTAAAACAAAACTGTGTACTTCATTTCTTTGTGTGTGTTAGTGTGTTTCACATTGCCACATGTAATGCCATGCCTTTCTGCAACTGACCCAGCAGGGTGGGGTGTGGAGGGTTTTTTTCCTCCTTTTTTAATTTTCTAGTTGTTAGATATACTAGTTTCTAACGAGACAGAGAGGTTTGCATTATTCTCACGTTGTGTTTTTTCCTTCATTTTGTACACAAGTCATAAGGTTTCCATGAATCTCTCAAAATAATGTTTTATTTTGAGGGAGACCACAGTGTGTCTGTGGGTTTAGTTTCTCTTAAAATATGAGCGGTATAATTTTTTTTTTAGATAGACTGTTGCTGGAGTTTGAAGGATTTATATTCTGGGAAAAGTTTGGTGAGGTTTTCCAGCGGTTTTCCGGGGATACTTTGGTGAAGTTCAGAGCATGCTCCGGTGAGTTTTTGACAAATAGTACGGAAGTTTTGGGAAAGGTTTTTTTTGGGCAACTTTTGCGCACATACTGTAAAGATTTAGGGGAGGTTGGCAGGGGCGTGGTGTGACTCCGGACAGGCTGATGACTCTGTGGATTCACTCATGCATGGTCACACAATGTGACAGTCCAGACATGGCTGGAAACGGGAGGCAGCTCCGTCTAACCGAGCCCCATCTCCGACTCCAAGCCGCCTCCAAAAACTAATAGCAACAAAGGAAAACTTTTCCTTACACAAGTTAACGGCCCGGGACAGGCAGACAGACAGACAGACTCCACGCCTGGAGAAGTTTGTGCATGAATGAGTTTGTGTGGCAGCATTTAAAAAAGAGTTTGTTGAGCTGTCAGAGGGGCGGCAGGTTGCGGTTTTGGGATCAGGGAGACAGAGGGAGGGTCGCTGCAGCCGCGGGAGGTCTACACGCTTTTCAACGCACTCAAATGATGGCACCAATGATGGCAGATGGATTTGCTTTTCGTATTTAAGTATGACATCTCCAGTCTAAAGGTATGGCGGACACACACTGCTGTGAATATTATCCTGCACTTATTTGGGAGTAAAGTAAGGCCAACTTAATGAAGAGCAGCGTGTTATCAGGTAATTAAGAGTTGCTTCAGTTTTAATAAACAAGAATGAGACAAAAGCCGGACAAAGCTTATGGAGTCTGGGGACTCTGGCACACTCTGTATTGTCAGGCTGGTAGGTATGTCTTTGTATTTGAACCTGGTTCTGTCTGCTACTTTCATCACCATCCGACAGAAATGCCACAAATACCTATGCAACTGGGAGAAGTGTAAATGTTTGCCACTAATGGTTGTCCCAAGATCTAATAGTGAACGTTAAAAAGGACTTTCTGACTCTAAAATGGGTTTAATTGCTGCAGTCTTACCAATCTCGATTAGCCTGATAATATCAAGTGTTTCAAATTCAAACTGTGTGTTTAGAAAACCATACTGTGATTTTAGACTATATCCAGGCAGAGTTTTAAATAAAAACTCTTTCCCCCCCAAAAAAACAAGGACTTAAGGAATTAAATGACATTTTTGATCAGACATGTGCACAGATCTTATATCTTTTTATTTGTTCTTTTGTGTAGCCTTTGTAGCATTTAAAGTCTGTTAAAAGTAAATAAACTGTTGATGTTTTTCTCTTCCAGGTGTCATACATATTGTGAACCCTAGTCGATGGATTTATTACCTTTAACACAAGAATATTTTAGTAAGTTTCTCTGTTTGTGTGTGTGTGTGTGTGTGTGTGTGTGTGTGTGTTCAGATGGTGTACATAAGGCTGTGTAAAAGATGTAAAGAATAACAACAGGTGTTACCTCGCTCAAAACATATTTATAACTAGTCCATCACATGAGGACTGATGAGGAAACATATCTTGTTAAACTAAACCTGTAAATTTAGTTTGAAAAGCTTGTTTCAATGGCTCATCTCTGACCACAATTAAGAAGTCACTTGGTTGTTTTTAAAGGGGATTAAAAGAGGTCAGAATCCCTTCATACATGTGTCTTGTTAAACCTTGTTAACATGTTATCATATCAAATACCAGATCTAGTTCTAAAAAGATTAGTCATTTAATTAACCAATCAATAAATTGAAAAATCATTGACAACACTTTTTTTCTAATCGATTAATAATTTAAGTCATTCATCAAGCAAAATTTCCAAACACCCTCTGGCTCCAGCTTTGCAGATGTGAGGAATTTCCTCTTTTCACTGTCTCATAACTACATAATTGAATATCTCTGGGCTGTAGGTCAGACAAAATGAGGTATTTGAAGATGTTGCCTAGGGCTCTGGGATAATGTTAATAGACCACTTTCTGTCATGTCATAAACTGAATGATTTATCAGTTATTTAGACTGAAACTTAAAAACAGCTTAAGTCTTAACTTTAAAACAGCTTAGTTCAGCTAAACTCAAAAATCTCACCAGAATTTGTACTATATTATTATGTTACATAATTAGAGTTACATTTTTCTATTTGATCCTTGTGGCTTTAGTATTACAGTGGATAGACAGAGAGAGAGGAAGGGAGGGTGTTTTGTGTGTGTGTGTGTGTGTGTGTGTGTGTGTGTGTGTGTGTGTGTGCGCGTGTGTGTGTGTGTGTGTGTGTGTGTGTGTGTGTGTGTGTGTGCATGTGTGTGTGTGTGTGTGTGTGCGTGTCTGTGCGTGTGTGTGCGTGTGCCACCCCAGAGCCCCATCTCTGCTAAATGCTGTTTTCGAACATTATAATGTTGATCTCAGCACATGCCTGCTGGGCAGTGGAGCGAGCAGGTGAGAGAGAGAGACAGGCACGACATAGAGAGTGAGAGAAAGGGAGAGTGAACCAGGGTTCAGTCAAACAGGTGGCCTATACAGGATATGAGCTGCTAAAAAGTGTCTGTGTTTGAAGCGAATGCCGTGTTTCGATTTGTTATCGATTACCGACGCCTACCTAGCAGTTTTCTAAAAAGACCGGGTTGTACTAAACGTTTTATGTAAAATAGAAATATGTCAGAGTCTAGTCGAAACCTCCACTCTCATCCATGTCCTTGTGTCTTGTGTGTTCGTATGTGTAGAGTGTTTAACATCGGGGTAAGGCCTTACATGTCTCACCAACTTTGAGAATATTCAGCAAATTTGTTGACATTTATTTAACTTTCTCTCACGCTCTTGCTGTCTGTTTCTCCTCTTTTTCTTTTGCCATTCCTCCTTTCTTTGTCCTCTCCAGCCTGTACTTTCTCCATAGGCTAGAAATCTTGAAGCATGGGCGACTGGAGCTTTCTGGGGCGGCTGTTGGAGAACGCTCAGGAGCACTCGACGGTCATCGGCAAAGTCTGGCTGACTGTCCTCTTCATCTTCAGGATCTTGGTGCTGGGGGCCGCGGCCGAAGAGGTTTGGGGCGATGAGCAGTCTGATTTCACCTGCAACACCCAGCAACCTGGTTGTGAGAACGTCTGCTACGACGAGGCCTTCCCCATCTCGCACATCCGCTTCTGGGTGCTGCAGATCATCTTTGTGTCCACGCCGACTCTCATCTACCTGGGCCATGTGCTGCACATCGTCCGCATGGAGGAAAAGCGGAAAGAGAAGGAGGAGGAGTTGCGCAAAGCAAACAGGTTCCAAGAGGAGAAAGAACTCCTTTATAGAAATGGTACAGATGCTAGTGGAGGAGGAGGTGGCGGCAAGAAGGAGAAGCCGCCTATCAGGGACGAGCATGGCAAAATCCGTATCAGAGGTGCATTGCTGCGTACCTATGTGTTCAACATTATTTTCAAGACCCTGTTTGAAGTGGGATTCATTTTGGGCCAGTATTTCCTCTATGGCTTCCAGCTGAGGCCCCTGTACAAGTGTGCACGTTGGCCCTGCCCCAACACTGTGGACTGCTTCATATCGCGGCCCACTGAAAAGACTATTTTTATTATATTTATGCTTGTGGTGGCTTGCGTGTCTCTTTTGCTGAATTTGTTAGAGATCTATCACCTTGGATGGAAGAAAGTTAAACAGGGCATGAAAAATGAGTTCGCCCCCGACCATGCGTCGCTGCGCCGTGCCAACATCGCAGAGCCTGAGTGTTTGGCCTCGGCCTCCAGAACTGCCCCCTCCACCCTCAGCTATCCTCCCAACTACACAGATGTGACGGCGGGCAGTGGGGCCTTCCTGCCACCCATGGGGCCAGCAGCCGTGCCCTCAGCAGCAGAGTTTAAGGTGGACGACCTCCAGCAGGAGGAGTCCCTCCGCCAGCCCTCCCCTTCTTCCCACTACTACATCAGCAACAACAACAACCACAGGCTGGCTACGCAGCAGAACTGGGCCAACCTGGCCACCGAGCAGCAGACTCGGGAGATGAAGGCCACCTCCCCCTCCCCCTCCGCCTCTTCCGCCACCAACACCGACAATGAGCAGCAGCAGCCCGTCGATGCTGCGCTGCTCCTTCCCACCAGCAACACCAACAGTAACACCAACACTACTGCTGCTGCCGCCTCCAGCAGCAGCAGCAGCCCAGGCACAGGCTCCAATGCAGGCAGCTGGGGTGGGGGGAAGAGCGAGCAGGAGGATGGCCACGTCACCACCACCACAGTGGAGATGCATGAGCCTCCAGTAATGGTCAGCACAGACCCTCGGCGGCTCAGTCGGGCCAGCAAGAGCAGCAGCATCAGGGCCAGGCCGAATGACCTGGCTGTCTAAATCTCTTCAGCCCTTTCATTTCCCGAAACCCTCCCTGACCAATTATCCGCTTCCCCCAATCCCACCCTCAAACGGTCATTCTCAGACAAAAAAGTCACACACATGAATAAAACAAAAAAACAAAACAAAAAAAAAAAAAACAAGAGAAGGCAAGACGACAAGAGACAGGAAAGCATTGAATGAAGTAAGGCAAATGAGGAAATGATCAGCAGCAGTCATTGATTTAGTGCAATCGGTGAGTTGTAGAGTAGTTAAGGCAAGGTTTGTTTTTTTGGATGGTCTTAAATGATGCATACAAAATGTGATCATGCAGTGCTATGAAGTCAGAAGGCTCTGCTCACGGCGGCGGATGGAGAAAAGGACATTGTGATGTCATAATTTTGCATCAACATGGACACATCTTACCAACCTGTTCGGTTTTGGGGCAGATCTCATGATGTTTCTCTATTTTTTTCTTCTTTTAGTTGAGCCTATTGGACTAATTACTTCAACGGAAAATGATCATTTGTCAAGGTGATGACTGAATATTTTTCATTTTATATGGAGGAAGCACAGGCAGCTGGCACTGTTGACAGATCAGTCACTCGATGTGTAGCCAGACAATTCACTCATATATCTTGTTCATCCTTTTTATCTGGTTGCACAATCAAATTGGCAGCACCAACATGCACGGTGTTGTGCTCTATATGTCAACAGCTTGTTCCAGCATTTGACCTTTGACCTGGAGGGCCTTTTGCTTCAGCACTTTCTGAATTTTACCAAAACAAACACCTGTTTTTTTAACAATACTTCATCCAGGAAGTAGTTTTTATCAACAAACATTACATGTATTGTGGTTCCTTGTGGTTGTGCATGCCAGCACATGTAGCCCTACAACTCACCGATTTACTCACAGATCTGCATGCCAAGGTAGGCTGGTTTGGTTTTACCCATGATTCATTTCAGCGCTTCTTACAGAGACGATAAATATTGTAAATGAGGCAGAACGGAGAGGAATAGACTGATGTGATATCCCCAGAGTCCTCAGAATAGTAGGCGCAGTGTGGAAGGGATATGGGTCAAAACTGGTAGAAGTCATTCCTGTGATGCCCAGAATGCACCTGGGTCTCTACGAACACTACATTGTCAACAACATAGAGATCAAAACGTTCCCCCTATGCTGTTAGTTGACAAAAGAGCAAAGTAGGAACAGAGTCCCTTATACCTGCCTCTGTCAGCGTTGCCTTCACTTAACATGTCTGAAAAGAAAAATGCTCTCCACTAACTGCACACATGACAAGATATTGCCTTTAAAGTATCTTGAAAATACTATGAAAGTACATGGCAGCCACCATTTGATATACAGAATACCAAAATTCTCCAAGGTCATTCAGACAAACAACCTCCCAAAGCTCTTTGGTTAGACTAGAAAGTACATTTTTTTAGTTAGATTGTTGGCAGATATTTTTGCCCTGAAATCCACAATCCTCTTTTGAATCCTCAAATTTAAACATTGAGAGCAACTTTGGGAGTTAAATGACGTTCACTGTCACACATTTCATATACTTCTTCATTGGTTTTATTCTGAAAAGTGCTATTTTTTTAAAAACTGAATTGAATTTTACTCATAAATTGCATACTTGTAGTAGTCAGTTTGTGATTGCGAAACAGCTACGATTTTAAAAAGGACAAAACGACTGGCGTTGCGAGAAGCAAAATGCCACGGTGAAGTCAAACTTGACGGCTTCTTTTTTGTTGTGTTAATCTTGATTCTTAGAGATTTTTAGAAACCCAAACTTTTAACTGAATTCATCAGCAGCCACAGTCCTCTGTTTCTGTTGTGTTACTGTGCTGTTTAGTTCATTCACAACCCAGGCACTCACTCTCAAAAAGCTTTTTTTTAAAAAAACTTTACAACAACCTTAATCCACTGTGTTAAACTCTGAGTTAACCTTTGGGAAAGTGTTCTAAGAACACAGTAATACTGTGTGAAAACTCAATAATCTGGATTAGACATATTGCACTCACAGGGCATAACAACACAAGTACTATATGTTTGTGCACAGTATTTTATAGGGACAATACTTTTCCAGTAGTTAATGTGCAGGTTAATACACTGGAGTAAGAGCAGTGTAAAGTGGTACCAGCTTTTTTGTTTTTTCAGGGGGTTTACAAAATGATGGTACTGTATGGTGTAAGAGTATCTGTACCCATATAGGTATAATGTTTCATTACTTCAGTTGATTTAATGACATCCAGTGCAACTAGAAACACAAAGAGGAAAATATACAACGGCAGAACTCATAGGTAAAAGCATGCCTTTCCCAATCCATGTTTCTTGTTCAAAATGACAAAAAAATCTTTGTTACCTGCATTTTTTTTTTTTTTTTGATTCCTAAAGTTTACATTTTGGTAGTTGATAAAGATTTGCACATTTAGGAAAGAAAAATGGTGTTCTATGATGTTAATATTGATAGAAATAGAGAGAGAGAGCGTGACACCAAACTGCCAATCTCTATGATCCTCAAAGGAAAAAATGTCTTAAAAGCAAAATGCAGCGGCACAGAAAAGGCAGTATTCAAAAAAGAAACTGTTATTTATCTCAAGCTTATTGTCCGAAACTGATAATGATGAGTTTGAAGATTTAAAAAAAACAACGGCGAGAGAGAGAAAAAGTCAGTTAGGGTGTTTTTCTGCGTGTTCACTCAGTATGTTCTCACAGACTGGTTGGGACTCTGGTTAGACGTCATATCAGACGACTCCACTGTTGAGAGAATGTTAGCTGGGTAGCTGGCCCTTCCCTAACCCTGCATATAAAGCCCTGACAGGATGTTGTGTTCAAAACCCGTCGTCCCCGTGACTCCTCCAAACTCTCTCCTCTTACGTTTCATGCAGAGCATGATTTCTCTGGCTCGTCAGGGAGTGTGAACCATCTCACAATGCTCAGAACAGCAACCTGTTTTCAATGCTGTCTTAAACAAGAGAAGTGCCTTGTGTATGAATGATTCTTTTGTAAGAACAAGTTGATGTAAATGTTCATTTACCTCAAATGTTTACAAAACTGTTACTAAATAAATTTTTTGTACCATATTTTGTTGTTCTTGCTTTCACTTTTACACAATGAATGAAATTCATCGATCCCACACACATCAGTGGCAGAGCTGTAGACTTGAGTCTTGCACTGTAGTCACAAAATACATGAGTCCTGCAGACTTGACTTGACCTGAGCAAATATAATTAAAGTTTTAAGATTTAACCTGGAAAAATCCAAACAGCGATTAATAATTATGAAAGAGACAAACAGTACTTGCATTTTAGGCCTTTGGACTCGGTCTCAGCTAAAAGGAAAATGTTCAAACACCATGCCATTTCAATGGTCCTAAAAGATGTGCATCTTGACTTGCAATTTGCAAATGAAGACTCATAATTTGACTTGGACCCATTAATACCTAAAAACAGATGTGATCTGTGGTTTTCAACCCAAACATAAACGAAGGGGGCCCAGCAGTCTATAGATTTAATTCCAGCCAACAAAAGATGAACCTTTTAATATGTACTTGGGAATCAGCAACAGAATTATGGCATAGATGGGAAACAAACCCATGATCTTTGGTTTACAAGACCAGCACCATGCCACAACCATGTGGCCTTTTTTGATTTAACAACATTACATCCACACACTATAACATCTTTTCTTAACTAGAATACAGTGAAAGGCAAAACCAGAGCCCCATTTCCATGTCACTTTTAATACCTGCTCATTGGGACTGGGTTTTCTTCTAATCAATCAGAGATTGAATCGATTATTTCCAAATTGTCTTGGAGCCAACAGTCTTCCGATGGTAGCACATACACGTCTCCTTGCAGTTAAAGATGGTCTGTTTGTTTGACTTCAGAGCTGTTCTGATGTAATTTGTTGTTAATAGTGAATTTTGAGTGAAGAGTGAATTTTTGGGCTTTCACTCTTGTTGGTCAAGACTCCCATCAGTTGCATCTTCAGTTGGCAGGTAAACTTCCAGGATCTTTACCCATCCTCCATCCTCTAGTTCTGAAGAGGGAAGAGCAAGATTGTATACCAGATACAACGTGTTGTAGAATAAATAGAAATTGATAAGATCATATATTCAGCACATGAGATGCAGCTGACTACTTGCAAAGACGTAGCCGGTAAGAGTGAAAACTTGATTGAAAACCCTGCCTCAAACTGCCTTGAAACACTGGAAGACGCAGTTAAGAGTAATAAGCTCTACAATTTTTAACCAGAATATATCATATGAATTTATTTAATCATGACATTTTGAATTTAGCGAGCTGTATCAAAGATTAGAGATGTAAGTGAAGGTATGAATGGGGGTTGAACCCATGATACAAGACCAACACATTACCACTTGGCCACCATGTCCCTGAAGTACACCTAATAACTATCAGTGATATTAATTAATTAATCAATTATATTAAATATTTTTAGATATTAAATGTTATTTTATTAACTCAGTAGAGTGACAACAAATGATGTAAAACCCACTGATCAAGAATAATCCAGATATCTCATAATGTTAATAAACTTTACCCTAAACTCCTTATAAACTTGGAAATAGTAGTTTGACTAAAATGATATACTTACTTGCGTTTTCCAGGGCTTTCCACCACATCTCACAGTCTTCATCAGCTGATGGAGTTTGCTCAGTGGAGATTTTTTTTGTCAGAGATCATAAATGCTTTTCTTATGTGCTATATATTTCAGTATTTGTTTTTATTCAATTTTCTGTACTTAATTTCTATAGTTTTTTTTAAGGTCAAAATAGTTGACAAAATAGTTAACACTGTTCTACTGTGATGCTTAGGGAGAATCCATTAAGAATATTTTAGTAATTTGTCTGCTGACAGATGTAATGTGTACAGTAAGTGCTTCAAAGTACAAAACTTGACTCATATTACTTACTCTTAATTTGTGATTTAAGAATATACTCATAAAAATAGATGTACAAAAAGATGTTAATCTTTTATGAAAATGAAAATAATTTATTGTACTTACCCCATAATTATGAGTGGTTGCATTTTCTATAGTTCTTATGTTTGTTTATTGTTTATTGTTTATTTACTCAGTTATTTTCATTTATTTCCTTTTTTATCAGTGATGCATTTTTCACTTTTGTACATTCATCAGCATATTTTTCTAGTATTAGTATTGTTTTGTTTTTTGTATATTTGTTTTGCCACTTAAATAATCTGTCAACATTTTTTTTCTGGGATCATACAGTTCCTGTTCATTTGAACTGTTTGCTTCCTGTTTGCTCTTTAAGTTATATACAGCCCACATCTGCATCAGGGAAGCTTCTGAGTGTCTTTGACGTTACTCTCTTTGTAGACTCTTTGACCTCCAACCTCCCAACTGCTCAGTCCGTCACTCTGCATTCCAGTGAAGAATGTCAGAATGTGACGCTGAGCCAGAGACACACACACACACACACACACACACAGTCGGATCCACTTCATAACCACATCCAGAAATAATTAAAATAAGACGGCTGTGTCAGTCTTGCACCTAAGAGTCACATCTATCACAAACCCAGTCTGCACCATCACAAGAATTGAGCGACCATTTACAACACAGTGCAATACATGATAGGGGTGGGTGAAATTTATGGCTGCGCGGAAATTTCATTTTGATCTTTGAGCACTGTGGGCATCAACAAAGCAACAGCTAAAACACACTCAGTAGAAGAACAAACAGGGACAAGTGGACAAACTAAATGCAAGATTCTTCAAAAGGTTTTTAGGCCGACATAAAAGAATACACGGATATTGTTTGACAATTTATAGCTTACATTTTGATTTCTTTCAGAGAGTGAGATGAGATCAAGAACAATATCACTTTCTTATCTTTGCATCAGGTACAAGCTTTAGTTGGGGTGTTTTTAGCCTAACTTAGCATAAAAGCTGAAGGTACCCACACCTCTTAAACTGACTAATTTAAATTGAAGCTTGTTTATTTAACCCCTTCATGAACAGAAATGTAAAAACTAAAATTTGCTACTTCTTGACTAACTTTTACTAACAAGCTACATGTAACTCTTCCACATCCCCCAAATATCTACTAATATAGTAAAAGCTAAGTGTGTATGGGCCTAGTAATACCCCTGACATACCATTTCTTGCAGTATGGGGTACAGGGTGTGGCACTGGTCTGTGGTGGATTCTTGCATCCTTATGAAAGCACATAGGCCTAATCGTAATTATAGAAAATATAATGTTAGTGAATAAGCGTGAATTACGAGTTTAACCAAAGGTTGACATTTAATAGTACAGCTGTAGGATGTTGGATGCTAACCTAGCAAATGTATCTTTTCACATATCTTATCTGTGTAGTTGACTTGATATTTAGTTTACATTACCAGTAACTTTAAGTGGAATATATTTGCTGGGGACAATGAGTCTTAAAATGACACCTTTTTAGCTGAACTGGTTGACTGTTTACAGCAATAGATAAATGATAAAGACAGCAAAGGTTTGCTTTAAAAAAAACAACAAAACAAAACATCCTGGACACATGCTTAATTTTAGCTAACATTGCTGAGCTAAACACCTACCAGCTAACATAGGTAGCTTACTTTAGCTTCTCAAATACCTAGCTAATACCTAGCTTCTCAAATACCTAGCTAAAGAACTGTAAAATTGTGGTCTACTTACCATGGTATGCGTTCTGTTTTTTTATTTTGTTTTTTTCTGAGCAAATTACTGCAGCCTGCTCCCCACAACCTTTTCAATAATTTGCCATGACTAAGCTAACCTTGTATTGTCCTTAGTTAAAATATCATGACATAGTTTGACTTTAACTTACCTCCTTCATCACAGATGGCCAAAGATGTCAGGTAGGTAGGACAATTAACCATTTTTCTGTGACTACTGTAAAAATTATGATTCAATGTAGATTTCTCGACCCCAACAATAAAACCGCCTTTCTGTCCATAACTCAATTTTGAATGAACTTTTGCTATCTTGGCAGTATCCATTGATTAAATCATGCTAACGGGTTAGCACAGAGTTTGCTATCAGTTGACACAGTATGCTAAGATGTTAATGTCAAACACAGGCAAAAATAAATTACCATGTAGACTATGGATATTTTTTTGTCTCTACTAGCTTAAATTGATCTTCCTAAGCTTGGTGTATTCATTTAAACCTGTATTACTACACTTTTGTACAATAGGGGACAAAAAACATCAAATAAGCAGACACCTAAAAAGCTACCCCCTATATCGCTGGCTTACAAAGTCATTATGAAAAACGTAAGTAAACTGTTACACACATCCAGCAGACATGGAGATACTTCATTTGGTGTTTCTATCCACCTGATAAATTGACTTTCAGCTCTGGTTTGGTCTCCACCAACCACTGAGAAAAATATTGGGGAGTTCAAATCCAGAAATCCTGTTGGGCAGGTTGTGTGCAGTCAGTTCATCAAAGCTTTGTTGGCTGCTTATCAGGGGTTAAAGAGAGCCGCTTAGATTGAACTATACAGGAAATTTCTGAGCTGTAAACCAAAACAATGAGCTAAAAGACTCTAAAAAACTTAGAAGAGCAGCAGAGTTGGGTGAGTTAGTCTCCATGATTGTTGCACCACATAGTCATTTAATTAAATGTCATGTCAATGAATATCATGAAAAATATTGACAGAGGTAGGTTCAAGTTTGGGTCTTTTTGAATCTCTGTTGAAATCCAGAATTGCCCTTCACTGACAATCAAAGGATCATTCCAGGAATATATTTGGTGTCTTTTGCCAACTATATTTTTGTGGGCAATCATTATTCCATCACACAGATCCAGTATGTTTTTATCATTTAAACAATATATTAGTCTCACATTTAATGTCTTTCTTTCTTTATCCTTCACTGATCCTTCTGTAAAAAAAAGAAAAACTACCCAGAAGAATATAATACCCAATAGTTTAGATAATGAGCTAAATAGTTGAAAAAGGAAAAAAAACAGTGTAAGGATTTGGAAGCATTACTTAGCACAGGATATTTGGCATTGATTCCAACAACAGAGTACAGTACATGAGTGCTGAGCTCTTGGGTCCAGTGGCTGAGGAGTGATGGGAGATAGTTGATCTGTTGGCACGACTGACTGGAGGCCTCAGTCTGTCACTCACTCAGTGGCTTATTTCCACTGCAGGGACAAACAGTGCTCAGTGCTTTTCAGGGACAGTTTCTTCCCAAATCAATGCAGAAGCAACAGTAATACAGTAACAAATACAGCAGCATTTCTTTGAGCCACACTTTTCAGATTGCTTTTGCCAAAGGATCCATTGGTTAGATTTCAGTGGTGATACAGATCTGATATTTGGGCCATTTATTATTTCCCTGCATTGTGGACCCCAGGTGGTATAGCACCAATTAAATCATACTTTCACAGCATGAATGTGTTTTCTGACAGTTCCATTATATATGCAGTACCAGTCAAAAGATCACCACTGTAATTATATTTCTGAGACCTGAAAAAATAGTTGAGAGAACAACAAACATTGGAAGCTACCATCAGTTGGAATGTTTAAAAGTAAAGCTTTTCTTTTCAGTCCTCCTCCTGATGGTAGGTCCTGGGCATCTGAACTTGATGCTTTGGGAGGGCAACACACTGGTCAGGTTAGAAAGCTTGCTGCTGGTGAGGTCAAAAGTTCAGAGGTCACACAGTGGTGCACACCCATCACTACTAGTAGTTAATAGTCTGCAAATCTGCTGTATGTAAATTAATCTAATCAAAATATATTTTTCAATCAAATGATTAAACCACCACATTTCACCTCATGCAATTCATTAGACAATTAAGCAATGCATTAGACTTATTTAAACATTTGACTATAATTGTAATGTTGCTTTCATGTCCAGGAGGGAGAGTTCAGCGCCTAGGGCATCGAGTTTAACAACATTACATTCACATGTTGGTCTTTTTTATTAAGTTTTAACCTGAAATACAAAACACTATAATATTTTAGAAACAGATGCTTTGGAGTTTGGAGTTAAAAATTTCTATCTGCACTGACTGCAGTTTGGATATCTCAGAGGTTGAAGCCCTCTGATTCCATATACTAAAGCTGGAATAACATTTTCTACTGTTATGTTTTATCACTGAAAATACAAAAGAAAAATAACAACATAACATGTTGACCTTTTTAGAAATGAAAGACATTAAGCTCAATACATGTTCAGTGGTGGTTTTTATACATATTGAAGTCCCCTGGCCCCTGTGAAGCCCCACTTGGCCCTGTGGTGGAAAAGCAACTACTACAGAAAGAGAGCGTCTGCCACCAAGTCACCAGTCTACAGCTCAGAGCAGACAGGAGGCTATATTTAGCCTTTAATCACCTAACAAATTCACACTCAGCCCACAGCACAAATACCTCAGCCCCTCTTTATGTATTTCAGGAGTGTGATGAATTTGTTTCTGGGAGGCCTGACCGCTGGCTCATGGAAAAATGTTGGTTTGTTTGACAGAGACATTTCTAGTTTGGAACCAGACTGTTAAACTTCTGACTGATTTTCAAAATTACTCCTCAGAAAAAAAGTGAGGTGAGCTGTTGAAAACCAAACTTTCTGAGGAAAGAATGCTTTGACTGTATTTTGTAAAGAGAAGTTGAGGTTTTCCTTTCATCTGAGTCCAGTGCCATAGCAGGATCTTATAAACACTGAGGTGAGTCCACATCCTCCCAAAGCAACACCAAACAACCCCTAGAATGTTTGAGGTACCAAAAGTGACATTTTCTGTAATTTTTCACATTTGATTTATTAATCGACAGTTTGATTATATTTTCTGGAAATTATTTCCCCTGTATGACAATCATGATCATGACAAAGCCTTCTTCACACTTCCAGGAGAACATTTCTGGTGGAGAAACGTAAAATCCCTTCATTCCATTGGTAGAAACAGTCCAATTTAAACATGTTGGAGAAAAAAAATGGATGGAATCAGCCTATAATGTTAACTCCTTCTTAGGTCATTAAATCCTCCCACATTTCCAGAAACACCACTGAGGTCATGGCCTTACTATCCACAAAGATACAGTACAGCCCTGCCTGAGCTCTCTTGGATCCAGCATCTATTGGTTGCTGGAGAAAATGAGTCCATTTCAGTGATGCTGTTTCAGCAGCAACTGGTCAGAAACGGGTGAACATCTTTCTGGCCCTGATCTAGTCAGTTAGGCCTGATACATTTTGAATGTACTTCACTTAAAGGGACATTCTTACATACTTTTTCTCGTTGTTTTTTTACTATAAATGATGTAATGTTGCAGCATTTGTACAGTGTGCAGTCATGTGGGGCGGCTTGTTTTGACTGTCAGTGCATGGGAAGAGGGAGGGGCCGCAGGTGGGTTGAGGGGGTGGAGGGGTTTAGGGGAGAGAGAGTGAGCACTATGAGAGAATAATGTGAGGCCAGGTCAGCTCTGCGGGGACACCTACAGGTCAGGCGAGGGTATGGACACAGTGCCCATAATGCACCCGTCTGACTTTATTCCAGTGCTAAATGCACCAGGGTACATTCATCATGACTGTTTGTGAAGTTTCTGAGGAAATATCTCAATTCCTGAAACTGAAAATATCTAAAAGTGCAGAATGTTTTGATCATGTCCGTCCGTCTTTCGCTCCAGCAGTCAGCTAAACAACAAATGAATCTTTACACAAATGTAAAAGTGGCAGGATGAGAGCAGCAGCATCTCCTCACTTTGGACTTAAACTGCAACAACTTTCGTGGCCTGTCAGGCACACATAAATCAGCTTCAGTTTCATCCTGGGATCTCTTTTACCCCTTAACATGAACAGGGGTCAGCAGGGCAGGAAAACTATCTTAAGTTGACATTCCAGGCAATTTATTTAGGGATGTTGTAAACGACTGTCGAGTGGAACCCCACTATGTGAGGATGCGACTGATGTCTTCTCACCATGTTGTTGCTGATGCTCTGGTTTCTGCAATAGTTAAGGAGCTTCCATTGGAAGTCATTCATGCTCTGTTGATGTATTACTTGTGTACTTATTTTCTGTTAAATACTGTTCTAAGCATGTAATGTTTTTGAGCACCATCAGATTCCCGTGCACCTCTTGTTGTGTAGCTTTTGAAAGTTCTTGAAAATATAATATTTCTCTTGAATGATATGTACATCCCACGTTACTTGGAAACACCTGTACTCTTGGTTTTCAGCTGATAAAGTTCATTCATCATCTTCTGATGATGATGCTGCTGTATATGTGCAGGTACTGAAAACGGTCTACAGACTGAAACTTCGTACCTGAAAACAGTGAGTACAAGTAACCTCCAGTTAGGGATTTCTGGTTCCTTCTCATGGTAATAGCTAAAAATTGGTAACTGTTCTTCAGTTCTTTCTGGGTAAAATACTTGCTGAATACTTGTTTTTCAGCTTCACCACCAAGCATTGCAATGTTTTTCTCATTCTAACATGGGAACATATCAGCCCTCAATTAGGAAAACCACCACCGGATGTTTTCACTTGACAGTGATGATATACTCTGTGAATCCCTTTAGTTTTTTGAAGCCAAAGGTCACAATTACAGTTCACATCAACAATATACCCATAAGAGCTATTAAACTATTTAATATCAACTTGTGGATAAACTATTGCGTTTGAGATGATATGGAGAGGAGAGAAATAGCTGTGGTTAAAGATATGGGAGAAGGGAATGTCATCCTGGCTTCAAAGGGGAACTGTGTGTGAGTGTGTGTGTGTGTGTGTGTGTGTGTGTGTGTGTGTGTGTGTGTGTGTGTGTGTGTGTGTGTGTGTGTGCGCGCGTGTGTGTCTGTGCGTGTGTGTATGTGCGTGCATGTCCTGCCGGAGGGACGGCTGATGTGTTGGCCAGTGGGTGTTTTGGAAAAAGATGAGTTTGGTGACTCTGTGCTGAAGGGACTGCTGCACTCGCTGCTTCGCTATGGCTCACCAAATAGGGTCAAGCCATCCTAAATTTAACCTAATGCAAGCCCCTCACTCCCCCTCACCACCAGTCAGAGCCAAGGTTACACTGTTCTGTATCTGTAGGTGTGAGACGCTTGTTGTCCATCAAATGTAATCCAGATACTGTCATCCTCAGTTTGGAAGAAGCCAAAACTTCTGCAAAATGCAATAAACAAGCATCAGAGGACATTTGTGGTGCATAATGAGAGATGAGTACAAGCAAAAGTATCCAAAAAAGATGGATGGAAGAAAAATTGGGGAGGATATTTGTTACACTTTAACCCACGTCCCAGCTAAACTGTTTCCCGTCCTTCGGCCGGTCCTGCACCATGTGTTGAGGCACACAACCTGAGAAATGCAGTTGTCATCCATTCCTGCCCTCTTGTCCTCTATGCAGCTGTACACTGCATCTACACACACACACACATCGACACACACACAGCGGCTCTCCCCTCCCAGTCACTGTTGTTTTATCATTAAATGGCGACATTAGTTCATATCATGTGATTTGAAGAGGATTCATTGCACATTAGAGGCCCTAATCGCCACCTATAGTCTACCCTCCGGGCCTCGCCCACATGACCCTGCTGAGCGCAGCGCTTTCTTTATGCCCCCTGAAAGAGCTGGGGATTGAGCCCAAACAAAAAAAACCCCACGAGGGTGAAAAAATGTTTTTACACCCACCCCGCTCCCTCGCAGGCCTGGCTGTGTGGGCGCACAGGGCTGTTTTAGCTTTAGATCAATGGGACAAGTTACTGGAGTCTGGCCAACTCTGACAGATAGCACAGAAAGAAAAAAGCTTGCCTCTTCAAAAAATTGGGTTTTGTCACCGTGTTTTGTACCTCCACCCGTCCACGTCCCCCCAAAAAAATGTGAAGTGAAATGGGGGAATGTTTTTCCTTAAAGCTTCCAAAAGATTTGAGTTTTCATGCTTTGCTTCTTCTGTGTGGAGGGTGAGAGGGTGAGGCTGGGGGTGGGGAGGAGGTGGTGGTGGGGGGGGGTGTGTGCACAGGCTTATGGGAGGAGAGGGGAGGCCGCCTTACGTCAGCCGGCTGCAGACAAACCTCTTGTCAGACGTAGGTCCTGACACGGAAGCTCAACAAAGCAACGGCTCGTCCTGCGGCTAATGATGGGTGTTACAGTTCAACAACACGTCTGGCGGTGCTGATGATGATGATGATGGTGCTGATAAACCAAGAGCTCAGGAATGCTCTGCTGGTCACCAGGGAGCGGTTCACCGCGAGGCTATAGCGCCCCCCATCGGAGGAAACAGAACAGTGATCTTTTTCACTTCGACACAAAGACAGAAACAGCCTCGTCTCTGGACATTCTCATCTTCATTAAAGGATGAGGCTGGTGATATTAAAAACTAAGCCGTGTTGTTGCATTGGCTGACATGTTGCTTCATCACCATGAACACACTGTAGTTTATTTACCACATACAGTACCAGTTAAAAGTTTGGACACACCTACTCATTCAAGGGTTTTTCTGTATTTTTACTATTATCTACATTGTAGAACAATACTGAAGACATCAAGACTATGAAATAACATATAGAATCATGTAGGCTAGTAAACAGTACAGTGTTAAACTAACCTAAACATCTTTCATATTTCAGATTCCTCAAAGTAGCCACCTTTTTCTTTGATGACAGCTTTGCACACAATTGGTAATATCTTAACCAGCTTCATGACGTTGTCATCAGGAATTGCTTTTCCAGCAGTTCCCACATATGCTGAGCACTTGTTGGCTCTTTTCCGTCACTCTGCAGCCCAACTCATCCCAAACCTTCTCAATTGGGTTTAGGTGGGGTGATTGTGGAGGCCAGATCATGAGATGTAACACTCCATCGCTCTGCTTCTTGGTCAGATAGCCTTGAGGTGTGTTGAAAAACAAAATGATGGTCCTACTAAGCACAAAGCAGATGTGATGGTGTGTCGCTGCCTTGAATTCTGAATAAATTGCCAATAGTGTCACCAGCAAAGCCCCCTCACACCATCACACCTCCTCTTTCCACTGGTCTAATGTCCATTCCTGGTGTTTCTTGGCCCAAGCAATTCTCTCCTTCTTGTTGGTCTCCCTCAGCAGTGTTTTCTTTGAAGCAATTCTACACGGCACACCTGTCATCAAAGCAAAAGGTGACTACTTTGAGGAATCTAAAATATGAAACACATTTTGGTATGTTTAACACTTTTTTGTTTAGTACATAATTCCATATGTGTTATGTCATAGTTTTGATGTCTTCAGTATTGTTCTACAATGTAGAAAATGGTAAAAATGTTTAAAAAATGAATGAATGAATGAGGTGTGGCCAAACTTTTGACTGCTACTTTACATCATCCTGCTGCCAGAAATACTCACTAGAACACCAAATGTGTATTATTATGTATTAGTTTAACTAGATCTGTGTGCGTACGTGTGTGTGTGTGTGTGTGTGTGTATGATGGCTGCCTGTGTCTATGTCCTAACCAAATTTTTACTGTTTTTTCACTCTGTAAATCACTTTTAGTTGCTTTTGTATGATACTGTGCTCTACATATAAACTTGTCTTGACTTTCTATGGTTTGGTGAAACTACAGTGCACATCTGTTTTAGTTTTGTTTCTAGTTTTTAGCCTTTTTTTAAAAAAAAAAAAGAAAGAAAGAAAGAAACTACATTATATACAGTACTGTACAAAGGGAGGATGCTTTCAAAAATAATGCCATCAATACATTTATTTATCAGTTAACTTACAAGAGAACATACAAAGTTGAGTAAACAGCAGAAACCTAAAGTAAATCAATATTCGTGTGAGCAGCTTTGTCTTTAAAACAGCAGCAGTTCTCCTCGTTACACCTACACAGTTTTTCAGGTACTTGGCAGGTCGGTTGTTCTGCATCTTGGAGAAGTTGTCACAGTTCTTCTGTGGATTTCGGCGTCTGAACTGCTTGTGTCTCTTCATGTGATCCCAGACTGACTCCATGATGTTGAGATCAGGACTCTGTGGAGCCAAATCATCTGTTGCACGACTCCTTGTTCTTCTTGGTGATGATAATAGTTCTTTATGACTCTGGCTGGATGTTTGGAGTCGTCATCCTGCAGAATAAATTTGGCATCGATCAGACGCCTCCCTGATAGTGTTGCATGATGGATAAGAGTCTAAACATCTAAAGTGCCTAAACTTTTGCACAGTACTGTATTTATGATCCACTTTTAAAGATTGACGTCCTCAGTAGGAACTACTGGGCTTTCACAGGCCATCATAGAGTCACTGTGACATTTTGACCCTTTTCTCAAAAGACACATCACAGTTCCCCATTTTGATCTTGCTGATGTTGGTCAATTTTAATTTTCTAGTCTACAGTGTCTACATTGTATTTAAATGTTCATTTTACTGTGTGGACTTCTGGGATTGGTTCAAAGTCCCCTTGGACTCTCCAGACCTCACTTTGACAACCACATAATAATAATCATTGGGTTAAAAAACACATTTAGAGGCAACTTAATAAACTACATACACTCATGCTCCTATCCAGTCCCTGTATGGTGAGGTGACACATTCCGCACCTCTTTAACCTTTCCAACACCACTTCCTGTCTCATGACCCCAAGCTTCATCTCCCTGGTTGTTGCACTGACCCTGTGGTGTCGATAACACTCCCTGCCTCGGTGTCACATCTGCCTGGCACCTTGTAAAAATGGGACATGATAGCGAGGAAGGTCAGAACACAGTGAGGCCTCCATGTTGTGCCAACGTTAACCGGCCTGTTGAGCACAAACCAAATATGCAGATAACAATTTTAATCTGGACAACGGGGGGAAAAAAAGGTCTGTTCTTATCGGTGTTAAGGTATTTAAGGTTTAACATATTACAATAGATAATCAAAGAGGACAGAAATCACCTCTGCTTGCACACACACAATGTTTCATCAGGAATCTGCAACAGAGAGGCTATTTTACTACAGATCCACAGCCTTCCAACAGAGAGCAGTGTAGACATGTAACAAATGGGAGCAAATCCCTGCAGCCAGGATCCAACATCTGCTAGAAAGCCTTTTAAGTAGAGTGGAAGCTGTTAGAGCTTTTCAAATACTCATGGATATTGTGGGCACATAGCGTGTGAAAGAAGTATAATCTGATGTTTCACTATCTTTCCCCACCAGCCTTTTCTCCAAAACCCTGTTTCTTCAACGGGTCAGTTCACCCACATTACAAAAAAACATTTTTCATGCTTAGTTTCGGTTTAATGTGCTGATGTTTTGAGATTTCTGCCACTAATATATCTGATGTCAACCTAAAACCATTTTTGTTTGCACTCACAGAAAAATTGAGTTTTAAAGTCTGGTTACTCTGGATCCACAGACCTCACTGTCAACACTAATTAACATTTCAATGCTTTAAAAGGAGCACAAGAAAAAATTCACCCCCACAAATATCTCAAAACCTCTAAACACTATTCAACAGTCTCTTGATACGACTAGGGGTCGTTGAGAAAATACTTACATTTGGTAAACTGAACCTTTAATTTACACGTTACAGCTGTTATGTAACACAGGCAAATCAAAACAGCATCTTAGAGTATCTGGTTAGAAAATGAAATCATTTATTTAACATGACCGTATCAGCAGATCAGCCCACACACATAGCATCAGACTCAAGTCACAATCACTCACTTTCAGTATATACAGTTAGGCACATTCACATTAGGCATTAATGCCAGCCACAGCGTCTACTGTCAGTCGCTGCCTTGGAGTCCAGCAAGAAAATCAGCCGGTCAACAAGGGTCCTCTGATCCAGGGTCAGTTTTGTTAACGTCCACAGTCAAGTTTAAAGGTTTGGATTTTGGTCTGGAATACGGAACTGTTGTCAGAAATCCAGACCAACGTTGTCCCTCTACATCCACTTATCTTTGTTCCTGTAATGTAACACCGCAGTTCTATACCAGTAAATGCACAGTGAAGTGTACAAAATAACAGGAACACCTCTTTCAAAGTGTCGTCCTTGACTGAGTTTAAATCCTTTTCAGTCAGGAGGAGCAGTGATGTGGATCATGCAGAAAAGACATGTTTGATTCCTAATTTGAGATATTGTGTGTACAACAGTGTGTGTGGGAGGTGTTCCTTGTATTTTGAGTACTGGGTGTGGAAACATGAAGAACGTAGCCAGCATTACTTCTCAGTCTTCTCACTATTTAAATGAAAGTCAATTAATGATCAAGGAAGTGGTAGAAAAACAAAATCTTCAAACAACCAACCTTGGATTCATTTTTAGCATGATGACACTTTCTCAAATTTATTGACACAAACACAAAGCAAATTCAAATAATATTCATAAGATGAAAAGTAAAAAAAAGGGGACCACATAAATAAAAAAAAATAATTAAAAAATGAAAGAAATGAATCGATAGTGTAACTTGAGAAAAACTTGAGTTTGGTTCATGAAAACTGAGAAAAATAAAATGAAATAGATGTCCAACAAATACTTTATTACAACACAAGCTTTTGCTTTGCAGTGCTAGCACTCTTAAATAGCTTGGAAGAAGAACAGAGCACTTATTAACAAGTGCTCAATTTTCAAACTAAACCAATATTAAGTTTAAAGGAGACCTAGAATAACTGAGAAATGTCAGGAAAATACAAACACAGGGACAGAAGCAGAAAGAAATTTTTCAAAAAATAGTCTGTGGGGAATCTGAACCCTTGAATTGAAAAGTCAGTGTCCTTCATGTTTGATGGGTTCCTGCACAGCTAGCATTGACATGGGCGAGAGAGGTGAGGGAACAGGACTGCAGCTGGTTTTCAATGAGTAAAAGTTGAGAAAGAAATGGCACCCATAAAAATTCCCATCCCAACGTAAAGAGGAAACTGTCAAATTAATAATAGGAGAAATAAATAATCAGTCTTTTTTTTTAAAAAAAAAGAAAAAAAAAGGGGGTTTCTTGGGAGGCGGGTGTTTCTTCCACCCTAAACTACAGTGTCCCTCTGTGTTGACTCCAATAACCGCCTTGTTTCAGAGATATTTACACTTCAAAGCAACCCAATCTGGGCTTAGTACTCATATAATGCTACATCACATAAAGGAAGGTTCCCCTAATGTCCTATAAAAGAAACGCAGCATGTCGGTAGGTTGCCTTTCCCCTGCACCAGAATGAGGTTCAGACTTTGTCCTCTCAGTTGCTTTAACTGTCCTGGGATCAGTCTTGACTCCTGCCTGTATGAGCTGAAGTCCTCTGTGGTGCAAAGGTTTCGCCTGAGAGCAGTACTGACAGAGGAAGAGCAGTAGCAGAAGAGGCAACGTGATGATGGGAAGGAATGAAAGCAGCCCAGTTAATGGAGAAGGTTAATGTGTGATACAGTAGGACACCCTGACTAATAAGAGGAGATCTGATGCTGCTTTCCACACGTGTTGGAAAGTCGGAAATTCCATATTCCTGCAGCAAAAAATTCAATTGGAATTATCCTATGTGGCAAAATTTCTCACACTGGTGGTCCATGCAGCATCTGTCAGAGCAATTATCAAAATACGCTCAAGCCCAATTAACTGAGTTCATGACATTAAAAAGGCCCTACACACAAACACTTATACCTGATTTCATATGTTGTTAAGGGCTTCGTGGCACTTGACTCCCCTGCTGCAGGGGGACGATTGTACCATTTCATTCTTCTTTGTGCATTGAGTTTAGTGAATTTAAGTAATTCCCAGCGGAACTGTCCCCAACTTCAATCTGAACAGAGGTCTAATTATTCCAGAAATGAGTTGTGTGAGTGTGCAAATCCTTTAAATCCTACATTAACAAAACCATTTAATTTTCAACCAGAGATCAGTGAAACACATTTTACTGATCCAGGTATTAATTCACTCTTTAAAGACAAACACATCTCACCTTTGCTTCCATCTAAAAAGGTAAACATTTTCAAACCCCACAAAGTGATGTGGCATTGGACAAAAGTGCAATATTAGGTCACTGTTGAATGTGTTCAGATATGCAACAGATGCTGTAGAACATTTAGTGTTTAATCGTCTTTTAAAATATAAATTTGAGATATAGAGCAGCACTTACAGTTGCTATTGTTCTGCCAAATATCAACATGATTAGCAGCTAAAATGTGAAGACTTGTTGATGTGGTCCAAAGAAACCTGTTGATGACATGTCTACCGACTGCAAAGATGGAATTTCGACCTACCAGCTGGGAATTTCAACTTCCAACTCTGTAGAACGCAACATCAGCCTCACACTACCTGCTTCTCCTCTTCTCTGGTTTTGCCCAGACACTCCTCTCTGCCTTCTCCCTTACTTGCTGTTTCTCCTTGTGAAAATCTGTTTTTGTTTGTTTTTCTCCTGACCCCCGAGCGGTGGCGAGGAGGACATGAAGCTGAGAGTGAGGTGGAGGAAGAGGAAGTAACTCCATGACTGTTACTTTGCCTGCATGTCTGCTTTGGACCTCCTTATAGCCTCCACTGGTGGCTGCTGATAACCTCTCTTAAAGCACGAGTCTGTGTGGTTAAAAGTTTAAATATTTTCAAGCTACTTACTGTTTGTGCGCTAAAAAACACACTACACCCTCACTACAAGAGCACATCCTATCTTTCCAAATATTATGATGATAACGGTCAATACATTTGGTATTTTACCTGATGTAGCTATCATATGACCATAAATTATAGCTCCACCTCCTTTATCCCTTACTTCATCCCTTACTCCTTGTCCTCCGATTATCCCAACTTATTCTTCACATCTGTGCCTCTTCTGGTTTATGACTGGAGGGAAAATCAAACATGTTCTCTAGCTTCATAACCTCTTCCTCCTCTGTTTGTGAATCTATCAGCAGAAGTACAAGTTGAGGCTGCTCTCCAACACCACCTTCATCATTCTCTACCTTCTCAGGTTTTCTGTTGCGGACGACCCTCACCAGGAGGACACAGCAAGTCAGCAGGGAGGGGAAGGAGGACCAGACGAGAGGACAGGGGAAGAGCACAAACACTACTCGCTATCCTCCTCCTTTGACTCTAACATAAGTCCAAAGCAACTGTTACTCTCCCCCAGCTCGTTCACCCCCGCCCTCTTCCTCCTCATCTTCCTCCAGGTGTTCTTTGTCTGTGTAAATGTCCCTAACCAGGAGGACTCTGGTGAGGAGGCTCTCCAGGATGCGTCGCTCCAGCGGCGTGGAGCTGAACCATAGCGAGCCATCTGGACTGCAGGCCGGATCTGGCTGAACGTAGAAGACGTCCAGACGCTCCCGCAACAACGCTGGGCTGGAGGGAGGGAGGGAGGGAGGAGGAAGAAAAACAGGGGAAAAGTGACGAGTGAAGAGAGACACAGATGGAGCACGGAAGGAAGGCAGAGAGAGAAGGAAAGAAAAGAAGAAGAGGAAATTCAGAGCATGAGGACCGAACAAAGACAAAAATTGGGGCAAAGGGGGGGAATAGGTGAGAATAAATAACAGGATGCAAACAAAAGGGAGAAGAGGAAGAAGAACAATGATCAAAGGGGGGGGGGGGGAATGAGAAAGGGGGAGGTGGGAGAGAGAGAGTGTAAATGTATTGTTCTAACTTTCGTTTCCTCCTGAGATTGTTATTCAGTAAGTCCTCATCGTTAAAAATTCAACACTGAGGTTCAGGATGTGAACAGCAATGAGTTATAATCACAGGACTCTGACAGGAGGAATTCTATAAAACCATCAATATCATTTATCAAGCAAGCATGCAACACAACATTCTTTAGTTCAAGTAAATCTTCAAATGTGCAGATCTACACTATTTTATGTTTGAAAAGTAAATTGAATATCTTTTGGTTTTGGATTGTTGGTCATAGATGTGATGTTGGGCCAGTGAAGTTATTGAACTCACCACTTTGATCTGTAGAGCTCATATAGATGGCATTCGTGCTTCTTGACAGGACAATGTAGAATTGAGTTTCCCGAGTCGTCATCTGGCTCATAGTCCTGGTCGCCATCCTCCAACTGACGCTTCCTCTTCTTAGACTCTTTTTGCACTAAAGGACAAAAAAAAAAAAAAAAAAAAATTTTTAAGATTGTGAGCAAGACTCAAACCTCTGACATGACAATACATTTAACATGACATTATGGAGAAAGCTGCAGTAAAAATAGGCAATAGGAGCAGCATGCTGAGTTGTGTACCTGTATGCTTACATTTGGGGTGGGGGGGGTTCATTGTGTATCTTGTATGCTGTACAACTAATGTTGCATGTTTATATGTGTGTTTGTAGAGCTTCTTGAGCATGGGTGTACAAGGGTAGTTGGGGATCTGACCAGCTTTACAGCAGACCAGGGATCTGCTGTATAGCTGGTGGGTTTTGAATATATATATATTTTTTGTTTGTTTGTGTTGTGAGGAGCAGTTATATGGGGTTAATTATGTTTAGTTTTGTTCACAGCTAGTGAGCCGCTGTCTTGGTGGTATTTCTTTGTTGTTGTGATTTACTGGCTTGCTTTAGGCCCACCCCATGCTGCTGTAAACTGGTACAGTGACCAGTGTGTATATTGTGAGCTCCCCTTGCACTGGGTTGGTGTGTTTGTTTGCCACCTTAAGCTATTGGATGTTGTTAAATTGTGTGTGTGACTGTTAATGTACAGCTGAATGTCAACCAACCTGTTTCCTTGTGCTTAGAGCTGTTTTTAACCAAACAAAAATGATATATTTTTTGAATAATAAATATGTGACGCTGCTTCCTGGTTATATGTGTCTTAATGGCGTTTGAACCTTTGACTGAGGCAAGGGGGTGCCACAGTTTGGCTTCACAAACAGGGTTCTGGAAAAATAGCAGTAACAACAATAATTTTATGAAAGGAAAGCATAAAGCAGCAGGTTGGATGGGCCCAGTGCTTATGGGGCAGGACTTAGGGGTGGCAGTAAGTCTCATGAAGCCCGGGCAGGTAGACGAGTCAAGATTGCCAGCTGTGTTGGCCATGAACCATGTTGTTGTTTTACAGTTTGTGATACTAAACCTGTGTGAAATATCCTAACATGCACATGTGGCTGGCCTCACCATGGTGATCCTGAGAGATGGAAGGCACGCGGATGCAGACTGTGGTCTCCTTGGTGACAGGATGGACGGTGTCAGGGCCGTAGACATTGGCAAAGGAGAGGCGGAGGTGCTGCTCCACAGTGCGTAGGCCGAAGTACTTTGTGTTCAGGTAGACCAGCGAGCGCAGCAGAGCAGCAGCACTCTGCTCCCCGAGCTGCCGGCTGCTCCACAGACTCTGCTCCTCCACTCGACCCCACAGTGAGCCTGAAGAGAGCAGAACACACTTAAAATACATTCTGAGAAAATAAACTTTCACTACTCACTATTGCTCGATCCATCTGCCATGACACCATTTAGTCTTATCTAGGACTTGTGGCTATATGTTTCAATTAGTTACTTAAAGTCCTCCTCCACTCAAAAATGATTTTCCTCTTGTTCCTACAGTTGGATGTTTGAGCTTCACTGTACAGATTGACGCATGTGCAGAGTTTGACACTAGAAAGCTGTTTTCACATCCATCTGCTGAAAGTGGAAAGTTTCTCTGAGCTCATTGAAAATCTGAGTTTAAGGGGCAGGACTACGATCATGATTTGTGACATCACAACTAGTTTGGAAGCCAATTCTGGTCCAATATTCAACTTACACAAGTGTGACGTGGAAACATGAAGTCTCCAGTGCTCAAACACTGAGAATGAACTTTAAAGCAGGAGACATCTTGTGTCCAGCAGATAAACTTCTGAAATGAAATATATTTACATATTTATAGATTCTGGAATTTTTAATGAGGGAGAAGTAGATGCCATTTTCAGGATTTTAAAGTGGTAATTCTACTTTTGTTTGTGGAAAAACCTTAGACACACATTATTGGTCCAAGAAGAGTATTTTATGTGTCTTAGTACATGTCTGGAGGGGATCGTTAAGATAACTAATCTCACTCATTTCAAAATGTGGCTCTCACCTTTTGAATCAAAACAGGAAGACAACTAAGATTTGTTTTTGCCTGTTATGTTGATGCAGTGTCCTCATATGACATTAAGTACAATCACAATATTTCAGTATGTGAACAGCAGAAGAGTTATAATCATTGGACACTGCTCATACAGACCAACACTACAGACTATTTAACAGCACTGTGCACAGTACTGCTCCCTAACACTGTGCCACTTCTCCTGTGTATTTTATTTTTTCAGCCTGTTTTTTTTTTTATTGTGTGCATTTTGCAGAGTTGTTGTACACAAACTCTACAAAAAAAGAAAAATCAAAAATAAAGTCTATTGTATGAATCTATTAATTGTTATTTGGTCTGTACTCACCATCAGGGAGCACGCTGGGCTGCCAGTCCTTCAGGACCTTGTTGAGCTCCTCCCCAAATTGCTGGTAGCACGGGTCACTGAACAGGTCATCCTTGCGGCCTTTGGCGTGAAGATGCTTTAAACACACAAAAATGCACATTTTATAAATAAATATAAACTGTGATCAATGCTTACTCACAAAGGTCAAAAGTGTCCTCATATTTAAATGATCATCACTGTTTTTCAGGATGTGAACAGCAAAGAATTATAATCACTGGACACACAAATCTTTACATTCAGACACATCTAGAACAAGAAAAATATTTTCTGGCTTGTTGCTAAAAGTCCCCTCCTCAGAAAAAACACAAAAATTATCTTCTTGAAAAGAAATGTTTAAAAAGGGAGGGAAGAGCAGCAGCAAGTAACAGCAGGCCCAGAGAAGCCAGGATGAATTACTTGATTAAACTTTAACAAACCTGTTAAATCTTTAAAATCTTGTTATTTTGTAAAACAGAGAAGAGTTTGCCTTACATTTTTCTGTCAGAAAAACCAAACTCCAGAGGACTTTGGACAATCCTGCGCTCCACTCTGCTGCCATGCTGCTGCTGCTTCTGCTCACATGTGAGAACAGGAGGGAAGACTGTGCACCAGTAATGTCTGTCCTACTGGAAGCACTCACTGCAACTTTGGTTCCTACCTCCAAAATGACTACGGATGGAATTTTAATAGAATAAAAGGGAACGTTAGCAAGGCTAATTTTCTCATTTTCACTATGTTTCAATAACAGTATTACAATATAAAATTTCATCACTACTTTTTGTTATTTTAGGAAATTTTTACTATTTTAGTCAATTAAACCATGATACTTATACTGGTAATTTGAGGGAGGTCAACAAAATTGGTATTGTGACAACATTGCTGCTAACATTATAGCATTTACCTGAGGTGCCTTGTATTTGTTTTCTCTTTTTTGAAATTTTGTGAGGGTTTTTGGGGGCATTTTTGCCTTTATTTAATAGTGACAGTTGAGAGATGACAGGAAATGCGTGGAGAGAGAGAAGGAGGAGGGGTGACAAGCAACAACAAAGGTCCCCAACAGACTCAAACCAGGGATGCCTTGAACCACTAGGCCATTAGGAGGACCCATTGTCTTTCATCAGCCACATGACTGCACAGGTCACAACCCTTTCATGTCTTTTTTCCAAGACAAAAGAGTTCATTTCATCAAACATCAGAAAATAATATATCATATAAATTGTATGTGCTGACATATGGGTCACTTTAAATAAGTGTCTATGTTCAACATTACTTTTTGGTGACTGGTATACATGGTGTAGTGACTTGCTAGAGAGGTTCTGGTGTTGGTACCAACCTGCTGGATCCCCAGACAGAGGTAGAGGATGCTGTCTGGAGAGTAGCGCTCCCCACTCGGCCTGCAGACTTCCCTGACAAATCGGGACAAAGCCACGTTCAACTCCTCTGAACTCAGCGACAACAGGTTACTTTTAGACCAGGCTGCAGGAGCTGGGAACAGACACAGAATGCTGTTGGCAAACACATGCTACATGTTTTCCAATGACAATCGACCTTTCATTTTTCAGCCTAACAATGCACCTGGACTCGCAATGTAACCACTTTGCCAGGACAGAAAGCAAATGGGTGAGTTAAGCTTACCAGGTTTGGAGCAATCTTTTACTTTGGTGTCATCTGATTGGTCAGAAGGAGACAACGCCCAGCGCTTCCAGGCATTGACGCCATAGCGAGCTTTGAGAGGCAGTGAACGTCCCTCTGAGCGTCTGTTTGCTGGATGAGAAGAAGAGGACGAGGCCTCCTCAACCGCCAACCTCTTGTTCCCCTGCAACACCAACAAAGCAATTACTATGCAGTAATCATCAGTCGGCCAATACAAAGATCCTAACTGTCACATGTATGTGTGTGTTTGTGTGTGCGTACTTGTCTCCTGGGCTGGGGTCGAGGTGCTGACTCCTCCGGGTCCTCCTTCTCCTCTGCCAGGACTGGAGGTAGAGAGAAGCCCATGTCCTCGTCCATTCCCTCCAGGACTGGATCAGGTTCTGAGGCTGAGACAGGAGACAATCTGTTGAGTTGTTTCCTCCTTTGGGACGTGATGACACGTATAAAATGGCAACCCAGTCAGATGGGAAACTATCAGTAAACTCAACTTTAGAATTAAGTGTTTCTGTTAGGTGCAGTCTTTTTTTTAGGGATCACCATCAATGAATCAGTGGGCATTCAGACAGAAAACATAAAAAATTTACGTGTATGCCAAGCCTTGCTATATAAATGAAAGAGGGGCTGCGTTTTTTTTTTTCCACGCAGCACTGTTGTCTATCTGAACAAAGCCTCTGTGTTTGTTTCTTCAATGGATCAGCATGTCAGAGATCAGTAACTCTTTATTTAAGAGTTCAGTGCCTCAAGGACAGTGACACAGCGTTACACTGTGATGGAGATCACCAGTCAAATCACCTGACTTACTGGCTGGTGGAATACAAACTGTCCAAGTTCCTCCAGTCAACTTCTGGTGACTCCCAGCTGACATGGGAGATGTCCTACTTTAAAAACCCATCTGGAGAGTCCTTTTTAAAAAAATCTCACTGGCAAGTATCAAGTCAGCAGTCAGCAGATTGCAGTAGGTGCTAGATTTAATTTCCTCTCCTCTAAAGATAAGATATACTTTATGTCTCCTTAAGGAAATTTGTTCTGAACTCTGTCCTGCAGTTCCACTGAAGATAAAATCATACATATTGCATATTAGAAGAAAAAAAACATCAACATCTTAACGGCACATGGCTTCCATACACAGTTTGCACATACACATATACAACAGTTTGCCTGTACACATATACACATACACACCTACTGACAATGGCAACATATTGCACAACCGTCATGGTCAACATCTACATTACATGTAAGTGTTGAGAAGCTCAATGGACATATGCAGGAATTAATGTTTATAACAGTTCAGCCTGCTCTTGGGAGCCCTGAATCTTCTACCAGAAGATAAGAGCTGGAACTCTGGGTGGAGAATGTGAGTTGGATCAGACACTGTTTTCTGTGCCTGTCTGATAATAAATTGCTCATAAATTATTTGGAGGGATGAGTGTTTTTTAACCCCCATCATTCTCATAGCTGTTTGTACCAGATGAGCGATCTGTGATTTCAACTGTACTGTCAAGTTACCATACCAGACTCCAACACCATATCTTATAATACTGCATGGTAAAAGAATGCTCTTAATAGTGGTACTAATCCAGTTTATTTACCACAATGTTAAATATTTTAGGTATTCAATGACACTGAGTATAACGTTCAACTTTTCAACCCGTCATTAATCTTCTGGCTTCATACAGTCAGGCAGGAGTGGAATAAAAATCAAAACCACAGAGACTTTTACAATAAACTGGAGCTACAACAATAATGAGAGCCGAACATAGCAAGGGTTTTAAAGATGTGGCTCTCTCTGTAGTCGCCTGCGTTGCCACACGTGGACCAATCCCAGTACGGCAACGACACCGCTTAGTTTGAGACATGAACCTTCATGGTTCACGGCCATAACATCACAAGCCAGCAAGCAGTTAAAGTACATAAGATCACATATTCAAGTATTGGACAAACTAAAATGTTGACCCGATGGTGCTAGAAAAGAAAATTGAGGGATTTAAAAAGTTTTTACAATTCAGAGGGGGACATGAATATCTGCACTAAATTCCATGGTAATACATCCGATGGTTGTTCAGACTTTTCACTCAAAACCACACATGTAAACCTCATGGTGGCGGTAGAGTAAAAGTCAGAGGATCACCAAAGACAGTAGGATTCATATCTGTACAAAGTTTCATGGCAATCCATCAAATAGTCGTTGAGATATTTCAGTCTGGACAAAGTGGTGGACTGACTGACATGTCTTATTCTCAGCCTCCTCTGTATTTGGTTAATGACTTCACACCCCTCCTTTGGACAGCACACCAAACCTAAAAACCTCTGCCCTGATAGGGGTGACGACAGCATGTCCAGAAATAACCAGAGGGTGGAATTTTAATCTCAATTACTGCGCTGATCCATTAAAACCCCATACAGTTAGATGTTACATAAGAGCCACTTCACTACATGGACTGAAAGACAAAGAAAGACTGAGAGAAGGAGTAACAAAGGTAGAACGAGCGTTGGAGACAAGCTGTTGAATGATAAATGCTACATTTCCCACCACTTGGAGCACATTTAGACCGAAGGTGTCAAGGACAGAGTGGCTGATTTGAATTTGGGGGTTGTCGACTCATTTAAATGCCAGACAAGCTTTGGTAGCACCAAGTAACTGACAAGATGTTGTGAAATTACAAATTGCAAACTTCAGTCCAGATGTTGCTCAGTAATCTGAACAATTCCAATAACATAAATGCTTATGGGTATAAGGAAGATGTGAAACTTGACATCTAGGAAAGCAGTTCCTCATGGTTGCAAAGGCTTGTATTATCAGAAATGATGCTTATATTCAGTTTATTTTTGTATGATGATGATAATGACATCTGTCATGCTTAGGAAATGATGAAAATGTGTGACTAAAATGTAATCCTCACCTTTTACGATATTGTTATTAAAATAATTTAAAACACCTAGAAGAAAAAAAGAGCTGAATGTCTTTTTTCCAGATTTAATCAATGTCAGAATCTGTGACTGTCAAGCCTTGAAATCCAGATCCTGAAGAACTATTATTAACATCAATATACTGTTTTATCATTTGACAAAGATTTTTTTTTTGTCTGACATTGCTTCACTGGCCAACCATCAACTACGTTTACCTTGAGGGAAGTCTTCCTCTAGGTCCAAATCAGGCTCATACTTGTCCTCCTCCTTGTCCTCCACCTTCTCTTGTTCCTCCTCCTTCTCTTGTTCCTCCTCCTTCTCTTGTTCCTCCTTCTTCTCTTGTTCCTCCTTCTTCTCTTGTTCCTCCTTCTTCTCTTGTGTCTTCTCCTCCTCTTGTTCCTTCTCCTCCTCCTTCTGTTGCTCCTTCTCTTCTTTCTTTACTTCTTCCTTCTTCTCCTCCTCCTCCTCCTCAGAGCTGCTGCTGGTGGTCTCCTCCCCTACATGCTCCCTCTTCACCTTCACTGGCTTCACGTCTGAAACACACAGCCAGGAAAGTTCTCATTGTCGGCATTTGCAGCATCTTTCTTTAAGTGCAACTCAACTCTGTTTGATTGGAATTTTGTAACAAGGACATTGTCTCACAATCAAGTCTGATATCTCAAAACCTTAACATATAAAATAAAACTATCTGCATGGATAAATAACACTTGAAAAATGTGTTTTTTCATGATTTTGCTGAACTAACATTTTAAGACCTTTTGATGATACATTCTCCACATTATCTGGTAAACCTCTAAATGTGTTAGGGACACAATTTTTTACATTTTTGATTGCTGTATATTACTGTATATAAACCCTCACAGTTACAAAAATATAAAGTGGTAGTTAATTATTACAAACACAAAATCATGTTTTTTGTCCCTGTCCGCGCACTTATTTATTTGAATGTTCGACATTTTGCAACATTTAAAAAATACATACATATAAAGATGATCTCAGGAATTTCTATCAGCATAGAATTCATGACATCTCTGATGTCCAGTGTCTCAATCAAGACATCCAACCATCTCGTGAGCGTACCTGGCTTCTGGTCCTCTGCAATCATCTCGGCCATGGACAGCAGGTCGGCCTCCAGGGGGTCAGAGGGCACCTTGGTTTTCAGCTCATTGATGGTCTGGACGATCTGCTCTGCCCCCTGCAGGGTGGTGGGCAGGAACACAGGCACAGGAACCTGGATGGGGGAAGACACAGTGTTTGGTAATCAGACGCCTTAGATTGGTGAACAACTCCTTTCTCTGCCTGGGTGAGGTTTATACAGAACAATTCAGAAATTATTACTAGATTTTTATTATTAACAAATATATTTTATTTTCAACATTATGTTTTTATTGTGTTGGCTCCTTTGTTCATACAAGAGCCATTTTGTCACAAAATGTCACCTTTAAAAGATTCATTTCATTCAGTCATTGTTGGCCTTTTGCATGGGTGTATGTGTTCATGAAGTAAGGCTGTAGTCTTACCGGTACAGGCAGGGAGACTGGCCTAGGAGTGACCTGGGAATACATGTTCATTGGCACAGGCATAAAGACAGGCACAGGTATGGGTATAGGAATATACTCCCTCTTCACACCATCGTCCACATCTGTAGACACAGATATGGAGAATCTTAACATTATCATAAGTGAAACACAACGTATATTAAATGTCATGAAGTAATGAAGGGCAATTGGTGAATATTCTACCAACCTAAACAGAACTGTTTAGCCAGATCCAGGTGAAAACTCCCCCCAAAATACTAAAATGTCCAAATACCACTGCCTCACTATAGCATACTTTAGCTGCTCCTATCCTACCTATCCTGTGAACTTAATTAATTTCAATTAAAAATTTCCAATAAATAAACACACTATATATCTCAATTCATAGCACTCCTCTAAGTAAAATGCTCTTTACCTGTCTGTAATAGTTTGCTCTGCATGTGTGGTTTGCAATAGGTAGCCTTGGTAAGGGTGAGCGGCTTGCAGAGCACTGCCTTGTTCTTCACATCTCTCATCAAACCTCCACCAGCGTACGCCACAGTACCCTGGTTCACCAGCTGCAACATGGGAGAAAAAGGAAAAGTACAGATTTAACTGCAAACTGAAATGTGGCTTTGGCTCAAACAATCAGTTGCTATATGTAAAGTTAAAACAAATGATTGTTTTTAAGGACAATAGGTAAGTAAAAGTCAGACAAAATATTTGTAGTCCACTATATTTCAAAACTATCAGGAGGTGAATTTAAGGGAAAAATGAAAACGGTTTGATACCGACACCTTTCCCAAATTCTTACTTACCCCAAGTTTGGCCCCTTGCATTTCAAACCCTGCAAAGAAGAAAGTGAAATACATCACAGCCTTGTCTCATGGAGAGTGAAACAAAGTAACAAAAGTGGACAGGCAGGACTGTTTTATACCATTATGTTTTAGATAATTTGCTCCCTGTTGCTTGACCCTTAAATGACATGATATTCCCAGTTTTAATCAAAAAATCATTTTTGAGTATTTTACATCAAAATCCCTGTCCTTTCTGTTCCTACCTAAAACGTTTTCAAATGTTTGATGACTCATCTTGAACTTGGGGCGTCAACAAAATTTATCCGATCAAATGTGACTTTGGGCGACCAGTTGTAGTAGGTAGCAGAGCAGCATCATAGAGGGAAGTGTGAGTTATATCAGTAAGCAAAAACTTCTAATTCATTCATTTCTCCCTTATCCTCTACAGCTCCGTTTCTCTCTGCAGCTCAGTGTTGCGCCATATTCATTAGGCCACGCCCACCTTCTAGCGGTCCAATCCAATGTGAAGGATTACAGTACCTTGTGGAACTGAGAGTGAGCGCAGCCCTGAAATAAGTTTTAAAAACACACATTTACTGACCGAAGCGTCTCACACGGAGGCTCTGACACTGACAGGAAGACCCACAGATACAAAGAGACGTAACAGATCCATTCTACCAACTTGCACGGCGGCTGGCAGCTAGTTAGCATGGCTACCATCGTTAGCATAGCTGTGCAGTGCTGTGTGTAGCCCATAGACTGTATAAATATAAAGTGTAGCTGCAGTGTCTCTGGTTTAACAGCACCGTGCTGAGCAGGTGACAGGTGTGTTTACAGTGTTTGTGTGCTCTAAAAGACTTCATGGTGTGGATATAAAGTCACACAGTTGACGGACTGTTAGCCTAGCATGCTAATCCTAAGGTCTATCTGTAATAACAACGTAGGTGTTACTTTGTTATTAGGCCATCATCCAGTTGATGTGCCAAATTATTGAGACCGATATGCTGCCAATCAGTGTGGTAGAGGGCGAGGGATTGAAAGAGCTAGTTCAGTACCTCAAGCCCGAGTACGTTATGCCATCGAGAGCTACTGTGACTAAACACATTGAAAAACACTTTGAGGTGAAGAAGGATGAGCTAAAAGTCAAGCTACCCAGGGCAGATAAGCTAGCTCTGACTACCGACTGCTGGACAGCTCCCACAAACAAAAGCTACATCACAACTTTTCTTAAAAAGTAACCGGTTGGTTACCGCCTAATGGGTGTCAGTCTATCGAAAGCAAAATTAACTGACACTGACATCCCTAAATAGAATCTACTGTCACAAGGACCAGTAAACATGTGCTCAAGTGGGTTATTTGTGGGAAGACCTTAGTTCCTATGAAGATAAAAGGAAACACACACACACACACACTTGCACATGCACACAATTTGTACCCAGGCTGGTGTTCTCAGGGCCTTTCTGTGTGACCATGATGGGCTCATTCTGCTGGCAGTAGAACTTCAGCAGACATTGCTGGTCACAGAACTGCTTCATCTCTGCTCTCCACATCACAGACTCGGTCAGGTTACCCTGCACCTTACAGCAGTCACACCGCGCCGCCTAGTGGCCACAAGGGAATGTTTTCAGGATATTAACAAAAATGTATTCCTGGGTACATTTGTTTAAATTATTTTAGCAGAAGGATGGAGTGTGAGCGGACCTTGTAGTACCAGTCGTGAAACTTCTTGGCACATGCCTCACTGCAGAAGTCCCGGGTCATGCCACCGAGCTGTCGGGTCACGCCTCTCTTACAGAGCTGGCTGCAGTGGTTACACGTGACACACTTCAGACCCAACCGTTTGATAAAATCCTGCTTAAATAACAGCTTACAACCTGGAAAGGGCAACAGACGAAACAAAAGAGAAAGAAAAAGAAAGAAAAAGAATGAAAGATGATGAACGAACTGGGATGCTGCCTCACCTGGAATCAACAAAGCAAAATCCTGGACAGATGACCTCAGATATACTGTATGAACAAGAGATGTGCTTAAACATGGAAAAACTAAATAGACTAAAGAATGGAAAACAACTAAAAACATCTTGGAAAAAAAAAAGAAATTGAAAATCTATCACAATAAAGATCGGTCAAAACTGTCAAGATTACTACTCAGATTTATCAAGTGTCCTTAAGAGTAGAGGAGATTAGTACCTTCGCTGCAGAAAGGTCTCTTAACCCCGGAGAACTTGACCGTCTCATGTAGCGTCTTCTCCTCTTGACAGTACTCACAAAACGTCACGATGCAGTGGAGCTTCTTGTAATCCTCACAACACGCCTTACTACAGAACTGGTAGACCTTATCCTGAATACAGACACATTTGGATAAATGTACTGTACATTTCTGGGGTTAAAGGGTCACTCCACCAATTTTACACATGAAGATCAGTTTACTAGTCATGGTTAGTAGTACTCAGCCATAGAAAACAGAATCCCTGCACTGCAAACTGGGGACTTGGGGTTTGAAAGACATGGGCATGTACAAGTCAGGGAAGGTCTAATGAAAGACGCTATTGCGTTGCATTATGGGAAATGTAGGATCCAGTGTTTTTGGAGTTTGACCCGTACTAGGGTCCAAAAGTCAAGATATCTTGACCTCTGCTGCATCAATGTTGACCATTATTATTTTTTTTAATACGTCTTTTACAAGTCCCTCAACTTTATGGAAGTGCAAAACTAGGTTGCAGGAGTACCCCTTTAAGATTCATTACGGGTATGCTCTGCATGCATGAAAATAATTGAAGAACTGCAGTGTGCTTCTAAAGCTCAAACCCCTCTACATTCTGCCTTGGTCTACCTGGGTCTGATACTGAGATGCATTTGTGGTGGAATAAGAAATTAGACCGCCTGCCTGCGATATCGGTATGAAAATGAAAAGACTCTTCCTCAGGATGGTCTCACCTCCCAATCCAGAGTTTCAGGTTTGAGGCTGAACGCTCCTCGACAGTAGTTACACTTCAGCTGGACGGTGTTGTTTGCAGTGGAGAGCGGCGTCTGTCCGTTAGTGGCCGTTTGAAGAGTAGCATTCTGTAAGGGACAGGATATCCCACCCAGAAAATAAAAACCTTTGAAGACTTGCAGCTGCTTTGTAACAAGAGCCAACTTGCATCTTGATATTTGATAGATCAAAATATATCACCTTCATTATTTACAAGGTAATTAATGAAGCTAATTAACACTTTGACTTGAAAATATCTTCCCACAAACATGTCTTCACAAGAGGGTGTATTAATATACCTGTACTTTATACTCTGTATAAAGTATGATAGATTTATGGAAGTTTTAACAAAATCTGTTTTCTCGTTAACATGTAAAATTATGCAGCTTGGTGCTTAAAACTAATCAGGTCATGGACTCTACAGGGGGAACCTGTTTGTGGTTTGAGCTGCTGTTTTCATGAGGATGTGTCAACACCGAAACAGAAAATGGCTAGATGCTAACTACAGTTAACCTGGGTTTTAATATACGTATAATGAAGGTATAATAACATTCAGAGGCCACCACTGTGACCACTTTACTTCCGTTCTTAAATGTATTTTCTCTTAAAAAGACTAGAGTTTGTGTCCTCTGGTTCGAAATGACAAATGAGTACCCACCTGGAACTTGGTAACACACTGAGAGCTGCAGAAGTTGAGGATGTTTCCCTCTGGAAGGGTGGCTTGGTACTGCGGTAATGAATTCCTCTTACAGAAGTGACACGTGGGTTCTGCATCTGCACAAACAGATGTTAAACATTAAACTCACACAAAAATGCATTTATAACACATGGTTATGCCTTTTCAGAGGTCAAATATACTGTTTATTGTACTTATCAATTCAATGTTACTAACAAATCCTTGGTTTTCAGGTATTCCAATGAACACTCATGTCAGGAGTGGAGATACAGATTAAGAATATTTCTTTGCTGGTTTGTCAAATCAGTTTATCAATAATCAGAAACAGAGGCTTTCAGAACTACAAACTTTGCTTTTGGTTACTCACTGTAGAAGGAGGTTGACGCCAACTTGCCCTTGTTCATGCAGTTGACAGAGCAGTAGGAACCCATGGTGCCGCCCGCTCCGAGGCTGTGGAGCACCTCGCCCGTCTTGATCAGCGTTTTGCATGTCAGGCAGCTCGCAAGCTTACTGTGGGCCTGGGACAAACAGGGAGAACATCACGTCAAACAACAGCCAACCTAATATTCAGGAATGACAATAAGATGACATTAGGTCATTGATAAAGCTACCTGATCCATAAATTACCAAATGTTGCAGCAGCATCACCTCTGGAATCTATCATTGCATTACTTGTTAAAATTTACAGTATCTTCAATATGTGCTGTAAGACCTGTCACCAGTTTCAATTCTGTTTATCTCCTCCTACAGCAGTACATACAACATGGAAGATGCATTGATAGCTGTGTGAAAAACAGTACCACATTGATTTCAGTTCTTCAAAAATTGTTTTAAAACTGAAAGGTAAAGAATTTAGACTTCTGTCTCCACTCTCCTGATTGCATACAGTAATTATGATCTATATGGAACTGGTAGGATTTTCTTTTTTTTTCATTTTGGTCTGATATAGAAAAGATGACACATGGTAATTTGTAAACTCAATGGAGGCAGATAACTTCTGCCCACCAGCCACAGAGGCTAGTACTCCCCAAATCTTCCAATCACTTTTGATTCACCATTTTACCAGCAGACCCAGTTTGTTCAGGAAGGCTCATCATTACTGGACACCGTGTCTGTTTAAGACCATAGCATATTTCAATTTCACTGATCAGTCTAAAGAGACAGATCCCAATGATTTACTCTCCTTACTAGTAGATTGTCCAATAAACTAGCGTTGCCAAGCAACAAATACAATTGCAGCCTCTAATTTCTGCCTACTATTTCTTCACAATACAATTTGGCTGTAATGTGTTCAGTAAAAACTGAATGCTGAACACTGATTTAAACTGCACACATTGCATTAGTGATATTACAGACGGAAATGAGGTGACCCTGTCAATCATTGTTTGGTGCACCTATAGTAGTTTATTTACATATCTGGCTGGTAAAACAATGACAATGGCTGGTGATATTTGTAACTCCACCAGCTTTAATGATCAAGACAGCACCATTATTTTTGTTTTAAAACAGAAATTCACACAAGTCTGAGATTCCTGTGAAGCAGTTTCTATGTGTTTCAGGAAATAATATGGGTCACTCCATACCAGACCTCCCAGTTTATGTCATAGAAAAAAATGTGAAAACTTCTATTAAATGCATGGGACCTTGCAAAATCCTATAGCTCTAACCCAAATACTTTTTAGTCATGAATTTTTTGTTTGTCCCTCTGAGCTAAATTTCATCATTTTTGTGATTCTTTGTATGTGTGTTTTAAGCCTCGCCAATCGCTTGTTTTTCATTGGATTGGGTTGAAATTTGTACTGAACATCCATGAAAAAGAAAGGATAATTTGAAACATGTATTCATGTAAATAGTTGTTGCTGAATGTTTTACAGTAATCATATTAATAAAAATAAATGTTTTTTCCCGAATGATTAATTTTCAGAAATGGAAGTTGCAATAAACTTTTCAGCCCCACTTAGATGTCAGCAAGCAACTATTTGTCATGTTCAGATATAATGACGTAATTGCGACCTGAGCACAGAATAAAGTCACAGTCTCTGTGTGTGTGTGTGTGTGTGTGTGTGTGTGTGTGTGTAGGTGTGTGTGTGTGTGTGTGTTGTTATCCCAGCGTCTATGTTCTGTGTTTTGGTAGCTTCTCTGGCCATGTGTCTATCCATGTCCTGCGTGTCCATTTCCAATACAGCAGCTGCCTCACAAACTTTCTCAAATTACAGCCAAACAGAACACTAAAATATGTTTCTGAAAACAATTTTACTGAGTAAACCACATGCACATTTGTTTTGGTCTGAGATACTGGTGCTAGTGCAACATCCAGTGGGGCTGATTGTCTTATATTGCACCTTTAATATCTCCACTAGTTTTCACTTTCTTGCCACCAAATCTTGATTCTGTGTAGTATTGATATAGTTCTATCACATCTAGAAGTTATTTGATCCTGCATAAAAAAATGAGTGCCACAGATCTTGCTAAATATATCTTTTTCTGAACTAATCTATGACATCATCAACTAGAAACATTAAAAACAATGAAGCAAGTCTGGGCTAATCCCACCTGAAACAGGTTTGGGCAGATTATTGTAAAATGGACTGCAACATACCCAGAAGTATATGCAGGATAATTTGCAGGATTCTCCCTGAGGTACATCCACTGCAAGACACCGAGAAATTTCATGCGTAAAAGCTTGCTGTAATTCAAAACATTCACATTTCCCATAGCTGGCTTTGTCTCTTTAGCTGATAGCACTGGGCTTCAGGGGAGAAAATCCTGCACTTGTGAGGCTTTCGTTCATGTTGTCCACTTTCGCAGCATGTACTGATGACATAGCTTGGGTTTCATTTCTGCTAGCTGCAGATGTTGGCGTGTACTCTTCGTATTCAGTCATCTGTGTATCCTAATCAATTTCTGCTTCAACAATGAAATCTGAGTCTTTTATCACACACGGGGGACACCACTTCTGTCCAGGCTTGATAGACCTTCCTGTGTGTGTTATAAGCTCCCTTGCTTTCTCTTTATTTATGATCCTCAGTGAGCTACTCCGTTTGCTGTTGGGATGCAAGTTGAATGGATCACAACACTGTTTCTCAAGAAAGCACCAAAAAGTACTTCTGGTGATGCAAAAACAAACTGTGGCATCATCTGTCAAGTCAGAACATCCACTTCTCAACTTCAACAGTTCCTTGTCTGTTCCCAACTCAGCCAAACTTGAAAGATCAACTTTTCCATTAGTGTAGGCTGTCCTGTGACGTTTGGCTTCTTCTTCTAAGCTTTTTCCAATAGAGCAGGGTTCCATGATCTCACTATCACATCAAACTGCTTCATGATGAAATGAATGATTGCACTATTTTATATTCTTCTGGGTATGTTGCAATCCATTTTGCAATAATCCGCCCAAACCTGGTTCAAGTGGGATTAGCCTAGACTTGAAATTAGTTCAGAAAAGTTTGAAAGTACCAAATAACATATGTGTATTGAGCTAACTAAGATTAAGATTAAAAATTAATATTTTGCCCAGACACTCGGAACAAGATGATATCATCCAGTATGCAAGAAACCAAGCCATTACAAACTGTAACTTGCAAATTTCTAACCTAACGTGCCAGATGGTTTGTTACACAGAACGATCTGAGAAGTCTTCCTTGGAAACTGAAAAGGCCAGTCACTTTCAAAAAATACTTGTCAGGTGATATCACTGTATATCACCCGCTCACCTTACGAGACAAGATGGATTCTTGTATGATCTAGCTGCCACGCAAGATAAGCAAATTTCCTGAATCCAATGAAAATCAGGCTCAATAGATAGAAAACCTTGAAGTCAACATAGTACAAAGATCTACCCATGAAATAAAACCACTGAATGTAATATAACAGCCAGTGAAAAGTACGAAAAATGAGCTGTTTTCAAAAAATCATTAAATGATGAAGGAGTAATATAACATTTTAAATTGTGTTATATATCTGCAATGAATATTAACACTTTCCCATAAAAAAAGTTTCAAGGAAATTAAAATAATCCTTCTTGGGAAAATATACAGTCAAAAAATCTTAAAAAGGATGTAGCTTAGAGGGCAAAGCTTCAAAAATTCATAACTAAAGAAGTATTTGGATTAGAGCTATCACATGAATTTGATAGAAGTTTTCACATTATTTTTTCCAAGAAAATCTATGACATGAAATGGAAAAAAAATTGAATTCTGGGTGAGTTGGCACCCATACATGCTGCATAAGGAGTGAACTGCCCATTACTATTAATGGACAATTTAAAAAAAAAATGCAGGAAAAAAGTTATTGTTACCAAACAATGAATCATAGTTGATTGTATATTGTGAATCAACATCTCAACAATCAGTAATTTAGAAATGTTCAAATCTGTTTCAATATCACATCAAAGCTTCACAGAGACAACAAAAGTGAGACAGATGTACAGATTCAAAGCAAGTTGGCATTAGAGCTGTGCCTGTGTCATACAGTAATGAAATACGGACAATAAATTAGATTTTTTTAAATAACTATGAATGAAGCACGAATGAAACAAGACGTTCTGACTGCTGCTACTTTGAGAAACACTGCACTGAAAACAGTGAAGACGTTAAAACATAGACGGTGCAAATATTCACTGGAAGTATTGTTTATTTCTGAACCCAAGACTACATCTTTGTATGATGAAAAGAATATCTTTGGTTTTCGTTCTTGTGCAGCCTCAGAGGTTTAGAGATGCAAGGATGTCAGATTCAGCTACCACCTCCCTTGAATATTCCTGCCCTTTTACTGGCATGCACATTTGTGTTACTGCAAGAATGTGTGTTTTTAATACTCTAAAAGGGTGAGTAACAAGGCCAGAATAATCATTTTATTGTTTTACATTTTAATTGCTGTGGGGGCAAATTCATGGCTGTGAGGAGGAGGAGGGGTCACCACAGCTAAATTAATACAAAACAACTTTGACATGAATCAAAGTTCTGGCTTTCAAAGCAGAGTTATAATTTCAATGTGTACTGCTGAATGAAATAAATGAAATCAATCACACAAGCTCCAATCAGGCAAGTTCTACACACCTGCAGCCTGTGGTTGGGCCTACAGTACCTGCTTGTACTCCCTGATGCAGTTCTGGCAGCAGAAGCGTTTCTGTTGGCCATCGACCAGCAGGAAGTGGTTGGCTGACGCTCGGCTGGGCAGGTAGTCGCCGCATTGCTCGCAGCAGTTCATGATCAAGCCGTTGGCCCTGCGGTAAACGTTGAAACATGTGTCGCTGCAGATCTTATGGGTCACAGTCTTAAAGCTAACCTCGTGCCGGATCTGTAGACAAACATGCAGAAGAAACACCAAAAGCCTCATTAACCAAACTTCATTCAACATCCTTTTAAAACTGCTCATTCTGTAGTTATGCATATGCCTACAGCTTTAATACTGAATATGTAAGCTAGACAAGTAAACCAAGAGAGAGAAGATTCAAATGAGCTGGGACCAGCTTTTGTATTACAAACCAAATAAGCTCAACACAACAACCACCTAACTATCAGTGTTTGTGTGGTTCACATTTGACAGTATGTACTACAGAGAGACGTTTTAGCTGTGCAAATCAGCTGCTGGCAAGTCTCCCCTAAACTAAAGTTGTAACATTAAAATGTGTGGTGTTGTTGTATAGTTAATTGTCAAGCTGTAAAATCAGTACTAAAAACTGTTCCTGAACCCAAAAAACTCAGTTTACACAGTAGTTATGCAGTTAGTGATGTTACAAGATGCTTTCACTTCACCAAAATGTTGATCACCCCTCTCACTACTACACTGTCACTCTCATGAATTTACTTATTTATATGTAATGTTAACACTCATATTTGGAAACCTTCCCACAATGACGAATCAGTAATTTCAACTGTTAACAGCCTTTGGCACGAAGAACAAAATATTTATAAAGAGAAAAAAAAGATACAGAAAAGAGGTGAAACTATGATAATTTCAGGAGCTGAACAGACATAGCCACAAACTTCAGATTGTCAGGCCTGTAACAGACAGACAGTCGCAGTATGTAGAATTTAGTGGCATGTAGCACAACAGACTTGGTAGAAATGGAATATGATATTCATAACTATGTTTTAATTAGTGTATAATCACCTGAAAATAAATAGCTTAGAATGAGCTCTACATAGGGAGCAGGTCCTCTTCTACAGAGACTGCTATGTTGCACTGCCATGTTTCTACAGAAGCCCACAACAGACAAACCAAGCATTGGCTCTAGAAAGGGCCTTTCACGTTTTTCATGAGTGTCGTGGCCACTGTAGGTTCTCCTACAAGCTAGGAAGCGTGTGTGTGAACCGTTAAGTTATGTTTTGTAGCTTTACACAGAATCTAAGGCCCTCAAATATCAATATCAGCCTCAACAATCTGTTATCAGTATTCTGATTGAAACATTGAATGGTTTTCAATGTCATGTTCAGACTTTTCAGTCGGGTTGACATCACAGAAACTTAATCCTGGTTTCTCTAGTTAAAAGGTGCTTTTTCCTACCATGTGTGCAGGCTGCTGCCCCAATGTGACATAATCAAATTTGTGTATGAAAGGTCTTCAGTTTAATACCCAAATGCTGTGGAAAAATCTGGATGAAGATCAGCAAATTTGAATGTTTTTCCAGTGGAGTTCCTTGACAGTGAATGAGGGGCTATTAGAAACCTAGACAAGTGTGAAGACGTCTGTGTATACTCTGCATGTTTCTAACAGCTTCATTGTCAGGTGGGAGGAACTGTCATCCAATTTGAAGTGTTTTTGCACGAGGTGGTGATGGACACTGAGCTGACGGCCTAAAAATTGGCCCTAAGAAGCCATATTGGGAGTGGGGGATGGAGTAAAGAAACGAAGCAAGTGTACACAGAATGAGTGAACAGCGGAGGCAGACAGGGAACACGACGGCGATATATATTGAAAGAAAGTGACCTGAGGAGGGAGACAATAAGGGAGAGAAAGAGAGACAGTGGCAATAAAACGCCGGTGTTCTCATTATGCTTTTAATGACACAAAATGCACAGAAAATCCAAGGCTGTAAATAACAAAGAGAGGATGAAACCTGAAATTCAGTGGCACTGCATTAAGCTCTATCTCTGCATTAAGCTTATAATCATCAGTTTATATTGACTGTAAGACTTTTAGTCAACTGGTTGGTAATTTTTGAGGTTGTATTTAGTGGTGGTGTTGTATCAGACTGCATTATATTACAAGGTGTTTAATGTTTTGTCAACCCTAATAAGACAGAATACATGTAACTATAGAACACCTCTGCATATTACATTGCATAGGTGTACCTAATGAACTGGTAAGTCAGTGTATACTATGAATGCACTACTGTTTCCCTTCACTCTTATTTTAATCCATTGCAACTTAATTATTTATTCCATTGTCTGAAATATTAACATGCTGTAGCTTGTGTCTCACATTTTTTACAACTGGTTTCTTCTTCTTCTTCTCCTATCTTGGAAACCAAGCTTATACTTCTGTTGCACTAACTGTATGTTGCTCTGATTAAGATGAATGTATGGAAGAGGACTGAAATATGTGTTGCAAAGTGTGTCTGACAGACTGACCTCCGTGAGCTTCCCGCAGACAGTACATTTGGTTTTCAGGCCCGACTTGGGTGGATTTTGTTTGTTCTCGTATGCGCCTAGGCAGCCAGTGCTGCAGAATTCCTGGAAGGACTCGCTGGAGTCAACCTGGGCGACAATGGTACCCTTCATGTTTGTTATGTCCCTGGAATACACACAACACAGTAAAAGCCACATCTGAGATATTAGTTTAAAAAAAATACAAATATAAAAAAAAAATACTTAACACCTGAGAGAGACAACTTGTTTGAAACTACTGGTGGTAATTCAAATAGAAAAAATGATTTTTAACCTTAATTGAAACTGACACTAATACACAGATTTTATAATCTGTCACAATCTTATTCTTGCCTGTACTCAAAGTTTCACACTAAACACTACATGAACAATCCTGACTTTGATCCATAAAATGTCTCATTGGTTTTCCAGCACTTCTGACATGAAACTCACTTTTTGCACATGGTGCAGCTTTTCTTGGGGGTGGGTTTGTGTGAGAAGGCAGAAAGACAGGTGGTGGAGCAGAACAGGTGTGTGGAGCCTTTACGCTGGTAAGCCGTTTGGCCTTTCTTCAGAGGCTTTTTACAGTTAGCACAGGTCACCTGGAATGAACAAACACAACTGTGACTGCAGGGAAGTTTTACAACAGCAATAAGTGATTTATGATATTAGTCTCCTTCTTTACAACCCCTCCCCCATTTTGGTCATGAACAGATATTTGTGTTTTGATGTGATGGCACAATTCCTGCTGGAGGCTAATAAGAAATGAATGGGATATTGAAAGAACAAGTGAAGAGAAAAAGTTTGTGAATTTTGTAATTTGCAGTCTGCTGGTGTTCTCCCACCAAATACAGCCGGACAACAAAGACCAAACCAAAGAAATATATCAGGTAATGGATGCAGGAGTTTATGTGTTAAATTCCACCTCTTATCAGATCCAAAATAACATTTCCAGCTTGTCAGTTTGTCTTATTATACAAATAAACACATAGTAAAATATATGAACAGACACTTTCTCTTTAACAGCATCTCATTTGAATCTGCTCCAATGGTGCTTGGTGATTATTTTAAGGCACATATGCTTTTAAGTTTACCAGCACAACAAACAACAGGACTGCACCAAATGGCAATTAAAAAAAGGCATAAAACTAGACCCCAGATCTAGTGAAGAGAACCACGACTATAGACTATAGCCAGACTATATCTGGCCCTTAACTCTGGCAGTGTGTACAATGTCTTCCTGTACATAATGAACTACACAGGATCTTAATGAACAGCATGTATCACCTTGACTGTCCTGGGTTGTGGCTGGGAACCTGGAGAAGAAGAGGAGGAAGACTGGCCTGGAGGTTTGGGCAGGGAGGTGGCAGGTGATGGAGAGTCCACCCCTGTCTGTTTTTGGTTGCGAGGGACTGAAGCTGACTGGGAGATCCACGAGTCTGGTGGGAAAGAAAGAACCACAGCCATCAGTGTTCTCCATCCTGTATCTCTGTTTTACCTGAGTTGACAATAAAAACAACACTAGTGCCCTGGTGGCCAGCAGTAGTAAAACAATGGAATGACAGCACTCGTGACTTGCACAGAACTCTAGAAACTTCACGAAAAATGTGTGTAATAAACGACAGTAAGGGTGTGTCAATGGGTCAGTCATCTTTTTTCATTTTCTTCTAGACCAACACCGATTACTGACTGTCATTAAGATGGGTCAATCAAATACCAAGCACAATTCCTGATATTGTTCTTAAAGATTTTTTCAGAAAGCTCCTTGAAAAGTCCCACTTTGTCTCTTGTCATTCTTAGAGTTGGACTCCACTTTTCCACAGTTCATTATATGGTGGAAGAATGTGACTACCCTGTGCACATATTTCTGTGTAGTTTTGGTCTGAAGCTTTTCCTCGTGGTTTTTAGCTACATGGTTAATGCTACAGCATGCCATTACATTTTAGCCAACAGATTAAGATTTCATGGATTTGGAATGACATCTTCAAATATATTGGTGTAATGTCCACATACTTTTGGCCACATGGTGTATTTCAAAAGTGAGTTTATCTTTGTATATCTTTATATTTCATTACATTCAGCGGCATTGTTTCCCTTCCCTGCATTCTTTTCATGACAACAGAGAATTTCGACCTATCATACAATAAAATGGCTATTTTTTTTGCATCTGCTTCACAATCCTGGTAAAACTGACAACCAGAAACTAACCAACATCAGTTACTGTGAACACTGCCAGTCATGCTGACCTCACACTTGTTGCATCTCTAGCACAATCACGGTTTGTCATCTGGAGTCCATGTGGTGTCCCAATGTCTCACCTTATCAACTCAGACAGACTTCAATACCAACAAGTCTGTGAGGGCTGAGGACTGTCGCACTGTGAAACCATAAAGTGTGTGATGGCCCACCTATGTTCCAATCTTTACTTATTTATGTTACTACAAATGTTAACAGGATTTTGAATTAAGTTTTCACACTTCTGGAGCAGAACAAAGAAGTTCTGGTTTCACTCCAACTCTCCATAACCTAATTACTCTAAAACTCATGTTTACATGCAACTGGTCAGTAATGATTTCTTCCTTGCCCTCAACCTTGAACTATTGCTTTTCTCTGGATGTGAACACCAGCTCCGATTGGTGTAAAAAGAGTTTTTTGTCTTTTTTTTGGACAGAATTTGGACTCATGGTAAAAGTAAGGTTACAGTGAGGTAAACTCTCCTTTCCCTTATTTAAATGTATTCTGTATTCAGAGTTGGCAATGTCTGATATAATAATCTGTCAGAAAACAAAGTCAGGTTTACCAAAGCACCACAAAGTTTGTTGCAGTGCAGAGTTTTCAGTCTGTCTCCATTATCTCTGACGATCCTCACCGAGCATCGGTGGTGCAGCTGCCTCTCTCGGCTGACACTATTACTGCTTCCGTGGTTGCTTCCTCCTACATACTCTTGTCTGATTACACAGCATTATATTCGGCCTCATAAGTTGTAATAATAATGCCACATCTCTGCTCTAACATTATATTGTAAAGCTAGTTTTTTGTTTGTGTTAAGTGTTAGGATCACGGAGAAACTCAGCAGCTGAAGTTGTTACAGCTATGGCTGTAACGTTGCTCCGGTCTGGTGGTTGTTTCCTTTTCCACACTCTGTTTTGTCTGATTACACAGCACTATATTCGGCCTCAAATGTTGTAGTAATAGCGCCACATCTCTGCTCAGACATTATATTGTAAAGCTAGTTGTTTGTTTGGCTTAGCATGTTAGCTTAGCTGAGGCTGTAACGTTGCGCCGGTGGTCACTTCCTCTTCCAGACTCTGTTGTGTGTGATTCAACAGTGCGATATTTGGCTTTGTATCACGAAACTTGTTTTCTTCCAAATATACTGACGCATGACTGGGGAGCTCTGGGTGCAGGCAACATGGAGGGAAGGTAAACATTGTTCATTTGCATATACTACCCGCACTGTAAAGATACAATGCTGGTTGAGAGTCAGCAATGTTTCCCTCTCATGCCAAGTGAAGTGGGTCACCACCTGTTAAAACACAGACAGCAATACAGGGAGTTTCCTCATACTGTTACCTGTCCTGTTGTGCGTCCCCGTGTCTCCGTTCTGTACCAGCTGGTCCATCGAGCCTGAGCCCCGCCCAGGGTTGAAAGAAGCTGTTGGTCGACCAGATGCGGTGTCGAGATTCAGGCTAAAGGTGCTGCTGATCTGCAGACCATTTTCCTCTGCCTGGCCTTCACCTGCCTAGAGGCAAGGTGCTTAGGTTAACTTTTCTCTTCAGTTACAAAACTATAGAAAACAAGACATATGACAAGGAACCCAAGACATGAAGATTCTGTCTGATGCACAGTCTGTAGAAACTGCACTGAATACGATGTCATCTGACTAAAGGCAGCGTTTCCCCTACCATAACAAGACCCCCTGACTCTCCTGAAAGAAACGAAAAATGTTTATGTTATTCACCTCATTTATGTGCACACGTTACTGTAAGTGCAATAAAAACTTTGTGAGAAAAAAGCCAACAAGAGTAATATAATACTCTCTAAAATAGCGAGTATTAGTCTTCCATTAAGGCAGAAAGTAGCAAGTGTGTGGTTGAGACAGAGAGAGAGAGAGCATCTGTGTGATGGTGGGGTAGTGACGGAGCAGAGAGTGACTGTTATGTTAGCATAATAGCTGTTAATGTTGCAGTGTAGCGTGTGTACAATTTAGGCTATTTGTCAGTGAATAAATGCTACAACTCCTGAAGATCCAAGCCAAGTTCCCGTGTCCTGCTTGCCACCTGCTGATTAAAGTGAAGGAGGTTAGCCCCGAAGTTAGCGACAATAGGTTAGCCTAACCAGACCAGGTTCACTTAAAGTTGACTGACCTTTAAGGTGGACCAGCTATTCTCATTTTAGTGTCAATCTCATCTGCTGAGAACCAGAAATATCTGGGTTCTGAGTCTCTCCCGAGTCTTGCTCACCCCCACCCTCCACTTGCCGCCCCCGCTGCCCCCTCCCCCCCACAAACAGTCAACCTAGGGGAAACACCGAAAGGAGCTGCCAAAGCGACGTGGATGAATAAATACTGGCATAAAATATCAACTCTCAGCAGTGTCATTACAAAGATATCATTATCTACTTTGCCAGGAATAATGCCAGAGAGAACACCTGCTTTCTGCAGTGTCTACCAGCAGACAACATCTTTTATCACAAAAAAAAAAAAACACCCTGAAAAACACACAGGGGGGGAAGTGAATGTAGACAAGAAGGTGGCAACATAAATTGAAAAATAAATACATAAATAAATAAAATCAGTTCTGGTGATTCTCACCGCTGCGACAGCCGCTGCCCCTCCCTGCAGTGATGTCACAGAGGTTATCATCAGGTTCATGTCCGCCTGGATGTCCACTGGATGTGGCAGAGCATTTACCGTGGAAACTGCGGAGCTTCCTTTCTCGCCCAGTGTCGTGACACTGGCGATCCTGATTTCTGAATCTGGCTCTGTGCTGCTGAGGGCACCTGGCGAGTGGGGTGCTGAGGAGCCTCCAGGGGGTGCCGGTGAGGAGGAAGTGTCTTTCTGTTCAGAGTCCTCCTCATCATCAATGATGATAGGCTCTGCTACTGTGGTTGGAGGATGAGGAGGTGCTGCCACTGTGGATGTGCTGGAAAACGCAGGAGGACTGGGGATTCTGGAGGGCACTGTTGCCGTGGACATGTCTACAGTTGCCACGGCAGCAGCCAGCTCAAGGCAGTCTGTGCTGGGCGTGTCTTGGGAAAGGGTTGTGGCTGAAGGCTGGGGAGCGTTCTCCTCTACCAGAACCACATCATCATCATTGTCCTCTGTGCCGCCCTCCTTTGTGGTTCCATCTTCTGTTACCATGGAAACTGCGTCCCCAGCCTCTTCGGAGGGGGGTGTGGTCTGTTGCTGAGGGGAAGGAGTGGCATCCATGGGCTCCACCCGCTCCCCTGCCTCTTCTGCTACGGCAGGGTTTGGTTCTGACTCCCCGTCCATCGCTAAGGCAACCACCTGGCAACACAAACAAAAGGCAGAGACAATTAGGTGAAGCCAGCACCGGCGACTGGTTTTATCAAGTCTGACAGCTGTACAGGTAGCTCAGGTATCCCCAGAGGCAAGCTACCCCCACACAGCCTCCACATGCCTGATGAAGACTCATTACCGGTGCTATAGTTGCCGCCTCTTCTGTGTCTCAGTCATCACTGGCTGATTTTTGGACACATTTAACGGTCTGTACACCCAAAATATTACCTGTAGCCTAAAGCCATGCAAATAGTTTAGATTTTACTTTATTTAAGCGTTTCAGATATTTGTCATTTCTGAAGCTGCTACAGTCCAATGGGGGAGAAGGGAATTTTGTTTGTCCAGCTCACAGCATTAAAAAAAAAAAAGCCCAAAACATTCAAATGACTAGATGCCACCTACCACTAAAAGGTAGGTGAAAAATGTTTTGATAATGTAAGTGAACTGGCTGCTTATTAAAACGTCCATCTAATTTTCAACCATGCATGTCCCAGATATGAGCCTTTCATTTCAAACTCTGACATGTTTTCTCCACCACACAGCTAGAAGTCTGATATGAGTGACAGCTCTGCTAACAGTTGGAGCCAAAATGCATGTAGTGGTGATGCTAGGGCAGTAATGAGACCACCTCTGCAGTGTCACTTCACTCGTTAGGTCGTTGAGATACATTTCTCTTTTCAAGGTGACTTACAATGAGTATACATCCTACCAAGAGAGAAAAAAGGCAAGGGCAAAAAAAAGGGAGAAAAAAAAAGGTGACACAAAGATCCCTCAATATTTTCTCTTCTACGTGTAAGAACTCTTCAAATCTGAGTCACACCACTACAGCGAGAGCATCAAGAGGTACATTTCAGGCCTCTTTGTTTCCTTCTTTTGTAAAGTTAATAACAAGTAAAAGTGTGAGTTTACAGTGTTGCAAGTCCTTTCTGAGAAGTAACACCAGATTATTTCCAACTACAATAGTATTTCCACTGAAACGACTTGCCAGCACTGTCAATACTCTAATACTAAATTATTGGTGGAAACTACAGTTGAAAAACATGTTGGTGCATTTTTTATTGCAGCCTCTGCTTATATTAGTCATACCCTCCAAGAATGTGTTGATCTAAAATGTTCAAGTTTACAGCAAAAAATCAGCTCAAAAACTTGCAATTCTGTTTTATCAAAACATTTCTGCTGACACAATTTCCTCAAATGATTGCAACATTGCCTCAGACAACTATTTCATTGAAAGGGATGAAGGTTGGTGAAGGACTCAGTGATGCTAATAAATTGAGCATTTCTGGTTTCATTTACCACAGGAAAACACTATGACGGGGACGGCAGAGGCTCAACAGATGCAACAGTAGAGGCTATGTCTTCATTCACACACTTAACAACTGCTACGTGCCTGCCCAGCAACGGGACAACTTTGCTCCTCCTGTTCCTCTTTGCCACATCTCTTCTTCTCATCCTCCTCTTTCTTTCCTGTCCTACGCACCTCCTAACCCAAATACCCCACATCGCACGCCTCCTCTCACCTGCTGTCTCTCACATCCCTCCCTCCCTCCCTGCTCCCTACCCCTGTGCGTCGTTCTACACAGCTTCTTTCTTGTTGCCCCCGGCAACCAGTGAAGCTACACCTTGGTTGCCGTGGTGATGGTAAGGCCCACCACCACAGGGACTTGTTCTCTGTGCTCTACATCTGGGTGCTGTTAAGTTGGCCAAAACAAAATGTAAATGTCTGAGATATCACCCTGTTTGATGCAGTAAATGTAGCTCAATGTGAAAATACCAAAATGACATTTAAGTGTTACCAAATGTGTTTTAAGTATCTCTATAGGTCCAAAAGAGGAGAAATACAAAAAAAATGGTGCCACATTCAGTATCAGATATTATTTAAAGCACTTTGGGGGATGTCTGCACTCTCCATGTTGATCTGTTTCTGTCAAAATGTCCTTTTCATGTTATACAGCAGTGAGGGTGGCTCTGAGCCACACATCACATCACTGCTGACAGCTGCAGCACAGAAACACACGCACAGATACAAGCTCACAGACACACTTCTGTGCAGACAATGATCCTCGTACCTCTATGTTCTTCACCCCAACAGTCACCCAGAGCAGGAAGAGCCTGAAAGCAACTGAATAACACTTTTAGAAGAGAGACAGACTACACTACAGAGGAAGCCAGGTCAATGCCTTGACATCACTGCAGCGGCCATTTTGGCCCCAGCACTGTGGGTGCCTCCAATAAAAATCAAACTTACAGCTGTATCTCGGAGGAAACAGGAAGGCTGTTGAGAGGAAGTATTGAGGTTTTACAAATTACACTTTCCCTTTGGCAAACTCCAATTATTACTTTTAGATTTTTTTGTTAAACTTGCAATTGGTGGCATGTTAGTTACAAAGATCAAAAATCAGAAGTAGGACATTCACTCCATTTAAATAGTTTATTCATGGACTGCATGCATGTTTTGGGCATCTGCCATTTCTCAGCGTGCTAACTGGCAACAGTGTTACAACTAAACACAGGTGAGCTGCCGGATACAGAGTCCATCCTTCACACAGAATCTCTTGATTAAAGCCCAATGTCTGCCTCCCTACCAGCCCAAGAGGTACTGTGCTGTCTGGCAGGGGGCCCTGACCTCCCGACAAGGCTCAATGACACATCACATGGTTACATACATCTTCCTGTGACTGGAAATAAGTCATCACAACAAGTACCTCGAGATGAAACTGACAATACAGACTACTTCCTGGGACCTACTTGTGTATTTCTACAAGAAAATGTGCAGATCTGCCACTGTCAGTTGCCATTTTTGACCATAATTTACTTGACACTGATGTCAAGACAGGTACTTAGCAAGATAAAGGGGGTGGACAGACAGAATAGCCAACACCTAGAAATCCAGTGCAATGGTCCAGCATAGGACTGGGTCTCCTATGAAAACCTGATACTTTACTTTGAGATATAATAACAAAACATGGTTTTCTACAAACGCATTTTTTTTTATTCGTTGAAAGGAGCAAAAATTCTCAAATGCTTAATGTCATCTAAATGCAAACAGATGTATTAGAATTTTTCCTAAATATAAAATCATGTTTAAAATTTAAATCAGAAACTCAACTCATCAAATAAGTAAAGATGATCACAAATCTGACCATCCATTGAATGCCAGCTTTTGATACTCAGTTTCAATATTCTGAGCTACTCAGAGAATTTCATCTGTTCCACTTAAGTAATGATGCTCCCAAGCCCCAATAAAAAATCCTAACAACATATGCCAAACATGAAAAAAATGCAATAAATGCAGCAATGACACCGACTAAAAGACATTTAGCGTAGTCTTATCGAGTTGAATCTGCACCTATGACTGACTCACTAAAAAAACATAATTACACACAATCATACATCAGGGCTATTGTGTTGTATGTTATTGCACTTACACTGTACACTCCCATGTAAACTGCATAAGACACTTGGACCCGAAGTATACATTCAAAATCCATTTCAAAGTGCACTTAATAAGCTTTTAAGCGTATGCATACTTGATACATATATGGAAGTTTCAATTGGGGGATATCATGCTGTATTGTTTTAAAGCTGATGTTTTCTATACAGACCAGACTGATACATCCACAAACAAAGGTTGTGAGAAAAACACCCCACTAAAATGAAATTTAAAAGATTAGGGGTAGCTTAAATATTTTCAGTAAACACTTAATAAATCACACCCAACATTATAAACATGCTAATTATTTCATAAATCTGAAAGAAAATATTTGCGATGATGTCCAAATGCTAACATGTTGGCTATATTTGTCTTTTTTCCATTAAACAAACAATGTATTCTTTCATAAAAGCATGTTTTGTCCAGAAATGTAGGGGATTAAAATTTATGTCAAATGTCAATTGCTTGTGTGAAAGTTCCTCCAAGTGCTGTACTAAGAATAAGTGAATAAAAACATTGCATATATTATTACACTCCGCTGGAGGACACCACACCAGAGATGCATACAATATGACTGTTGACTGTAAAGGTCTACTTGAGTGTAAAACACTGAAGCTGGAAGAGGAAGAGTTGTACAGGGTGATCATGTGACAGGAAGCACAAGCCAAAACAGCATGACATTCAAGAACAGTAAGTTGTTCTTGACTGTTCAGAAACAGAGTGGGGTTCTCCAAATCAGTGAGTGTGCTGCCTAATCTAAGTATGGCTAGTATTTCAGGAGCGATACCCCAACCCTACATGTGCTAAGAGTTATAACACATCATGGCGGGTCTGTGAGGTTAACTAGTGTCAAAACATTGAGAGAGAACCCCAAAGGCACCCCTCTCCATGTGCAACACCAAGCTGAGCTGCAAAGAAAATGCATCACAGCTTTTTGGCCTGAAAAAACACCAACAGAGGGAATCTATGTGCAAAGCAACTCAGTAGTGCACTGAGGGGAAAAAATAGCCTGGTCTAGACTCAGTACAGACTGCAATGCAGAGCTATGAGCCAGCCTGCATTCACGTGCATGTGAGGGAAACGAGGGTCCAGCGTTAATGAGCTCTGACATGCAACCTTGCTTCCCACGTCAACACCAGGTGGACAGAGAGGATGGCCTGGCGCTATAGGTTGAGACTGCCTCCATGCAACAAAAACACTCAGCAAGCAAGCAGTTAACATCACCAGCTGCGCCAGACCAACCCCAGCCACATCACCACCTTACATAGGTGCTCCTCTACCTTTCCAACACTATCAGTTTGCGCATGAAGCCAAGTTGACATCATTTTCCCAGCAGGTCCCAAGGTGGAGACGTGCAGCTGTTTGCGCCAGTTGCGCAAATAACAACCGACTAATGACATATTCATATCAAACGCCTGGAATTATTATATAAGGCTTATGTCACTGAGAAGTGATGCGTAATGCGCAGCCACCAGAACATCCCCCAAGCATGCTGATGGGCTGAAATACGGTCCATTCCGGATACCTGGCTGCTGAATGCCAAACTAACCCCGACTCTACACAGCTAGGGAGCATTTCTATGATATGTTAGAAAATCAGCACAGAACGACGGTCTGTATCAAGCTTTCGGGGCCGCTTAAGTCCCCCTGACCGTGCCCTTGGTTATTAACACCGACTAGAAGCTCAGCTTCATGTCGAGGACCACAACAGCACCAAATCCGGTCCAGGCGCCCGGGTACCGCGGTGACTATCACTCGACCTGATCCGAGCTTCCCTTCTCTTTTTTGCAGCATTAATTTTCATCAAACTTGGCTATGGAGAGCAGGTCCAAAACTTTAATCAAGAACAATAAACAGAACCGGCACTACCTGAGCTGCGCAACTCTTCCATAAATAACCCGGGTTAATGAGGGGGTCGGTTGCTTCCAAGTTGGGATCCAGAAGAAACGTGGTTCAGGGTGTTCCGTTCCGTTCCCACCCCTGCCCTTCCTGGCGCAAACAGCCATTGGATTAGCGGCGGATCGAGGGGAGGAGAGCAGACACAGACTGCGCCATTGTTAAAAATACTACTAAAATCATCACTACTTACTGGCATTAAATACATGAAAATACCAAATGCTGCACAGGATACACAGTGACAGTCAACAACACAATCCCCACCGGCTGGCAGCGTGAGGTCTCACTACACAACCCCCTTCTCGTCCAGTTTCTTTTTTCTAAGTCGCACACACACCAGTGCCACCAAAGCAGAGCCCGGATCCCAATAAAAAGCCCGATTTTTATGATACCTGTGACGCTGGGGCTTTAATTGGAAAGTTACCCTCCACCCTGGCGCAATCAGTGGCAAATATACCCTTCCGCCGCAGGGGGCGCCCTCGCGTTACGTATCACATGAACTGTCTCCAATTGTGTCCTGCGGCGGTAAACGACGAGGCAAAGAAAACCAAGCATCGTGTTTAGAGTTAACGTGACTAGAGGCCAGGTATTAACTCAATATATTCACAACCAGGTATAATTCACCCCACACCCCCTCTCCTCCTCCTCCTCCCCCTCCTCCTCCCCCTCCCCCTCCTCCTCCTCCTCCTCCCCCAGCGGAAAACAGCACTGCCTGCCGTCCGCCATTAGGGAACTAACTGAACAATACTGGAGACTAGAGGCGGCAGCAGCCACAGCACACACACAGCAGCTGAAAACATGTTCAAATTAACTCTTTATTACTCCCTAAATGTGTCTCCTCGCCCCAGTGTGACTCCTGAGAGAGTCCCTGGATACCCGCCAGACGTCCCCGCACAAGTTCCCGAAACTTTGAGTAATTAAGTGTAAAACTGGAATATAAAACATGTCAGTGTGAGTCGCTTACCGGAGCAGAGCTGGAAACGGTGAAGCGCCACTTTTGTGCCTTGACATTAATCCCGGGGAGCGCCTGCGCACAACGTACAACTTTCCACTTTCCGTCCAAAGATTGTCTATTGAGCAGAGGACTCACTCCGTGTTGAGGGCAGCACAGACCCTAGTCTCTTTTAACCCTTACATACTGTTCGGGTCAAAGTTGACCAATTTTGACCTTTGAAAACAATAAAAACACCCTAAATTACATTCTTTAAGACTGAAATTTTATGATTTTTCCTAAAGTGACCCAGAATATATAAAAATGGAAATACTATAAAATTACTTATTTTGTGCAGCTGGTATACATTTTTGTACATAGAGGATGTTCTAGGTCAGTGTTGATTGATGGTTTTAATGGTTATAATGAAACCTACCATCAAATGTTATTGCATCCTTCACTTTCAATAAATTAATAGCAATATCTATGGCTACTTTGTTCTCTTGCTTTGGATAACATGAGATGATAATATAGTGTGATTGTGATGTTTTCTCTATAATCGAATAGTGTCAAACCTAAAGAAAACACTCTCTCTGCTCCCTGAAACATTACTGAAGGATCAATCACACATTTATTAATGACTAATAAGACATCTATGGATGCAATAAAAAACATTTGCTGTTCAAAATTTGGTACAGGGACTAATTATTAAAGGAAAACCTTTCTATTCAGGAAGGCTTTTTCATCTTAACCCTTATTGATCTTCGTTCTTTATGTTGTCTGTTCTATGTTATTAATACTGTAGCGCTTTGAGTTTCACTATGAATGAAAAGTGCGGTACGAATTAAATGTATTATTATTATTCACATGACTAACACGTCCCTTGTCACCTTTATGTATCAAAAGTATTGAGTAGACATACAGTGAGGAACCACTGCAGTTATGGGACAAAACTCTGTTTATGTGTATATAAAACTGGGGAGTTCATTTGCAAAAACAGATATCTCCATTTTTATTAATTTTCATAAATCATGTTTTTTATTGTGCAGGTAATATCAAATACATGCACTTGGGTTGTTTTAGAAGTAAATGACAAAATTAAATTAAATTGCTTGATTGATTGATTGATTGATTTCCCCCCCTAGTTTAAAGTTTATTTTTGGGCTAATAGCAGATAACTCCACATTTCATGTCTCAGAGTTAAACGGAGCCATGTATAAGTTTCTTTTAAGTGCAATGTTTAACATTGTTTAACATAAAACAAGTAGGTAAAGTACCCAGATTTTTTTTCATATATGTTGCGCCTCCCTGTTTTTATATCTTTTTTTCCTCAAAATGGCAAAAATGTGAATATGATATATGGCTACACAGATATTAAGCAATGCCTAGCAGACATATAGTTTTGGGTATAATTACCTCACATTACTAATGCTGCCTTCAAATTGGACCAATAGGAGGTTGAGTACAGCATATGCTTGTGAGCAGCTGGTTGCCATAAACCTCCCTTGATTTTTTTTCCTTAAAAGGCGTCTTACACCAGGCAGATGAAAACAGAGGTGTCTAATTACCATGACCTTTTGTTAAATATTGCTGATGTAACTGCAAAGCCTTTATGGGCATACAGAATGCACATTGTTAGTCTGCTTATGTTAAAAGACAATACCAGAAATTTGTAGACCATTTACTACAGATCATGAATACTTTAGATTACTGCTTATTATTCTACAAAGTGTGCTGAAGTGATTCTGATTTTCTAATGTATTTTCCCTGCTGTCCATGCAGGCGTTGATATTAAAATCATATGAAAGGCTCTTCAAACTTCACTTGTGTAATCCGGCTCAGTGAATGTTAAGTCTGCATAAATTTTTGTCAGTTATTTTTACTAATGTGAGGTGATGCAGTGCACACATTTCAAATTAATCTGCACTTAAGACTGTATTAAGACATTGTTGTTCACTGCAAGGGACTGTTTTTTTAAACAGCGCAGAAATGAATGCGCAAAAAACCAATGGCTACCTCAAAAATGAAGAAAAATGCATCAAATATCAGAAATTAGACAGTAAGTGCTGGGAATTTGTTATCAGTAATACACAGTTTAAGAGCTAAAACTTCCAAAACAAAAACAAAAAACCCAAAAAACACTGGCATTGTCCTTTAAATCGGAAGTCCCTCTTGCTCACAAGCTACACGTTCACGTTTACTGTAACAGGAAGTAGAGGCAGAGTGAGACCTCACTCATTTGTCATCGCTTCATGCGTATTTGTTAATTTTTTTTTCTTTCGGCGCAGGCGCAATACCAGCAATCAGTGGTTGCATGGCTGGCAATTAAATTGCCCCATTAAGCTGAGCTAACCTTGCCGATATATATCATCTCTCCCATGTAAACTGACTCCAGCTCAGCTTGCAAATGATGTAGTCTGTCATGAAAAGCTTTGATGGTGATGATTTGAAAACAGGCTGCATTGAAGTACACAGCTCGGGTCCAATCAGCAGCAAGGATCCGGGTTGAGAGAGTTCATGTTCTCAGCTTTCCTCACGTAATTTCATCCGCACATACACGGTAGAAAACCAAACGGCTGAGAATAATAACTGATAATCCCGTAAGAAATGTTAGAGAGATGTTGCGCGCACCTCAACAACACCAGAAGTCTCTACAAGGTTGTTATCAAAGGAGCAAAAAATGAACTAAAGTGCGATAAGATCACTGTAAACTCACTACTGAGTACAACAGGCCAATTATGAGTCACAGAAGGAAATATCATGAAGTTAATCTGGTGATTTTTTTGTGCGAAAAGTCAAATGAAGTGATGATCACGTTTTTAATATGGCGGATCAGGTGCGTTCAAGTGTCACACTGAAACCTGCAGGTCGGATCCACGTCAAGGGTCGGCGGTGCAGAGAAATGATTTCCATCTCCGCAGTCCCAGCTCTCTCTTCATCCCGGATTGAGGGCAGCGAGGGAGGGTGGGACGCTCTCATTTTCGAGTCAGTCTGAGAAAGTCAAAACTGTCGGGTTGCCAGATCGTCTGTTTGTTGGTTGCTGAGGAAAATGTCGGAGGTTTGTAGGTTCCGACACAAATCTGGAACACAAATTATACTGAAATATATGAAAGCATGGCTTTAGTCTGCTGACCCTGGATCCAGATTTTAAGGAGGGATACAGAAAGATCCCTTATCACATTTATTCACACGCTCTCTCTCTCTCTCTCTCTCTCTCTCTCTCTCTCTCTCTCTCTCTCTCTCTCTCTCTCTCTCTCTCTCTGTGTGTGTGTGCTTGATTTAATTTCTCTGATGAGTGCAATATGTATTTTCTCTTATTAAATCCACCCATCATTCCCCGAAGATGTTAATATACTTCTCTCAATCATTATTGTTACTGGTAGGAAATCAACACAGCCACTGTGTATAACTACTACATTTTTGCAGTAGTAGAAAGTAACTGTACTTAAAGGTGCAGGCTATTACTAAGTCTTAGTATTGCACTTCCATAAATTAGTTGGACTCACTCAGATTAAAAAACAGAATGATCCAAATCGAAGCAGCGCAGTCCAAGATGTCCTGACTTTTGGTCTTTATATAGGTCAACTCCAAAAACACTGGATCCTATATTTCCCAGGATGCAACTTGAAAGCATCCTGATGACATCATCGGGGTTATTCTTTTTTCCAAACTTCAGAAAGCTCCTCCAGAGCCACTGAAGATAATATATACAATTACACAGTTTGAACAGGCTGAGTAGTCCTCTATATGACAAGTAAGCTGATGTTGAAGTGTAAAATCAGTGGAGTGCCATTTCAAATAGAAGAAACCTCCACTTCACTGGAGTGTTTTCATACTTCACTGCATTTATCTGACAGCTGTAGTTGATCATTATTTTCCTTAGTATGATTTTACTTACAAGACATATATGAACAGTTATAATAGTTATTGCTTAAGAAACACTTAACGCAGGACTTGTGGTATATTATGGTGTTTCCTGTTTGAGCACCATTAGTCTTTTGCTCATAATATTTCATGCACCACTAATAATATTCAATGTACCATGATCAGACAAAGTCACACACATATTTCCTGTATCAAGGCTATTATCTGTATGACTCCTATTTCTCATTAAAATGATTGTTTGTTTATGCAACATATTTGTCTGAGTTGAGTTCAGATGTCATCTGGTTTCTCTTTTGTGGGGGAGGTGAGACGTGTTTAAAAGCCTCTTGAGGGTTTTTATGGCCACAAAAACCACAGAGTGTGTACTAATATGCTTTTTCAGAAGTGACCTCTAGTTTGTGCAACTAAAGTAAACTAAACACTGACAAAATAATCTCACCTCGTGGTCCATTTAGTAGCTGTTCTGGACCTTTCGATTGTAACCTCCTGGGTCTTGAGGAGTTATTGCTTTGTCAACGGCTGCTCCCGAGGTCGAGAATGAATGTTAAAGCTAAACTAAAGCAAACTAAACACAGATGGGTTTTTGCTTGTCCATCTGCTTGTTCTCTCTTTCAAGTTTTGACCAGTATGGGAAGGTTAATGTTGACACTGACATTTTTGGATTTTTGGACATCATTGTCTTTAATCTGAAGATTTTCATGCCAAAAAGTCACAAGCACTCAGTGTTTCCTTTATAACTTTCTCCAAGAAACTTATCAAGATGAAGTTATTTCAGTGTTAGCAAAATGAGTCACTATACACTTCAGTTAGAGAGAACTCTGGGAAATCACCTTTTATTTAATTAATAATTAATTTACAGGTATTACACACAAAACAAAAAACATAAGTCATATTTATTGGTCTAACTTGTATTTCATTGATTAGGAAGCTTGGCTATATGTATTGTAATATCATATTCATCACTACAGTGGGATAAAAGAAAGAAACATTCCTTTATGTACTTCTTTTTCTGTTAATGTTAAGTCTCCTGTTCTTTGGGGTTTGACTGAAGTAGCCATTCATAGGGTCTGGCCAAACAGTTAATTTGATTCAAGAGCAGGTCTGCCTGAAAGAGAGAAAAACATATATACTTTATGATAAACCAGCAAAAAAAAAAAAAAAAAAAAGTGGTTTGTAGGTCTGAGCAGAACCTCATTGAAGGTAGATAAGGTGGAGAAAGACTCAATATTTACACAGAAACGTAGAAATAGTTTAGAACAGATTGAACATTTTGTAGATGTTAGGAGTGTTCCAGAACATTTTAGATTGTGAGAACTAAAATAATTGATATTTTCATGTATTGTCAACTGTCCATAACAGCAGGTAATACATGAGTGATATTATCAGACTTGATCACAGGCAGGCAGGTGTTCAGAGTTGAGGTCATTTTCTGCAAAGGGCTGTAAATGTAGAGCAGTGAAGTGTGGTTGGACTTGAAGCTATGATGTTGGAAAGAAACATGTTTTATTATTTTACAATATATAGAGGATGTAATTCAGGTTTTTCACCACTAATAAACAGAAAAAATTACTGGCCTTGTTTAAGTCAATAGCAGTGTGCACTGTTACAGCTTTGAGTCGATGCACATCCGTACACTGAAAGTTTTCCATTCTTTACAAAACTGCTGCAGCTTTGTAAACTTGCATATGGGGCACGAGTGAGCAGCAGCCCTTCTCAGGTCAACATTGTTGTTTTGAAGCTATTCCTGTGTAGCTTTTTGTTCTCTCATGTCGCAGTTCACTTACAGGCTGCAGCAGGATTTGTCTGTAATTCTGCTACATTCATTTGACCCTCAACCAATCCTTTTAAGACCTGCTGCAGTGAAACATCTGCACAGCAGGGTGCTGCCACCACAGGGCTTCATGGAGCGGATGATGTGTGTCTAGTGACGTGCAGTGTCTGGATTACAACACACAATGAGTACTTGAGTGAATAAATTTAAGTGTGATGACCAAAAAAAAACCTATATTCTGTACAATGACAGGAGAAGAGCGTTTGAAAGCAGTCAGAAAATTTATAAGTAGCTTTTAGTCTTGAGTTTGCGAGCAAGACTAAAAGCATTTCTACTTTTATCTTGTACTGAAGACCAAATTTTTGCTTTTAGCACTTTGACAAATACACATCTGGAAGTGTTACTCGTAAAATGACTGCATTGTGTAATAAAAACTGTTGCCCAGTTTAGCTTTAAAAACATGATGTAGAGGACATGACGTTCAACATTCAAAAAAGCAAGATTCAAACCTGTAATATTACACCTGGCTTGTCAACTTTTTAACTGGAAAACTTCAGTCTGAATGATCGATACATAGAAACAGAAACACCAGTATGGAAATATATGTACACATTTTATTTAGGACAGAGACACAGCCTCAGGGCGTCTATACAAACACCACTGAGATCACGCTTTCTCACACATACGGTAAGTTTAACTGCAGGAAACATTCAGAGCCAAATATTGATCAAGCTTGTCTCGGTAAAGTTGTACGTAGGAAATTCAGGAGGCAAGACAGAAGAACCGGATTATCTTTAGGTGTGTTAGAGATCGGCAAAGTAGTCAGAAAACCATGAGGGTAAAAAGACTCAGTTAACACAGAGAATCAAGACTAACTGTTGGCTGCCACGTCTTCTGATACAACAGCCTGTCTGTGTTGCCCTTAAAGGGCGACATCGCTGTTTTTACAAGTATTATCCAAACTGCAAATCATGTTTTTCATAACTGATGACATTTCTTTGAGTGCAAGCTTGAGAGGTTCAGATTTCTTAATTATTACTTCCTTCCAAGTGGCCAATGACCTCTATTGATCTCTTAATACACGAGTCAATCAATTAGCAAACTCTTGAAACTTGCTGGGTATGTGGAACATGTGCAAGTGCAATAATGTGGCTTTTTGTTTCAGCTCCATTACTGTAGTGCAGTCATTTATTTTTGTGGAAGCATCATTATCGAGGTGTAATAATGCTTTTCTAAGTCGACACTGATTTGAAAAGTCTGCACCATCATTATGATTATTTCTCTTTTAGCCAAAATTGCTGCACTGTGATTGATTACACATCTCATGCAAGTGTTGAGATTCTGTTGATTTTCATCCCAGATGGGAATCAATGGCAATCAATCACTGTCTGGGAAGAAGGAAAAACACATTATAAAAAAAAAGAAGAAAAAGCACCATGGTTGTAAAATGGTTAGCTACAATTGTAGACTATACAATGCTTCTTATAAATGGGCTGAAACATGTAAAATCACTGATGACTAAGGTCTGATCTGGAGTCATCTTTGGTTTTTCAGATAATCCCTGACTGGGAGAGGGCCAGAAATCCTCTAACAGTCCTCCCACTCCAAGAGGCTGAACACACAAGCTCTGTATCTTTGTTGTTTAAAGTCTAAGGTCGCCCATTATCACCCTGTTCACAAGTTTCCCTTTTCTTTTTCCAGCACACTGATTGATTTTGATCACTTCAGTGTACAGCTAGCCAGATCTTGCTCGTCTCCAAAGGCCGATGCCAGAACACAGCCCTTTCATATCACATATTGATTCCTCGCAACATGTTGGTAAAAAGATGAAAACAGAGACCGTTTTGATGCTGCTTTGGGAAGTGATTCAGCACAAATACACACTTTGACGAGGTAGAATGACATTTTTTTTCCGAGCCTGGACTGTGTGAAGTTCAGGGATAGAAATAACGTTTTTTGGTGTCAGTATTGTGAAAGGTGCTGTGAAACCAGGCGAGCAAGAGGTGAGCAGCTCTACAATGAAGTGATTGACAAGAATATGATCAGCTGTTTGAGGTACTGATTGTGAACATGCTGTGCCGTATTATGAAAGAGAGAAGAGGGAGCTGATAGAAAAAAAGAAAAAATAGGAACACAGGCATCCATACTGTTCCTGCCTGCTGGTATCTCAGTAGTCGGGCTCTTTGCGTAACATAAAAAAAGGAGGCAAATTATTGAAACATTAATTTAAAGCAATAACTGAAGTCAGATTTACACATCTGTCATTGAGCTGTTGGTTAAAATGTGCTTTAACAGTCATGTAGTATAACTTTGTATATTCACCCTTCACTTTGTATGAAAAAAACAACATAACAAACCAATATAAAAAATGAATATTAAGGCAGCATAGAAGACTCCACCAACTAAAGAGTTTCTGACAGTTGTTCCTTTAACACTGCAAACTGACAAAACAGCAAACAATCATTTGAAAGAAAAAGAATCGCTGGCCTGAGCTGAGTTCAGAGGAAATATCACACAGCTAACATCTAGGCGTGCTATCAAAGCGTCTGGGTTTGGTATTAATGTCTGGGTGTAGAGGGGCTCCTTTAATATCACCTACACTTTTCAAATCCTGCAGAAAAAGATTGTCGAAGGAGAGCGAAGGGGAGTGAGTTTTGACCAGCAGCGTCTGTGTCTCAATTCTGCAGCGACCTTTATGTCATCGAGATGCTTTTCAATTTAAAAAACCTCAAACCTTTTACAACAGGGCAGTCCGAGCTGTGACATTTTAGCCCTTAAAAGTAAATAAACAGGAAAGCTTTTTACTGTACACACTAAATAACTTAAATTCCTACAGTGGCCAAAAAAAAAAAGGCAACAAAACAGAAGCAGTCATCAGATGACACTTAATAACTATATATATGTATGTATATATTTATATATAGTATGTGAATATGTACAGAACAGAAAATATAAACAGCAACTCTGTGCAGGGAAGGCAAAACTTTTCTTCATTCATTAAAACACTCAACATCTTACTTTGCAATCACTTCATTCTCATGTGTTAACTTGTGGAGAGTGTTGTAAACAAAGACACTGTGTGAGTAAAGGGGAATGACACCCGATTTAAGGATGTACATATGTTGTGTCTGTGCCCGAGGACTGTTGAGTCAGTGTTTTAACTTGTGTCCTCTTTCCTAATCTGATGAATTGTGAAATCAGTCACTGCTCCGCTGACAGCAAATTGGTTTCTGACTTTATGAAGCCAGAAAATCTCATCTCTCCGGGTCTGCAAGCATGTGTGACACTAAATTATAAATCTCACTTGGCGATATAAATGTACACAGACACCTTAAAAATCAAAGAAAATACTTTTCCGATTGTTATCGACAGAGCAGCGCCAGATTTCAACATCCGGGGTCACAGTTTTAGGAAAGAGTTCACAAGTTGTGAGTGGACAGAAGCTTTTCCACCGTGGCAAGAATAAAATCCTGGGAGGAGCAACACTGATACACAGGTTAAATACAGAAACAAGTCTGTTATAAAGTAACCTGTTGCCAAAGACAACAGTAGTGGGAAAGCATTAGCTTGGTCCAAGAAAAATGCTAAAAAATTAGAAAAAATAGTGATGGAAAATCCCCTCATGTTCTTCAAATGCACCCAAAAAAATCTGGTCAATCTACACACACGTACACACATGCTAAGTTTACAAACATGTGAACACACGCATCTATCATATCCACGCTGACAGAAGGTGGAACTCGGAGAAAGGCACAACCCAGGAGGGTTTCAGTTTTGAAAGTCATTACAGTGAGAGAGGAGGGAGCTCCTGACTCCTTCCACTGGGAAGCTGCGTAACAATGGTATCACCAACAAATGGACGGGCTGCTCGAGGAGTTACTCGAGGGTTATCGACCTTGCGAGATCTTTGGATTTGTGCTGCACATGTGGGCCAACACGGAGCTGTGGTATGGACAGGATTCAAATGTCGTCTATTAGCTGTGTTGGCATGTTTTGCTGTGTTGGCCAGGCTTGGTGTGACCTTAGCATCACTGCAGCTGGACTCTGTACGCACAGATGAGGAGTTTGACCTGAGGAAAGATGAACAACAGAGACGACTGAATCAGTTAGTGCACTGGGGAAAAAAAAAATACACAACTGTTTGATTGTTTAGCCTCGATTACTGACTGAGACAACAAAATAGCGATTCAGTTCATGAAAGCTTTAACACTGGCAAACATTTGCTGTGTGGGAAAAATCCTCTGCTGCAAAGGAAGTGGCATGTTTTATATTTTATGACTGTTTGGAATAAACTGAAGAAAAACTGGTGAGTTAAAAGTTTGGAAATATTCTTTATTTCAGATCCTTTTAACAAGTATCATCTGTGTATTTAAAACTGATAATGCTTATTCTTCTGTGCCACAGAGCTCTATTGTTGTCCAAAAACTATTAAAAACACATCAATGAGACACACTGTTGCACTGTGACATGTTCCTTCATTATCATGAACATGGGCACTGTAGTTTTATTTGCCTCAATCCCACATCCACCATCACGCTGCCTGAAATACTCACTGCAGTAGAGCTGCAACCATTACTTGATTAATCAATTAGACCATCGACAAACAAAAACAAAGCTTAAAGTGCTTTAAGCTTCTTAAATGTGAGGATTTTATGCTTTTCTGTGTCATATATGATAAACTGAATATCTTTGGGTTTTTGGGTTTGGGACAGTTGATAAAACATTTGAAGACATTTTTCATAATTTTCTTACATTTTAAAAGACAAAATGATTTATTGGTTAATCGTAAAAATAATCAGCTGATTAATTGATCATGACAATAATTGTTAGTTGCAGCCCTACACTAGTGCACCAAATGTAGATTAAACCAAGGCTGACTATATTACCCAACAACTACACTATGCATTCCTATTTGAGTAGGAACTGAAGTGTTCAGCTGTTCTAAAATAAACAACAAATCTTTGTGACTTTCATCTTCAGTAGGAACTAATGATTTAGGGGCTGACTGCCACAGACAGTGTAAGGAAGTCAGAAATCATTGAGAGACAGACTAACAAATGGTTGGATTTGCTCTTTTCATAGGATTTGTTGAAATTAAGAATGAATATAATAAAGCACTATACTCATATACTTTATTATAAAATGATGGACACAGGAACATATGAAATAAGACTGGAATCTTCAATGAGTAAAGCTCTTTGTCTGATATAGAGACTATACTTTGAATTACTTCAATGCTGGTTAACACAAACGTTGACAGTAAACTATGTTATTTGTGGTAGCTAGCTAACCTTAGAGTGACAGTCCAGCCAAAATAACTGTTTTGAGTTTAAAACAATGAACCCCTCCAGGTTTGAAAAGTTGCAAAGCTTTTTCCTTTAGGTACACTAAAGACAAAGAAGTCCGTTACTGGATGGCACTGCATGGCAGAAAAAGTTGAACCAGATTCTCTCTCCCTCTACGAGTTTTGCCTGAACTTGCGTTGGAAGCGCCTTTGTGCCAACACAGCGTTCTCATTGAGAAGAATGAGGAAGCCACAGCACTTTTGTCAGTCTAAACACAGGTTTCACGAATCATGGCAAGTGCAGTCAGCTTGCATTCACGTCAGTTACATTTCGACGTGGGTTGCATTTTAATAACGTCCATAAAAAAAATCTCAAAACCAGAGCTGCAGCATAATTCCCTTCTCCAGTGTCCATCAGTATGCTCAGTATGATCCACTTTTATTACATAACACATGCACGAGCAGGTGCTTGTGTTGGTTGTGAAAGTTAAGAGAACCCATCTTCCTGCTCTTTCATTGGTCTGGAGTACTACTCTGACTTACCTCACCCTTTCGGAAACTTCTCGCTACAATTTAGATTCAAAGTGCACCGTTTCTTACAGAGCATCTTTTAAAAGTACATTAACTTTTTTCCTTCTTTTTAATGGCTGGACAATTCTTAAACCCTAAAATAACTTGTAACTCCTAAGCAGCAAATGCTTTTTGTGTGTTTGTTTGTTGATTGCATCTGTGTTTGTATATGAGTTAGTGTGTATGTGTGTGTTAGTGTTACCTTGGCTGTTGGTGCCTCTGCTAGACGGATGAAGAGTCTGTTGATGCCTGGAACTGGGCTGAAGGAGTAGATGAAGTGACTATCCTGAATGTTGGAAGACAAAAATGAAAAAATGAGAAAAAACAAGTGTATCGTCGCTTGGTATAAAGTATTTATGTGCTGGTGCTTTGAATGAATAATAAACTCTGAAATCAGAGACCAATAAAACCCTGAGGGGCATATTTAAAAAATTCACGCCAAAAAAAAAAAAAAAAAAAAAAAAAAAAAAAAAAAAAATCAAAAGAACAAGCACAGACTCCAAGTTGAGTCAGAATCAACAAGTAACTGAGTTCAAATAAATTACAACAATCTTGATCCAAATGATAATAACGGTAGAACAAGTTAAGTAAGAGGAGAAGTGGCTGGAAGGGAAGGTGTGTGTTGCATCTCCCAAGGACATGTATTCACTGGCTAATTGGACAAATTTAATGGCATGAATGTTTTGTTTCAAAGCAGTTCATCTACTTTGAGGGCTTAATATTTATTACTACTGAAAAAAAGGATCATTGTTAAAATGCACTTTCTGATAAATGTTATCCACCTTGTTTTTTCTTCTATTCTTTTGTATGCTTCCTGATCTTATTTGACCTATTTGGGGTTTTGCATAACTAGTGCTTCACTTGTTTGCTTTTAGCCGAATGTTGTGTAATTTAACAGCGCTGTCTGCAGTTTTTGCTAAGAACCAACCAGGAAGATGGGCAGCTGGAATTTGTCGTTGAGCACCACCGCGTGAACGCTGCAGGGGCCGCAGAGCCTGGCTGTGATCTCATTCAGGAAGTTAGCGTGGAAGATGAAGAGGAGGATGCCTGAGCCTAGAAAACAAGGGAGGAAAAGGGAGTCTTAGAAGTCTCCGACAATGTCGTCTGCATATCAAGTGACCCTACAAGGGATCCTAACCCCAAGATTGAGAAACTCTGCATTAGACTGTACGTCAGTCAGATGTTCACTGTGTGACCGAGCCGATAGCGTGGTTGGCTAGGAACAAGATCACATTATGTAATTACAGATCGATCAGACGGATCAATGACAACAAAATCTGATCAGGGTTGGTTCATTTGTGTGAGATAATTAAATTGTGTTTTTAAAAATGCAACCAGCTGGTCACAGAGCTGAGGACCGACAAACTCAAAGGTGTTTTACCCTCTGGTTGTGGCTGTGACTTGAAGCCAAACTCCATTGAGAAGTCTGGTCCCTCACAAAGCCTGTGGCACGCCAGAGGGAAGACGGGCTCCAGCAGCACCAGGCGAGACTCAAAATACGCTCGGATGGTGTCCTCCGCCACGCTGGACAACCTGACACGGTGAGACGGGCAGAGAAAAACAAAATAACCGTATGAACAAATATTAAATGTTGTCTAAATACAGGCAGCTGTACAAGAACTTTGCCTACAGTACTTTCTATTGTCTCTTCTCCAACACAAACACACACACAAACACACACACACTATCTCTCATTTCATGTGTGAAGCCAAAAGCTGTGGTTAGCACGTACATATTGATGTGGTCCTTGATGAGATCACACACCACCAGGTTGTTCCTGAGCTTGGCAAAGTACATGGCTGTGTTCTTGTGTTTGGACAGGATGTTGCAGTCAGCTCCATACTCCAGCAGGAGGCGCACTACATCAGCATTTCCCCTCTTACATGCCTAAAGTAAAAGGACAGCAAAGATTTACCACATTTGCCCATAAGTCTCTATTGTAAAAGCTAATAAATATAAAGCCCACTGATTAACACTGCATATCTTGTTTGTTTAATCTGTAAAAAAAACAAAGCTTAAAAATGACAGGTTGTGGTTTTAAGGGGGCTACGTGCCAGACTATTTCTTGGCCGGGAGCAGTAACTTCCTGGAGTCTTGTCCTCACCGTGTTGTTGCCAGGAAACCAACGCAGACTGTGTTAATTAATGAGCTTTGGGTGTTGGTAGGTGGATTTTGTTGCTTTCGGAATGAGCCAGGCTACCTGTTTCCCATTTCCAGCCTTTGTGTTAGGCTACGCTAACAGTCTTCTAGCCATAGCTTTATACATAAGAGACATACAACAATGGTATCGATCATCTCATCTAACTCTTGGCAAGAAAGCTAATAAGTGTGATGTTTGTATAATGATTGTTAAATGATAATACTAAATTATTGTCCAGCGCTTGCTACTATGACAACTATTGGTATACTAAATTGTTATTCATTTGAGTATTTCTATAACCCTGTAGTAAATACTAGTGACTTCTAGCTCTCTCAACCATGAATCTGCATTTGAAGAACCAGGTCTTGTGTCACTAGGGATTAACTGTTGATAACACCTGTGTCTGGTAAAAATGATCAGACTTGGTTTGGGTTTATTGTCCTGTATTAAACAAGGTTTGTGTGTTACCTTCATCAGTGCCGTCTCCCCTCCTAGTGTTTGAGCGTTGACGTAGGAGCCCGCCTCCAGCAGGATAGCCACAGTTGTTAAGAAATTCTGACACAGGATGGAAATAAAAATAAAAGTGAGAATATACACAAAAATGGTCTGTATTTCAATCTGCAAGGGTCTCCACACACCGATTCACTATCGTACATTGTTTGTGAATATTGCATGAGAATATGCAGTTCCCACCTTACATAATGATACTACTGTGGAGTATGACGGTACTCTGATTGTCTGACTACATAGTATTTCGTGCTGCATCAAACTTTTGAATATCTCTGGCTACAGTGGGAATTCTAAATTAAATACAGTGTTCATATTCACTGTATAGGTAAAGACCTTTTCTCGTCTTGGGTGCGAGTCTGCATTACCTTTTCAGCAGCATGCATCAGGGCAGTGGTGCCGTTCTTCTGTCGTCCATTCACCCTCACTGCCTTTTTTATCAGTAACCTGAGGATGTCGTCCTGCCCCCCTGCTGCTGCCAGCATACTCAGAGACATACCACTGACGTCCTGTGGAATAACACCGACAGATACAAAGCTACAATATTACAAATGAAGAGGGAACAATGAAAAGCTTCCTACTGAACTGCTGTGCACTGTTAATTAGCAGTTTGTAAAGAATTACAGCTGAAGTGGGGGTGTTTCTAAAACTTTAACCAAACATTTTTTGGAGCTGTTATTTTCTATTTTGCCCTCAGAAGACACTTGAGTCACTTCTGTGTTGTGCTATTAAGCATGGTGTTAGCCCTGCACTTACAATTATTAAAGTCCCCACCCTGACAGTAATCCCTCATCTTGCTGAGGTCGAGATAACCAGCGTCTTTTCAGGCCATCACAGCATTACCAATTCTAGGACTTCACAAACTGGTGAGTCCATTGGTGTAACAAGGTTACAAGTTAAAACTGAATCGTAATGCAGTATAGTAATTACTTCATGGTTTACAGTTGTATATGAGGAAGACTATATGTTCAATCCAGCTGGCTGTAAATAATTGTATGCATTTTGAAATAATCATTTCCTTACAGAATGATGAATATTTTCCCACATACATCATATAATCAGAGCCAGCTGGAGCAGTTTATGGTCCCTCAGTAGAAATTTGATGTGTAATACAGTGGGTTGCTTCATAAATGATGTAAATGAATAAATGTGCATATTAAGCGAGAGGGTTTGAGCAGTTTTGTGATCATGATTGCTTGGAATAGCAATAATATAAATCAATTTGATCTGATTCTTATCATTTTTCCATCCATTATCTAAATCCGCTTATCTATTACAGGGTTGTGGGGGGCTGGAAAATATACCAGTTGACATTGGGCAAGAGGCCGGATACAACCTTGACAAGTCGCCAGTCTATAACAGAGCTGACACACACACACACACAAACACACACCCCTACAGGATATTAAGAGTTGCCAGTTGACCTAATCTGTCTTTAGACTGGGAGGAAACCAAAGCACCTGGACAAAACCCACATAGGTACAAGAAGAGCATGCAAAATCCACAGAGAAAAGCTTGAACTAGGCAGCAGATTTGAACCCAGAGCATTCTTGCTGTGAAGCAACAGTGGTACCCAAAGTCCACTACACCACCCTGCTGCTACATTTCTAACTATGGCGTGACCATTGAATGTCTGAGGGAGCATGATGTGATTGAAGAGGTTGACTGAACAATTACTTGGTCAGCTGCGGAGATTTCTCTTCATTTTTTTCTTTGTGTCATCTACAGGGCAGCATTTAATTCCTTGGTCACCAACAGAGTTTAACACATATAAGAATACATGTTGCATAAAGATATATTTAGTTGAATTTGGCTTAATAAAGTAGGAGAAAAAACTGGGATGAGTTATGATGAAATCTACTGACAAATGCAACAACAATTTACACAGATCCTGTTAGTGGGTTACAGCAAAGTCATGCCATGCTTTTACTTAAGTTTACATATTAACAAACAGCAAGATATATGCATGTTTGGAGTTCAAACATTATGACAAAAAGTTCAAATCTAAAGAACTGTCTAAAGGCTTCCTGATATTCACCAGATTTACAAAAAAAAATCTTTAAACTACAAATGCAAATTGAAAACTCAACAGTCTCCTTCAGCACTTCATATTCTAAAAAGTTTGGGGAATCAGATAAAAAAGGAAACATTTTAACAATTAACTATGCAAAAACATATACACCCCAGTGAAGTCTGAGATGTCTTATGTCTTCATAACAACAAAATCTTCAAATTTTAAGCCAAGAAGCATTTTATTGTACAAGCACAGGTTATAGGTTCCTTACAATACTTGATAAAAAGCATTAACTGAGGGCAACATAATTACAACAAGATGAAGAGTAACAGGTGTGCTTATACAATAGCAATGGAAAAAAGCAATCTATTTTACAGGGAATAAAACACATCCGTTTTGGAACACCAAACAGAAATGGTAGTATCTGAACGATCATACATCATCTGTGGACCTTTCACAGATTATTTTCCAAACACAACTGTATCTGGAGCATAACTCTAACTACTGTATATACTGCAATACAGATATACTCCACACTGATTCAACAACCCAGGAAAAACATGTTTGCTACTGGTGTGAATAAGTAATATGACCCGGGTATGCAACCCTGTTCACAGCCAGGGTTTCCGGATGCCTGACACTGGCTATGGTACGAAAGGGTGAACGCAGGTTACTCTACACAGGTTCAATATAGCAGCTACTAAGGACAACACAAAAGGCTTTTGTCTGTGACAAATAGCAGTTTGGCTGTCTGCAAATCTTAACCATAACTCCTGCTTATTTTTGATTACAAAGATGAAAATAACTGTAGACTATATGTAGATGATGAAGTTTAGTGACCTGAGCAAACAGATCGCCCACACACCATGTGTCTTATCAGTTCCTTGTTAATATCCAGTCAGTTTAAAATAAACACTACATTTAACAAATTCTGAAACTGAAATGTGACAACCCTGTTTAGCATTGACATATCCAGTCTACAAATCCACGACTACAGTTGTAAATACTGTGACCAGCAGTCTGCTAAAGGTAATGCAAGTTGAACCCGTGTTCAATATTATGTGCCAAACTCAGGTTTGTATATGAAAGGGGTACTGGGTAAAAACCTAAAACATACTGCAATTATTTTGATTCAGTGGTCAAATGCACAAACAACATATCCTGTGGACAATCATACTGTGGCATCACTGAGTTTGGTTTGACAGTGCATCAAAACAATGATTGTGTTTTTGTAATTTCTAAACGGCAGTTGCAAATTAGGGTGACAACACAAAAACAATCTGAATTTAGTTTACATTGTTTCCAAAGAAAAGGAAACTAACCTTTTCATCCACTGTCGAATGACTGGAACAGTCTAGCTATCCCAGATTTATGCCCATCCCTTTACATTTAAAAATATAAAAAGGATGCCATTTTCATTATCAATCTTCTTTCAAACCCTGTCAAATATCACTTCACCTTAAAAATAACCTGTTGGTTTACTGGCAAAGGTGGTTAGTAGCGAGTAACGACTCTGCTCTGCTGTGTGTTACGTGCAATCAACAAGGGTAGGAAAAAATTTGAATAAAGCAAATAAACAACATAAGGCAATCTGATCTTGGCAACAAAATAAGTTTAAAACAATGTAATACAAATGAGAGCACTACAGTGTGTTTTGCCTCAAATAAGAGTACATCAAAATACAATTTAAGTACTAAAATGGTCTACACAGTTGCTGTATAGTGATACAAAAAGACAACCAAACCTTTCGGCAGATTGTTAATACACATGAAAAAAAAACATAAATGAAGATAATGGACATTTATCAACATAATTTTTCAATATTTAAGTGAGAGGTATAAACATAGAGCTCCTAATTCTCTAACATCAGCAAGGAAGGTATGTTTTACTGCTGCAGGCTATCAGGGGCCATCTACAATATGGGCTACTGGCTAAAGCAGGAATACAGTACACTTGGGCCAGGCATTTGGGAATTATGCAAAGGAAGTCAACACACATCTATCATACTGGAAGGAGTGGCTGCAAATATTTGCTGGTAAGTACTCTTTCTTTTTTGATCATCAAAATTCATAAAAATGCTACTCAAAACAGTACAGGCATAAAGATAGACGTCTATGTAAGTTTTGAAGTAAAGAAGAGTAGAAATCCCTCTGGAAATGTACAGTCACTGAGGCTACCTTTGCTCAGTGCAGGTTGGGAGATGCCCTGGTCATGGTAGCTGGGGGTTCCCAACCAATTAAGCCATTGCTTACACCACCTTTTACAAATATTGTGTTTGAAATTGTGAAAGCATGTTTGGGTGCCACAGTAGCTGCTTGCCACAGCCAATGACTGGTGGCAGGTTGCAAATCCTAGCAAATGAGGTTCACGGTTACTACACTGATCATGTATGATACTGATCACACATCTAAAATCAGAACACTTTCTAGATGATTTAACAAATTGACAGTGTTACATATTTGACATGTTACATTGGTACTGTATATGCAAACTAACCATATTAAACATTAATATCTGCTTTTTCTGAGCCAAGGCTACAGTACAAATGTTCTTAGTTTCACCCATTTACTGTATACTCATGCAATAGTACACCAACAGCTTGGTCCGGTGGACTTGGTTCTGAATACTTCAGGATCTTTTTAAAACATGTGACTAAAACAATGGCAGGGCAGTCTGTAAACGTTGTCAAGATCAGTATGGCTACTGAGACCAAGATTTACTGACAGTACATTTTACAACATTGTCACATCTGCTGAATTTTTAAACCTCATATAATTTGAGGTTAAAGCCACAGCCCCCACACACTTCTAAAATATTGCAGATCACTTATTGTTTTCCAACTTGTCCATTAAGAATATTCACAGGGACAGATAAACAGGACCATCCCACTCTGTGTTTGAATTATGAGAATTATGAGTTTCTAGTTCCTGTCCTCCAATTTGTTTGGAGGCGACTGCATAACCTCTTCTTTTCATTGACTGAATTGAGTTATGTACAAAATATTTAACTTCCCTCCATGTTCTGCTGCTTAAGGCAGGTTCAGCGGCTAAACATGCATCGCAATCCTTTTTGCCTGGTATTTTAACCAGTTTACAGAAGTCTCCAAGCTGACGCCTGACGGCTGCCTGTTCCTCCTCACTCCACAACCTTTTGTTTCTCTTCTGAGGCTTCACAGCTGAGGTGACTTGTTTTCCTGTGGCGGACATGGATGTACTTTCCTGTAACACTGGTGCTCTGTCAGGAACACCGGGTCCAAGTATTGTTGGGACAACCTGTGCAGTTGTGGAGGCCCTAGGTGGGCTTGTGGGGTAACCTGGTGTACCTGAATGGTTCAGAGGTGTGAATGAAGAAATGATAGGCCTACTTCTGTCATTTAGTGGTGAGAATGCAGGGCCCATTGGTGTACTTGGAGGATTCAATGGCGTGAATGTAGGAACCATTGAGGTACTTGGAGCATTGAGTTGGCTAAAAGTAGGAATCATTGGTGAATTTGCAGGGTCCTGTGGCATATACACAGAGGGGGGTGGAATACTTGTGGTATTCTGTGTATATGACGGAGTCATTGGCAGAATTCTGTTGTTCTCTGATGTGTATACAGGGGACATTAGTGAATTTGTGGTGTTGTGTGGAGTAAATGTGGGAACCACTTGTGTATCAGTAGCATTCAATGGCGTGAAAGTAGAAATCAATGGCTGACTTGAATGGATCATATTTGTACTGGTGGAACACAAGGATGCATAAACTGAAGTCATCTCTTGGGAGAATGGTGCTGCTTGGGAGAGTGTTGCCATTGACATACAACAATCCGAACTGTCTCTCAGGTGATCTGGATGCACTGTTGTCATACTACAGACAACATTTGCATCTTGCAAATCTTTCTCTACAGTTTGGACTTCAGCTTTTGGACTCTTTGGATTCAAAACATTTACATTCCCTTCAGAATTCTGCTGGTTATTTCGCCTCCGTATTGTCTGTAGTGTGTTGTGTACATAATTTTTGACATCTGTCCAAGATCTTCCACCAAGATCTGGTTCGGCAGCAATGCAAGCATTGCACTCCTTTTTACCCGGGACTTTCATCCTTGTTATAAATTCACTCAAGAAACGCTTCACTGCAGCCTGCTCCTTCTCACTCCAAGGTCTTCTCTTTAAAGCGGTCTTCTGTGCAGTTCCTAAAAAGAGTGTAGAGAATCATGGTTATATAAAATAAAAATAAAATTATCGTCCCATTAAGAAAGCAATAGTCTCTCAATATAAAATGATAAAACTCTTAATTGTAGAGCTTGACAGTTCATTCTTGACCTTGGAAACAGCAAGATTTAGTTTTATTAGTTGTCATTTCTAATACCATCTGATATGGTCAAAGGTTCACACAGAACTAGCAAGGACAAGTTGACCTTGAGTGGAGATTGTTTTGTCAGCTACTGTTTCAACGGTCAAGAATGAACTGTGAAACTTGACTTTTAGTCAAACATGGTAGAGAACAGAAGTCCTAAAAAAAGGGTCAGAATAATGAGAAGTCTGAACATCTACAGTTCCATGACAACTGAGAAAACTGCTAATGAAGACTGTGTGATACAGTCCAACGTTCTAGAACAAGCAAGTGGACTTTGAGGGGAGATTGTTTCGTCAAATGTAAACTATAGCTACTTTGACGGCACTGGCTATTTGCCATTTGATCTTTGTAATCAAAGAACAGGTGGATCTAAAACAATCCAGAATAAAGCAAAAGATGCATACCATCTCTTGCAGTGCCAGGTGAACTTGATGGTAGTGTTCGATCCATTTTGAGAAGTTGTTTGCTCACTTCCTCCAGCTGTGATGCATTCTTGGAGAGTCTGTAACACTCCTGGCTGCTCCTTTCCACTAGCTTGGCCACTTGATCCCATTCACGTTCACTGAGGCTCATTAGCTGCCAGCAGCTGGCAATTTGCTCTCTTAACGATGAGGACAGAAGTGCTTCTGGGTTTTTAACTCCACATTCCATTGCAGCCCTTCGGAAACAATCCAATCCTCTGATGAAGGATGGGCCTTCAGTCCGTGCAAACAGGTATGGGTTGGTTTTTGACACACCTGCTTCCTCTCGGTTTTCAATGAGTAAGTCAATTGACAAAACCATCCTTTCAGTTAGCAGAACCAGCATGTTCCTTCCATACTGACCTTCTAGTTCTAACCTAGTAAAACTGTCACTGAGGTCCAGCTCCAATTTGGTGCTTTTCCTTATTTGATCCGCAGAGGCCACAAAATTTCCCCTGCTCTTTATGCTAGTGTAAGTTTGCAAGAGCATTCTACCAATATTTCCTACCCTTCCCCTATTGAAGAGGCACACATCTGCTAGAGTAGCTTCGCTGAGCTTTTTCCATGTTGATAAGCTAGGACTTTCTTTTAGTTCCTTTCTTGCTTCATCTTCTTCCACTGTGATAAATCTGTGGAGTTTTATCAAATCTTCTGTCACAGTTGACTTGTCTACTTCCACTTTCTTGACCTCTTGCTTTAGAGATAGTGCAAGAGCTTTGCGAGAAAAACACTCGCTCCATTTTGTATCAAGAAGCTGTATGAACTTTTTCACTTCACTTTCAGTTTCACTGTCCTCTGTCATGCGACTTTCTCCGAAAGCTATTTCTGCAGCTCGTTTCAAAGAGTACCCTATCTTTGAGACAAGGGAAACTGTTTTAAACTTACTGGAACTGGGATCAAAACCACTAGCTCTTTTGGCCCCTTCAACGGCTAATTCAAATCTGGATGGTAGACATATTTCATGCAAATATTGCACACTATTGTCAAGCTCATTTACAGCAAGCACAAATCTACCCAGTTCCCTCATCTTTTGGGCAATATAAGCAAACTGAGACTTGTCATGATCATACTTAGCAGACAGTGCATTGCCATATTTGCAAATAAGTGGGTCATTTCTGATGTGCCTTGAAATATCATCTTGATGCATGATGTGGATGATTTCCTTGCAGCCTCCAGTTAAGAACTCTGACATTGGAAGCAGCCGGGAAGCAGCACTGTGGATCCTGCCTCTTTTTGTCCTTTCGGTGAGCTTTTGATCTCCCTTTCTGGCCTTACATGACCGCTCATGTCTCCACAAGTCAGTTTTGCGATAAAAAGCAAAGCAGTGCTGGCAAGGCAGGAAGTCACGAACAGATATGCTAGGATTTTTCACTTGTTTCTTGGTCACAATTTCCCCTTCTCCACTTTTGAGAACTTTGCAATTATGTTCATAATCTCCTTTATTGCGAATTTGGTCAAGCAAAGTCTGTCTGACTTTGGAACCTTTGGGAAAGTGTATTGCGTGGGCAACATCCGTTTCCTCTGCATGCTTCCTTTCCAAATGCTTTGCAAGTTGGGTAAACGCCATTTTGCAATATAAACAGAAGTGCTTTTTGCATGACTCCTTTTTTTCATTAACTGCTTTGACAGGTGTTGTTTCAAGCACTTTCTTACAGGTCCTTAAACTCGATCGTGTTGGCTGTTTCCTCTCTAGAGTTTTCCTACGGTGGTGTGATTGCGTTTTAGCAATTTCCTTTGAGCTCAACTCACACATAATTTGATCTGTATCACCTGAGTGACCTGTCACCACATCCTCTGCCTCGTCGCTTGAGTCATTTGCTTGCTCAGGGGAACTTTGTTTGTTAATTTCACCATTTTGTTCTGTTATTTTGTAGTCCCTTGTCAGCATCCCTTCTGCAGCGCTGGTTGGATTTGAATTATCAAAGTTAAAACTCATTTTACTTGATAAACCAACTTTTGTGTCATCTGACATCTTGTCTTCCTCTGCTTGCTTCTGGTCTTCCTTTCCTTGACTTCCCTGCATGGTAGCTGAATCACAAGCAGCATTTTGGGATTCATTTATGTCCTTCACACCTTTCTGGATATTTTCATGTTCCCTCACTGTCAATTGCTCAGTGTTTGTACTGGCAGGGCCCCTTGGCATTTTCTCGCCATCTTTTGGCCCATCCAAATCTTGTGGAATATTCTCCTCTACTCTTGGATTACCCTCTTCATTTCTTGCACTGTCAAGGTTAGAAGTCAACCTAAGAGCATCACTCGAACTTCTCTCTTCAATCAAGCTCGTCTCTCCTTCAAATGACCTCTTCTCACCAATAGTACACGCCTGTAAAAGAACAAGTATATGTAAGACTCATTGCCAAATCAGACCCCGTGAATAATTTGATTGAGTGAACTTAAAAGACAGACCGGAAATAAATGCTGGGAAAAAACAAAAACAAAAGCTAAACCTAAAATTTGGTTTGAATTTTGATTTTTGTTCACTGGTGATAAGTAACATTTTTGGTATTGCCTTTTCAAAATCATTGGCACATTTTTCAATTGCTGTGTAACGCATCAGCACCTTGGCAATGCCCCACCAAGATCCAGGCTCATTCAAACAGAAGCCAATGTGATGGCCACACATCACTTTTTAGCCCAACATTGGTGTGAAAAACCCCTGACACCTCTCAAATCTCCAGTACAAAAACCACATGTGACCCATTCAAGAACAGTTAATGGCTTTATTGGATCAAGCAGCGTTTTGACATTGTAAATGTCTAACCAAGAATATGTAGTCATGGGGTGTTGGATGAAATGCTACATGGACAGAAAAGAATATGCACTGACACTAGACCTACATTCATGATTTGCAATCAAAACAATGTTACTTTTGATCTTATATACAAAAGATTTTGGTTTGGCATATTGGTGTTTTTACAGTAAAATCTATGAAACTGGTGATTTAACACAACATGTATTCAATGTGGCTAAAAACACAGAGTCCTGGACCAGGCCAGGTACACATGCAAAACAAGAGAACACTTAAATGGTGTTCAGCCATCCCCATATATACACATTAGGTTTTCTGACTAGATGTTGTCTATTCTTTAAACTCTTGGATGGTGAAAAAAATGAAAATAAAAAAGGATCCTGAGGACATAATAGTTACTGTGCTATGATCATGATGATGATACATGTTCTGAAAGCATATATGTACCTGCTTCAAAGGGTTCATCTTGTCCAATAACGATGTGTTCAGTGTCTTCTTCCATCAGCTTGCTCACTGCAAGGAAAGATGACACCATAGTTCTAATGTGCACACACCATGATAAATATATAATAAAGGTTGATGTTACCAATGTCAGGGTACAGTTATACATAAATAGCCCTTAACACTATATAGCTGCCTAAATTTGACGCTGCATTTCGGCCAGCTGTGGAAATTAGTTTTACTTACAACAATTTGAAATTTCTTCCTTTCAAATCCCATCAGTCATATTAGCAATGTATTGATATGTGACATTTCACAGCAGAATTATTGATAAAATAAGCTAATCTTAACTTCAGCTGCTAACAGCAGCTAGTAATTAGAGCAAAGTGCATTTTATGTCAGCTGACACCAGAGAGAGGCAGCGAGATCTCTTAACACAGAGGTCAGTGGGGACTTTTTTTCTTTCTTTATATTCTGCTCATATCAGAACAATACAATTAGGTTGAAAGTTAGTAAAACAGCCCTATAATTTCACAATATCTATTACTTATTAGTTATTTCTGCTTCATAGTACAGAATCAACAATAGTTTTACTGTTGGATTAAATTGCTGCTTTATAAAAAAATTAAACCATTACAACATTGCTTAAGATGATATATTTAATTTTCCATAAAACAATTTTAAGAAAACATGAGATCACACTCTTACCTGGTGTTGAGCAGAAGTGCTTGGGAGTTGTGAAAAACTTCTTGAGTAAAATCTGTGGATGTAGATCTTGAAGAGACAGATTCCTTGGTGCACAATTTAAATTTTTTTTCCCCATCTACTGTATACGTACTGTAGAAGTTAGTTATTAATATTCTTTGAATGCAATGGGGTCGAGTCATCGCTGCTACTTCATGTAGCCCTAGTAAGCTGCTCCCCTAAAGTTCAATGTTCATTATTTGTTATATATATATATATATATATATATATATATATAACTAAATTTATTACAGGGTCTCCTAGACCAGGTTCCAGAAGTCCCAAATTTGATCAAGTCAAATCACATGCGGATTATTTTATCTGTGACAGAAAATTGTCTACAAGCAATTATGTGCCATCACAACAAACACCACCGTGATATTTTTGAACGTAGTTTGTGTTTAGATAGGCTAACATAATGTACTGCCCCATGTGGAGGCACGCCACAACTCATGGACCACTGTTGTTTATGTCAAATTTCGAACATATTTCACATATTTCCAACCGCGTTGCTTCTCCTTTGCAAACTAATTTGTGATTTTAAAGCAATGTCAGTTCATGCATTTGTAGTGCAGAGGACCAGGGTGGGCATGTATTCAGCCTTATTAGTGCCATATTTGACAGACGCAGCACCATGTTATACTGTTCATCCATAAATTCTATACTGTTCACCAGACTGCACAATCACTCCCACACATACACACTGGGGGCAACCAAGGTGCAAGCTTTAAGCTTGTAAAATGTGCCTTTATCTTGAAGGCTCAAGAAGCCTAGAGGTATAGATTATTATAAATAAAAAAATAAAATAAAACTAAAATAAGTCACAACATTATCAGCAGAAAGAAATGAGATGGTTTGGGTGAATGGGTTTATATATTTGTTACAATAAAACATGTTAGAGGGAATAAAACATACCTCTTGGTCCAGATTGTAGTCCTCTTTGGAGTTAAGTGCCAATTTTACAGCCATGTAATCTCCACTTTTCACAGCATCCCGCAACTCACCTGACAGGAACAAGGTGGGAAAATACACATTATAGATCTTACCTTCAAAAATATTTTTACAAGATATAGTGAAAAAAATAAATAAACAATAACAATGTCCTCAAATAGTATAATTTTCCGCTAAGGATGAATTGTAATGACTTTGGTGATGATTTAACTTTTCATCTAGTGCCATCATTAAGTCTAAATTTTGATTCGTCCAATACTTTGGTTTATGACTGATGGACGTTATGTGGACAGAATAAAAAAAGAAGTCAGAAGTCAACCATGAGGGCACAGTGCAGCACTGGGAGGTGTACAGCGTGCACATAGTAGAGTAATCTTATAGTTCATCCACAAGAAAAGGAAAGCATATGCATACACTTTGGGTTTAACAATTTAATAATTAGCTTTAAAAGATGAAGGTGAAGTATTTTGTGAATGCTTTGTACCTTATCACCCACAGACTAATGGTAGCGGAGCAGAGCGAGCACCTAACTCTCACCAAACAAACGAGACCAGTTGACCAACACACACTTACAAAAGTTAAACCAACTCTGGTGGGCCAACGGAAATAACTCAGCCCATGGTCTGTTTTATTTTAAAAGCCCTGCATATGTACACCATTGTGGATAAACAGATTTCCATGGTACTAATGATGCAGCAGAGAAGCTGCTCTCCACTGCTGGAGACACAGCAGAGCACTCCACTGTCCCTGTCTTAACAGTTCACTTATCTCTTGGTTTTGATGACTCATTTTGTAAAAAACTGCACTTAACCATTAGCTAGTGGGTCACAGCACCTGGCAGAGCAGTATCATATGATGTGTGTTTGATTATCAGTCTGCTTAAACTTTCACATTTCTAAAAGAGTGTGCTTGTGCTCCAATTTATTAATTTCTCCCTTGTTCTCCTCCTCCTGATTTAACAACACGGGTGAGCAAGGTGTGCATGTAGTGATCAAATTCCTGTCTTAACTATTGACCTTCTGTGTTTCAGCATCAGAAAAGTGCTCCAACCCGGTTGTTTTGTCTTTTAACTTCCCGTCTCCACCAGAAGTTGAAATGTTTCCCATTATGAGGGTAGACATGTCTTGCTTGTGACCACCATGTGCCAGGACTTAAACAAACATCTGACCATTTTTCCAATACAATGCATAGTGTTAAGTACAGCCAGAGGTAGAAGAAAATGAATGACTTTCTGCCCAAATAGGTCACATTACAGAAGATAAAGATGCTGTAACTGCTGCACCACTGGGACTTTACAATGCCAAAACAGATGTCCCAATGTTTAGAAAAATGGTCTGTGAGGTCAGAGTTTAAATTCCAATGGTAGTTCCAAATACTACCAATGTGTTGAGTAACAACCACCAAGTGCCTTTCAAGTATCTTTGACCAAGTCAGAAAATCACCTATCAACTCCTTGTATGCTGCTAGATAACAGTAGTCAGTCCGCAGTCAGGTCTAAGATATAAATAGAAATACTCACTGGGTGATAACGGTGGACCTGACAGGATCTCATCCTCTCCGTTCAGATGTTTCTGAAAGTCGTCCAGAGTCATCCAGTCCAGATTGAGGTCCATTCCTAGACTCAAAGTGGCTTGACCCTTGTCTGTGTGAGACACAATGAGAGAGATACATGACACAGATACATTATTAGTTGGCAGGCTAAAAACTTGTCTTACTCTCCTAAAACTTTTGACTCAAGGTACTCCTACATTACAGTAAATTCTTGTGTTCTAAAATAATCTTAACTCAAGGTCCTCTTATTAACTTATTTCAGGGCTTTCAGTTGCATCGTTAGCCTCTTTCACACATAGTTCCCGGTAAATTACTGGGATAACCTTTCAGGCACTGCTGGTGATTTTCATGATTTACATATGCAGCCACATTTAGAAACATTTCCGTCTTGCGCCTTTTTACACATGCCGTGTCAATGTCGGAATAGATGGATGGGTCCAGTAGATGGTGGTCATGCAACACTTATGGATGCCAACTGCTCTGCGTGGACTGAGAGGAGCTCCCTTATTTCTGAATCTGTCCTTTTTCCAGCCATTCTTAATTGTTAACTTGTTTGCAAACTTGTTATTGCTTGTTAGTTATCAAATCACTCACGAAAGCATTGGCTAGGTAACCGTAAACAAGTCGCAGATTCAAATACGTCATTAGTGGAGTCTTGTGATTGGTTCGCGTGAAAGCGACTTTTGTCAGATGGACATAATCATTAATGTGCTTGTCCCTGTAATGTTACTGCTTTCATTCACACCACAGTCATACTGGCATTTTCTCTGAAACTGGGTCTTGAGGAGGGAAACTAGTGGTACAGATTTCCCTGAATATCGATCCCTCCTCCCATTCACACATGACACCATGCAGGAAATGTTCCTGAACATTTCAGGGGTAGACTGAATGTGTGAAAGGGTCTTTGGAGAGTTCATCAACTAATACTTTCAAAAGTATTGAACAAAATTGTTCACAACTACAGTAGGTTTCAAATCTGTGTATGTGTATTACAAAAATCATCAAATTTCATTTGATGTGAAACAACAAGCTGTTATTTGGAAGTAGAAAGTGTTCATTGGCCAATCAGAAGCATACCAGATTTGTCTGTGCCTTCTAGTGGGTCCTGGGTGTCCTGATTGTCATCACAGGCTATGAAGAGTCTAGGCTCACTGTCCTCTCTCCTCTTCTTCCTGTCATCTGTTGGGGTTCTCCTCTCCCAGCCAGGCCGCTGTGCATCCTCCGTCTTCTCCCTTCGCTCCCGGGAATCCTCTCCAGGCTTCGGCTTTGCCGTAGATTCCTCTCCTTCCCTCTCATCACTGTCCAGACTGAAGCCATAACTCTGGCCAGGTCTAGGGACTAGAGGAGGAGCAGACAAGGTGTCATATTTCTTAGAACATTGTTAAAAAAACGTCTATAGAGCTTTTGTTCCTCCATTGCAGCTGACAAACAAACCAGGAAACACAGGAAACAGTAGCTTGTTGTCTCTTCATGGCTACGATTCTTCCTTTCTCCTCTGTGGAGACTTGTTTCTCATTTGCTATAGTTCATAAACTAGTGACATAGTTCAAAATGAAAACAGCTTGGACATTATAGGGGAGCCTGGGTGAGTTTGTCAACTGTTGAGATTTATGATTTCATATATATTACCACATATACCTGGGGTCTCAGCCTGCTGTGTTGGAATAGATAAACATACTATATTCAATGAGTTACATTGAATTAAAGCCCGACCCATATTGGATTTTTGGGGCCAACATTGCCAATATTAGGGCATAGAAAAATTCCGATATATATATATATATATATAAATAATAATAATAACGTGATGCTTGTTGACACTGTAACTGATCAAAGGTGGGCGTACCTGTGTAAGATACTGCATACAGATGCAATCATACTTTCACTTTGTTTTTACCACTTGGTGTTATGATGCTCATTAACTGAAGTTGGTTTGGGTTGATGTGACGATGAACATGTTCAAACTAAGCAACAACAATAACTAAAAGTATATGTTATGTTTTGTTTTTGTGTGTCTTTGTACATACCATCTGATTGCTTCGTCTTCTCAAAGTCTGGTTTCTGAGCGGGAGACTCTTTGGTTGACTTGGGGATCTTCTCAATCTTTCCTATTAGCTAATATACAAAATAATGACAAAATGATACAAAAACAATGTTAACACCAAGCAGTTTTTCCAGACAAAACACTGAGCAACAACAAATAGGGCAAACATTTGACAGTAGTCATGTCCATTCTGAAAAAAATTAAAGACAAAGACTCACTTGGCCAATAGATCAGAGTTTTACTGGTCCCTTGTATATTTTCACTGACCCCGCAGCCAAAAAAATAAAAGTAATCCTTTTTTCCCCCATAACTCTGGTAATTTAATCACATAATACGATCAACACTTATGTTCCCTTTAGATTTGGTTGTTTCCCTTCAGTTATGGATATGTAATGTTGATATTACACAAATTTGCGAAATATAAAATTAGGCACATATTGGATCAGCAAACGAAAGGTGTATAAATGTAGGTTTCTCCATATTTTGTCCTGGTCAGACTCACTGCTGCAGGTAGTGCTGGTGGAGAGGAGGGGCGGGCTGGTGTCAGCCTAAAATCTACAAGAATCCAACTCATTTTTAGATATTTAGCTAATTAGACTCAATGGTTTCATACAATGAACATCCGTTTTAAGCTTGTTCAAAAGAGTTTCCTGTTAGTGTAATAAGCTCCACATAGCTGTAAAATATACAGGAAGTCAAAGACATATTGAAGTTTATGTTCTGCTTTTTCAACCTGTGTTTGTTTGATAAATTGCTCATACTGTCTCTTACTGCTGGATTTTGTTATACTTACAGCAGCATGCAGTCATAGTTGACTCAAGTATACCCTAAAGTCTGTTTCATTCTGTACACTGTGGACTCTCTGGTCTGTGTGTGTGTGTGTGTGTGTGTGTGTGTGTGTGTGTGTGTGTAGCTCAGCCCTGCCTTCGTGCATGCAGGCGCTGACAGAGAGCAGAGGAGAGAGACGGAGAAGCAAACATCCCATTCTCTCCCCACTAGCTCCAATCAGCTGTTCAAAGTAAAGAAAGCGCGCACGGTTTGCTTTCGTCGTGATTATTATGTACAACGTGAACTTACAGCGGTGGCGTTCATCATTTCGCAGTGGCGCTGTGCCACAGAGTGATATAAACCTGGCCCTGCGCTGTGATTCCAAATTATTTATCGGCTGCCTGGCAGGTGACCCCGATTTATTTGTCCGCCGTGACACTGATGGCAGTGCATAAACTTTTACTGGCCCGGTTATGTCGGACCCTGGGCTGTATTTCTGTTTGCAACACTGGACCTTTTACTCATCAAGATACTGGTTAATATGATGATCTGTAAATTTACCAAACTTGGACTGCAGTAACTTCGGTAGATGACTCAGATATAAAGAATCTAAATAAATCTCATAATATTTCTACTGGTCTCTTAAATAAAATAAATACAGCAAGTGCTCGGGTGTTGTGACTCAAACCTGCTCTATAATCATGTCGTCAGTGTGGTCCTGTTGTGTCCTGAGGTGTCTTGCTTTGTTTTTTTATGTGAGCTCATTAAAGCAAATTCCTATCAACTATGCTGAAATGAGAATAACATATTCAACCTTGAATCTTAATCAGCTCCCCCTTTTCCATCTGGCTGCCATGAGCAAATATGAAGCTACATAAAAATATAATACAACAAATATTCTTGGTGACGCTGGTGGGTGTGTGTATGCACTATTCCACAATAGCCTTCAAACTGCTCTGGTTTTCTCTTGTGACTTTCATATCAGCCAGTTGACTGTTCATGGTATGTAGAATACACATGTGCCCCAATTTCAACTTGACCCTTGTTTTTATGTCAACATTATGCAGGCTAATATAAAAGTAAACATTACAGCTGAAATGACTAACCTGCAAAAATTAATCTCCAAATATTTTGATAATCTATTAGTCATGCAAGGCAATTTTCAACACAAAAATGCCAAATAATCTCCGGTCCCAGCTTGTCCAAAGTGAGGATTTGTTGCTTTCTTTGCTTAATATCATTGTAAATTGAAAATCTTTGGGTTTCCCACTGCTGGTCAGACAAAACAAGACATTTGAGGACGTCATGTTTGGCTTTAGGAAATAGTGATGGGTATTTTTTTGAACCTTTTTCTGACACTAATAAATGAATCATGAAAGTAAAAGCAGTAATACTGTACCTTCGGGGGTTTGGCGGTGGTCTTCTCTGCGGCGGGCTGATGTGACGGCTGCCTGCGAGGGGCACGGTCCTTGGCCTCGCAATTCAAAAGGAACTTCTCGAATAGGTTAGTGGAGCCTGTGGCATCCTTCTGTCCCAGTACCTCCTCTTTAACCAGCTCATCCTCTTTACTCTTGGTGCTACTGGCGACTGTGACGGAGGATGAGGAGGACGATGTGGAGGAAGATGGGACTTTGGGTGGTGCTGAGGTGCTCTCCTGCCCTTTGCTCTTAGCTTTCTTGTGTAGGATGGAGCTGTCGCTGGAGTCTGAGGAGAGGGGGGCAGCCTCCTCCTTGCTTTTCGAGGTGAGGCTCTTTAGTTTTTGGAGGCTGCTGTCTCTCTGCGTGTCGTCTGGCCTTTTGCCCTTTTTGTCCTGGATGAGGTCCTTAATGCCCTGCAGCTTTACTTCCCATTTCCCCTTCTTTTGTTTGGACTTGTCCTCTGAACGTGCCTTTTCAGCTGACTTTGTTATTGTCTCTGCTGACTGATTTTCAGTATCGTCTATTTGGGATTTTGACGGGCTGTCGCTCAGGTCGTCCTCCAGCGGGGCAGCTGCCTCATCTTCAGATGTTTCGATCTTGCGTTCCTTCTTCCCTTTCTTTTTCCTCCCTTCCTCTAACTTTTCTCTCCTGTGCTTTCCTCCATCTTTTCCCTTTTCCTTCTTGTGTTTTTTGGAGGGAATGGGCTCGTCGTCCTCCTCTTCAGAGTCAACCAGACGCTTTTTTGTTTCAGTCTTTTTCTCTTTGGGAGGAGAGGTTGGAGTCTGGGGTCTCTCCTCTTCTTCATCAGTCTCTGGTGCCGGTAGAGGCCTGAAATCCTCCTTCCGCTTCTCTTTCTTCTTCTTCTTTTTTTCCTTCGACGGTGATTCCTCTTCTTCTTCCCGAATCTTTTTCTTTTTCTTTTTCTTCATGGGTGCCTCAGCTGGACGGTCTTTGTCGCTGTCACTCTCGGAGTCGGCATCAAATATATCACTCTTCGTAGGCAGCAGCTTCTAGTAGAGGAATGGGACAAGCAAAGTCACATTTTAAGAATGTGTATTACTTTATGGCTTAAGTCTAAAGAAAAAAGTACTTTTAGTTGTGATGTAAATGTGTTAGAAACAAATATGTATGCTCGTCATGGGCAACAGCAAAATAACCATTAACTTGTTCAGTAAATATCTGGTCCCCTGTATTTTTTTCAAATTTACCAGCTGATCAGCTGTGAGTTTCCCAACATACCATGGTAGAAGTTGGTCATTCCAACAAGCTAAAGGAATTAGAGTCGACCCTGCTCCATAAATGCTGTGCTGACATCAGCAGGGATAGACACTAATATTTTTAAGCACTGGCCACAAGGGCCACCAAGCCCCTAAATTCGGAGATCTGAGCTTTTGTACAAACGATTTAAGTTGGTCAGTAATAATGCAGAATCATGTTTCTGACCCTCAAACTTTCTGATTATTTCCAGGTTTACATGAAAATATTATTTTCAATGTGGTCTCAGACTTTTGGACCCCACTGTATATTATTGATTTTCTAAGGATATAACGTTAAAGGATAATTGATCAGAAATAAACATGAGCCGCTGCTGATAATATTTGACTTTTTAGACTGAGACTTGCAGCTTTTGATGCATTGCTCTAATGCAGAGCCATCAGTAGGGGGAGTGAGGTGTCACTTTTTTCTGCTCTATCTGCCTACAAGCCCTTATGGAGGACACGCCTTACCTGGCGGCCACTCTTCCCCCGTATTAAAGAAAGATGGCAGCCGTTGTTGAGAAGATTGTCAAATGTGAAGCGTAATCTGCAGAGACAGCTGCTTAAAATCGCACAAATATCCCGCTGTATATGTGTTTTGAAGGTATTAATGGTATCTACATTGATTGGTCAAGGCTCCCAGTCTGTCTGTGGGCTCGCCTGTTTCACTACAGGCATATTTACTCGCTACGTGGGTGGGGAAATAAAACCAATGAATCAATAAATAGACTGTGGATTTCCTCCCGTGGAGCCAACATGAAAGCTGTTTTGGCCCAGTAAAATTCTGCTGTCAGTCGGCCTGGTGAAGGCAGGTCAGGCCGTATTCAGACCAAATCAGGCGGTGCTGCGTTCAGCCGCAGAGTTGAGCGGAGGTGTGTGGGGGTTATGGGCGTGTTTATTTGTGCTCTAGAACGTAACCACTGTGAAACAATCAGAAAATAACGTTTTATTGATCTGATTCACCAGCTTTCTCGCTACCAGCGCTCCCTCTCTTCATTCACTGTCTAGCTCATTCGACCACAGCTGCTCTCTCTCTCTCTCTCTCTCTCTCGCTGGTGCTCTCAGCTCTCTCTCTTTCTTTCTCATCTCCTTTTTTAAAATGAGTCGAGAAGCTGACAGCAAAGTCTAACTTTACTTTTAACGTCATCATATGAAGATAAATGTCTTCCCCTCCTCCTAGCAACGTCTTTGTGCTCCCTCATGACAGAGTTTAAAACTCTGATCAGTCTGATCAGCCAAAACGGCCGCAGCCAAAACGCACTACTACCCCCATTCAAATAAAAGGGAGGACTGGCATGTTCGCCGCACTGCCTGATTTGGTCTGGATACGGCCTTAGCCGGCTGCTGGTCAGCAGCTGCTGCAGACAGACAGCTGGTTCTGTGGACAGAGATGCTGAATGCAGGTTGGAGTCAGTGTGGACTAAGCAGTTACTGTGCTCGCTCACGTCTCGCTTCCTATGTGGATTCTCAGTTGCGCTGGCGAAGGCTCGCAGTGTGGGGATAAAACTTGGTGGCCAAAAAGTAACTTTTTGTGGCCAAAGGCCATGGTTAATGTTGAACCCTGATCAGTTTTGTTTTATTCTGTAAACCTAACCATCAGTTGGACTTACCACACTCTTCTTGGCTTCTGCTTCTTTCTTGGCCTTAGCATCAGCCATGGACTTCTTAAAAGCTAAGAGGACCTCCCGACAGTCCTCCAAATGTGCCTCTGGCTCCCAAGTGTCATCATCAGAGCAGTAATTCTTCCAACGGACTCTGTAGAGCACCTCACCCTGAAAAAACAAAAAGACAGAAGACATGAAGCTCAAGCATCCCCTCCAGACTTGACACTGTGATTAGGAGCTGTCAGAACTCCTCATTTGACCCCCCAATTAAAATCTGTAGAGCAACACAAGATTTCCATGAACATGACAAATTGTATCAGACAGCAAGAGGCCAATGGGGTCTCTTGCTGCTCTAGCCAACCACTCCAGCCAACATCTGTAACTGCACATACTCATATTTACCTGCTCCGTCCATGTTGTAAGCCTTCATACAAAAGGAAACTATTTGTGGCAATATTCAAGTTTACAACTGAGTGCAACACCATGAATGCCTTATAGGATAGACTGTGCACCGTTATCCTCATATTTAAAAGGACTATGACGTCTCCTCTTTGTCTCTCTCTATGACAGCCAGTGTCTCACCCTGCCTTCAAGTTTGGCTGTTTACTTTTTCCTGTCTGGTCTAGTCAGACAAATCCCTGTACAAACTAGTTCTTTTTATGCATAATCCAACACTTATTATGAAGTAACCAGAGAAAGTCTTGAGTGACAGTCATCGAGCGTAACTTGACATAAGTGAGAATAATTGGTCTAAAAATCTACATTTATCTTTTTTCACTCGGGAGAAATGATTAGTTGAAGAGCTGAAAATAATTCCAACAATTTGGGCTTACATCAAACAACCCACGATCAAATTCTACAATGCTTTATACCCTTCATGACAGGATTAGTCAGTGTTGTCATTCAAGCATTTGAAAGTGACTGAAACGGGGATACAGCAGCACACAAACTTATCATCTTCACAAAGTGAAATGTGTCTTTGCAGAAATAAAAACAAGAATAACACTTCAGAACAGTCTTCTCTACACTGGTGCTGCTATTATCACAATGACAAGCCAAGTATGTTTAAATCTATCTTAGGTCTGACTTCAGAAGTTCAGTCTCCTGCATGGATTTGAACAGGATTCCCCTCGTTACACAGAATATAGATCCTGAAGTTTCTGGTCCAGTGCATCTCCTGCTTTCTCTGCATCTTATTGGCATGTTCACTGTGATTATAAAGGCTTTTAACGATGTTCTATCACATTAGACCAGTGCCCATGTGTTTTGCAACGCTGCCCCAACACACAAACACAGATTCAGTTTCAATGGCTGCATCTTCCTGGAGAACTGCCAGCAGACCAGGCTTACTTCCTTTCCGAATCTGTTTCCACTCTCACTCCCGATGTTTCTGGGGCTATCTACATAAGTGGTACAAACTCAGGGAGACTCTAAAGAGAATTTGCTCACAGTGTAGGGAGTAAATAGACAAGACATCAAAACCATCACTGCAGATCACGAGCCAGCCACAGTCTGAATGGTCCAATCGGTTCACATGGACACCAAAAGGAAACTGACTGCGCTTTGTGGCACTTCCACATCCTGTCTGACGCCCGGGCCACACAGGCTACCTTTACCTGTGTGTGATGGCTACTTTGCCTAACTGCTGCTGCTCACACGTGTGTGGTGTCCAAACACAGAGCGATGCTGCTGCCAGCCTTATGTTTCTACATTGAGTTTGCCTCTCACAATGGCCATCGCTCAAATGTTTCATTTCATTTATATTTAGTGTGGACAGGAAAAAGGTGAGGAAGCATGTGCTCAATTGTAAAAAAATAAATAAGAAGAAGAAGAAATAAATAAAAAATATACAGCAATACCTCTTCACTTCACACATGGCTTTCTGTTCTACAGGTTTCCAGAGGTGGGCTTATCAACAACTCATTTACATGGGGAGCGGGACCTTCATTTGCATTACAGGTGCCAAACCAAGTCTAAAACTGTATAAGCAGATGTTCTGGGTTCAGTCTTTGCTGAATCAGAAGTGCTTTCTTCAAGTTTGACATTTTTTCTCATGAAGATCATGAAGAAAATAGACTTTCTAGGACTGATCAATTTTCTTTTTTTTTTTTAAATATATATAATGTTACTTTACTTCAAATAGTTTTGATTAACCAACTTGTCTATTCACATTTCCTAAATAATAGTAATGTTGTTAATTCATGTTTAATTTTGTTTTGGTAGGTTTTTAGTGAGTTGTAGACAGAAGGAAAGCCATAGCACTTTATCTTTTGCTCCTGCTGCTCAGGTAGAGGTGGTTGTGTGACCTGGGTGTGTTTTTGCGGGGAACTGCGTGCACATGGAAAAAATGGACCACATTACCACACGTGTTGCTCAGGTAGGCGTTGTGGTCTAGGTGTGAACCTAGAGCTCCTATATTTATAACTGACTGTTCACCCGCAAAAACCCACTTATTCAGCAGTTCAATTTCACAGTTGAAAACAGGAAGATACATTTTTTTCAGGTTAAGATGAAGATTGGATAAGACGTTGCACAACTCTGAGTGGTGACCTTTTCTTTCAGCATTCAAAAGTTGCTACTATACAGATATCTTCTCTGTCCTGTGACAAAAGTACACACCATAGAAACCCAATTTAGCACAACCATGTTCAAGTAATCACATTCATACAACATGAATTCATCTTTCTTGTCTTTATTGACTGTGAAGTATCATTGAAACTTTGTAAAAAGCCCCAGTACTCAAAGAAAAATAACAAATACAAGCCTGAAACCTACCCACACAAAAACCACATATTACATTTCCATGTGCACTGGGGCCAGTTAATGTTCAGGTGTGAAAATGTGGCACTGTCTCGTGACAAGGCATGACTTTGTAAACAAATATAAATGGAGGGATCAATACTAGTCCACAAAGAGCTGGAAGATACAGCCAATAGAACTGATTTCACTCAGATTATCAATAATAGTATCAAGAAAGAATGTAGAGATGTTAAATAAGAAACCAAGCTGTGATAAACTCTTCAAAGAGAGCATACAAAGCAAATGTCATTTTGTTCTTCATCACTAGGATGTAATATATGTGTGATGTACTTAATGCTTGTGAGTGACGTTTTGAGAGTCATAATGCAACATCGAGGAAGTGAAAGATAGGCTACTTATCAGCTTAACTTTTAATGTCTACTACAGCTTCTCATCAGAATGTTTATAGCTTTTAGTGCACGTTGTAATATACTCGTGCTCTGTCACCTGAACCTTAAAGAAAGTTTCCATTGAACGTAACGTAGCTGATTACGTTGCTGTGTTTATGCAAGTAGACGATGAAACTGAAAATAGTGTGATAATATAATCAATATTATGCAATTGCGCGCTTCTCTTGTTAATGCACGGAAGGGTGATAAAACAGGTTAGTTGATGGCATTTCAAACACGGCGGCCACGATGCTAACGTAACGTTAGCGGACGTTAATTCACATGGTGAAGAAATGCATTAACTGGCAGGAAAACCTCAGCATCAAAACTGGTGTATGCACAGTGAGAACAGCATTAATCCCAGGGCATGTTTGGTGAAGCTACACATCTGGCTCAAGAGCAACTATGATGAGACTGTCTGCAAGCTTGCAAAAGCCTCCGTCCTTGGCCTCAGTGGGGGAGAGGCAAGCGGACATTATGGGAGAAGTTGTGCAGAAAAAAAGATGCTGTGTATGGAGGAGTACAGAGCTACGACAAAGGAATGGCTAATAGCGTATGATTTGAGGACACGAAAGCATCTCTATGCATCAAAATGCAGTGAAATCACATTGTAGTAAATCAGTTTTGTAAATAGAAAATGTTGTAGGTGGGCAATGCTCGTTAAGCGTGGAGTGAAAGCAATGCCAGCCATGTTTGCCAAGCTACGTAGCAGTTAGCTCTCTTTACCTCTTCCACCCGCATGTCAATGATTCTCTCCACTTCGTAAACATCTTCCTCTTCGTCTTGCTCGCTGTCCGCCGGCTCTACTTTGTCGGCCTCGGCCGCCATAGCTGTAAGTTGGTGTTGTTGTAGCTATTCCTCTTTCGGCAGTCGTGAAGGCCGTGCTGTCCGTGCTAACAGAGGCAGGTCGCGGAGACTGCACTGTAGCACTGGCTCTGCGGCTCACAGGAAAGCACCGCCCGCCCTCACTACGCTGCATTCAAGCGCTGCCTCCAACCTCCTAAATGTGGCACTCTAAGCCTAATGTACGAGTTTGTCAAGCAAACGAGCAAATTTAATTTAGTTTTGTGTCGAAGCCTGTACGCGGCAAAAACTAATTTGGACTTTGTGGTACTAGTCTGTATAAACAATTATTTCTGAAGAATGCGATACCTGACGTTATTATATATAGGCAGCAAATAGATTAATTTTACCACCGATTTCTTCCATGCTTTCCGTTTTGACAGTTTCCACTCAAGATATCTTTACGACATGGATTATTGAAGATAATGTAAATCATCAAATGAAAATAACGTTTTTTCCCGATTTTTGTGCGCTATTGCCAATTTACTCTGTCGTTATTTCAAATGTTGCATTCCAAATTCCGATGTTTCCCACAGTCTCAAACGCAGCATGAACATACAACTACCCTCTGGATTCCACATACAGTGATCATTAAGGAGCATCGAAAATATGGTGGACGGCAGACTAGGCGGGCAGTCAGACAACACTGATACATATGCATAATTTCAAAAGGAATATGTTATCACCTCCAACATACTATTATGTTTAAACACACAAAACCATTTAAAGATGTAACAGTTTCTGTGTAGGTGACATTAACTTAAACGCGATTTGTGTGACCAATATATAGTCTGAATACCTTATCCAGGCTATCAGGTGAAATGTATGTATTCTTCAGTGTCAAATATATATATAAATGAATGCCATCTTCATATTTAAATACCTAGTAAAGCACATTTTGACACGTCACTTTAATATATCTTGAAAAGTACAATATCAGTAAAAATATTTTTGGCAGCAGTGACTAGTTTTGGTGGCATTGAAATTAATCTGATAGTTTTGATTGCTTGAGCAAATTACAGTACATTCAACTTAATTTCTTAACATATTGAATTGATAAATAGTTTCAATTCACTGTGTAAAGGACTTCATACAGCAAGCACTCACATTAACGTCCATAACTTGCAATCACCTGAATTTATTTGATTATCATATCAACAAACATACACCAACAAAGCACAATACTTAATAATAAAAAAGGTATTTAAAAAGAAAATAAACCCAATCAGGGTTTAAAAGCAAATATTTGCTTCACTCCAATAATGGGTCAGTGACCAGAAATGAAAATAACTTTGATGGAGGAAATGCTCTTTTTGCTCCATCCCTGTGATTTAATATAATAAAATAATAAGAACTTAAATGACACATAGACACATGTAAAACTAGTATATTGATTATGTGTATAAATGGCTTTCTGGTATTGTAGTTGTGAGTTTGATAGTGCTCAGTTATCTCCCATCTCAGACACCAAAAATGATTTTGAGATCAGCCAGGGAGAGTTTGGAGAAGGTGCTTCCTGTTCCTGACAGCACGTTTTGGGCTAACTCCTTTTTCTTTGCCTGTAGTGTGGAAATCTTATCCTCCACTGTGCCATCACACACAAACCTGTAAACACACACAAAACTATTAACACAGTATTACGCCCAGTAATATGAACTAATGAAGATGCATACGAAATAAGTTTTATGAAGATTCAAGTACAAGCTGTCCAAGAAGCATTTCACTTATAACAAGACTAAGAAAATAGTTTTCTCGTGTATCTGAGGGTTTGTTGTTTCAAACCAGCCAACTTTAACTGTATTTTGATGGTGTATATTGTCCCTCGGTAGCTTGACTTAGGTGACTCTTAGGTGGCACAATCACATTAAATGTCCTGCTGTTCGTTACCTGTGGATGGTGACATCTTTACTCTGTCCAACTCTGTAGATTCGGTCACAGGCTTGATCCTCCAATGCTGGGTTCCTGTCATGTAAAATAGTTTCATATTTCATTACAGGTATTACATATTCATCTGTTTGTGATAGTCACTGCATCTGTAACAATATCAATTTTATTTATATAGCACTTTTCTAGTGAGACTCAGGAGAAGGTAAAATAAAGAGCAATGACGACATAATGGGTGGTTAAAACAAACAGTAATTCTAACAAAAGATATACTGTACATACTATTGGCAACAAGCAGGGTGAAGCCAACACCAATTATTATACTCTGTCTTTGGTATGGTTTGCATGAGTGCTTGTAAGTGTGTGCCTCACCAGTGCATATCAATGAGGAAGAGGTGATTCCCACCAGTGAGATTGAGTCCGACCCCTCCAGCACAAAGAGAGACCAGCATCACCTTTGGCAGAAAGCCAGAAATATAAATTAACATGTTACACTGTTTTGAGTTCAGTGAATTGAGATCTGAAAATAGCAGCAGCAGCACTGTGGTGGAATTCACTGTAAATGATGTAGTAAAAGGCTCAATTCTTTACTTGTTGACCATATAGATGTGATAATCAGCTAAATTGAGTTTTCGGTCATAGTTACCTGTGGTCCTTTAGGATTAGTGTTGAATTCTTCCACCAGCTCCATGCGGCGTTTGGGGTTGACGGTCCCATCAATGACAGCGTATCTCAGGCCCATCCGCTGCAGATGAACCGCCACGATTCGGAGCATGCTGGTCCACTGGGACACAATCACACTGCCAGACAGGAGAAACCATGAAGGTTAAACACAAGACGGTAACATTTAATGATTCTTTTGAGTCAACTGGGCTGACTTCCTACATGTTGGCAGCTGTTAACAGTTTACAGATCAATTTATGTATTTAATTGTCCTTTAAAAAGATCCTATACAGAGAAGGATGAAAAAAATTTGTATGACATGAGAACAGACATCACACAATCCTCCTCATCCAAAAAGTGGATAACTCCAGCTGCTAGGAAATACTGTGTGATATGATGGAAAGCTTCAGAACAGCTTCTGAGTGGACCTTGTGGTGAGAAGGATTTGTGAACTTTGGCAAATGCTTTTGTCTACCAAATGAATGTGTTGAAGCCTTGCTGGAGGAATCTCAATGAACTTTGGATATGACTGGATAAAAAAAAAAAAAGAGTCTGAGGCGAGGGTAAGAGTTAAATGTTTTACCTTTTTTGATCGTCACTCTTCTGTCTGATTGCCTTCAGCTCAGAAACAATGGCAGAAATCTGGAAATTGAGGGAGAAAAATACATTTTCGTAACAAATGAACTTAACACCAGTTGTTAAATGACACCACAGATGCAGGGAAACGTTTTGCACTATTTGCACTAATAAACAGACTTTGATATGTTGTATGCTGACACCTTGTCCTGTCAAACATGAAAAACTGTTTTCTCACCTGGCCTGTTCTATATTTTCCCAATGCTCTTGACAAAAACAGATTAAAACTCACGTCTTATGAAAGTTAACTGATATATTATCACTCTGCTGGTGTGTGCTTAGGTCCTAAATAACCTATAACCTTTACTGACCCCCACTGGAGACCACTGAGAACTACAACAACACTGATACAACTTTTCTCCTGTCAGACAAGTCGCTTGCTCAGATAAACAGCTTGCAGCATCACATTCACGCAGCCCACCTTGGTGCTCTCACTGCTGTCCTCAAACAGATGCGAGGGGAAATGCGTGCCATTAAGGCCCACTGTGTCTTTGGGATGAGGGCTTGATGTTGAGGGGCTGGAGGAAAGTGACAGAGCGTTGAGCTGCTCCTCCAGAGACAAGACAATCCCATCACCCTGCAGCTCCGACGAGTCTAGAGTCTGAGCGGAGAATGAAAATAATTTATCATGTAGACTACGCAGCTGGTTTTTGTGTGGGAGCATGTCTTGAATTTTTTTCCTAAGCCGCACAGTGTGATAGTGCGTGCAGCGTACCTTCTTAAGGAGTGACAGGTGACAGCAGCATTGTCGGAGGCGCAGCAACAGCGACAGGATGTGAACGGTGCTGGATGCCTGCTGGGGCTGCTGGGAACTCGACACAGCGGGGTCAGCCTGGGGCATACCGAACTCTTGGGCTACTGAAGAAGGAAGACACGCACACACAGTTTAAAGGGCAATAATGTCAGACTTGATTCACCCGCAGTGGAAAATTCTCATTTCTCTTATTTTTTTTTCAGTAAGCTACACATAATTTTACACATACAGCTTCTTAAAAAACGCTAAATCAGAAATAAAAACTCTCGTACATTAAGATTTCTGAGTGCATATTTGGCGAGGCTGCCAATATATAATTTACTAAATTCACACACACTGCAACATGGCAGCTGAGGTCAAAGAGAATGTGACGGCTTTGCAACTAGAAGAAAAACGTAGGATAATGTTTTATCCAGAGCATCATCTTACTTACATTATCTTACTAGCAATCGGAGACTAAAAAAAACATCAATTTATGTGCTCAAAATGCTCCATTGCATGCTCAGGATTGACATACATATATAATTCCATATAATCATAGTTAAAAAAAAACAACAGTTGGCATCTCACCTTTGTCGAAGGGGTTGGAACTGGAAGTGTTTCTCTTGTTCACGTCATTTCCTTCATGTCTCTTCAGGTAGTTCTGCAGAGTCGATCTAAAAGAAGTAAGAAGTAATTTTATTTTTTATTTTTATTGATCTATCTACGGTATCCATGAAGGCTTATCAGCATCTCCTCTCCTAGTTAGAGTGTAACTAGGAGAGTCAGAGCGTAGTTTAAAGGGGAACATTCATTCTTTCCATGTGTAGTCTTAGCCAGCTGGCCCAGAGAAGCCAATTCCACTTCTCCAACCTTGAAGTTACAATGATTAGATTTAAATGTTCCACATTTATGTCTGTTTTTTTCCAGGCTACTTTTCCGTGGTAGTAATGGAAAACAACATGAGGTCATGAAATGCTCTGCAGGAAATATTCAAAGTAATTACAAAAACACAAATGCAGAACTAAGAGAATCTGAGTAAACTGACAATACACTCATCAATCATTTATTGCAACATTTAAAATATTGGAACTGGGGGATGGTGATATCTCCTTTACTTTCATCAAGAATGATCCTGTGTTTCCTAAGCTTAAGGAGAAAGGAAAGGAGGGAGTTAACAACCATTCCTTTGTTTTTAAAGATTTAGACTGGCTCTTAAAGAGAGAGTAACTCATAACTCTTGTATTAAAATGAAACAAACGAGATGAATTGCTGCGTTACCTGGATTGGGCGAAGACCACATCATACACAGCCTGCTCATCCTCAGACAGTTTGAGTTGATGCACCTCGCAGGTCCGATCAGGAAGAGACACCTGAAACATTGAACGTTGATTTCATCCAAGATCAAGACTGATAATGTGTTGATGTTTGAACCAATCAGCACTTCAACTTTAACTTGAAAAGAGGAATTTGTTTGTCCGAAATAAAGATGGAATTTAATTAAATTTTCCTTTGATGACATTTGTCCAAGGTGTGTGTGTGTGTGTGTGTGTGTGTGAGTTTGTCCCTACCAGAGGTTTTCCAGTGGAGTCCTTTTGGTCTTTGGTTCGTCGGAGCAGCAGACTCCTGGTCAGGATGTTGAGTCTCTCTCTGCCTCTCTTAGAGCCATTGTCAACCTGTGCTTTCCAAAGTTTGTACTCATCAAACGGAGAACAACGCAGAAACCTGGGACAGAGTCAAACAGACAGTGAATGAACAGAATCTCATTCAAGTTAACCATCTTGAATAGTGTAAAGGCTGTTTATAGCAGTGGTAAATATATAAATATCTCTAATGTTGAGCCTTTTCTTTCTCCCGCTGAGAAACTGCTTCACGCTTCTGTTACTCCTGCCAAGGTAAAGATTTCGGTCCAGAATGTTTGTTTGTCTGATAATTCAGAGGATATCTCAAAAAGTACTTTCAATGAATGAATTTCCATGAAATTTGGAATTTGAAAAGCTGAGCCACGGGCCAAGGTACAAGTGATAAGTTTCATGAATCAATTATGAAAATTTATGATATTACATTATTATAACTTTGGCCTGCTTGAATATTTCATTTTTGTCATTTTTCATTGATGCACAGTGCATTTTACATGATATAAATAAAGTGGTTGACAAAATATCCTGTAAAAAAAATTCTGAAAAAAAGAAATAACAATAATGTTTTAAACACACCGGTCTCACTAGAAATAAATTGAGAACCACACATGTCCAACATGCAGCAGAAGACATTTCTATGAGGAAACATTTTAAAACTCTTCTGCTGGTTTTGTCTTACTTGAGCAGTGAGTACATGTCCAGCAGGTTGTTCTGGATGGGTGTTCCAGTGACGGCCCAGCGGGCGCGGGCCCTCAGCCGGCAGACAGCCATGGAGGTCTGCACTTTTGGGTTCTTGATGTTGTGGGCTTCGTCAAGAACCACACGGGCCCAGGCCACTCGTAGAAGAGGAGCCGAGTGTGATGGCTGAGGAAAAACGACACGGATCAAGTGTACATGCGTTTACTTTTTTTTGTTTTGGTGCCAATGATGTTTCAAAATGCTGTTGTAATTACTTATCAAACTGACAATACATTACTAAAGTAATCAGACAAAACACACAACTTTTTGGCATGAAAATAGCCAGTATCAGCTGCCAGAGTCATAACTATGTCTGTATTCCACCTTACAGGCAGGATATTAAGTTGCAGCAATAAAGCTGATCAATGCTGCAGAATTATTATTATTTATCAGAATTATCAGAATTGTCATAAATTACCCACCACCTCATCAGCATCCTTGTTGGGTTTCTCAGCCTCCTCCTTCTGGACTGGGATCTCCTTAGAGACCAGACTGTATGTGGTCACCACCACATCATAATCTGCCAGCCTGAGAGACAGACAGACAACACTTCACTCTGCTTGACTGTGTGTGCTTCAAAAATCAGGTCATCGAAAACATGAGATACCTACTTTACAGTTTAGTGATATAATTTTGATTCTCAGAAGCATTTTGACAGAACAACACAACAAAATTAAATTGTTGGCAAAAATACAAAAATTATATTACATTACAAGGGATGGAGTGCAGAACAGAGAAAACAATGGCTCAAATGGTAGCGGTACTGTACACGGTAGAAATAGTGTGTGTGTATGGAAATGGAATCTGTGCATGATTGGCTCACACTTTGGCACTTCTCTCTCGGTTGGGGCCGTGATACAGATACACCGTCAGCTTGCCCGTCTTGACGTGTCTCTCTACCTCCTTCTTCCAATGGTGAACCAGAGAGGCGGGACAGATGATCAGAGTGCCTTTCGAAACCACAACGCTGGAATCTGGATGGTGAGCAAACAAACTAATCACAACTTGCAGGCTCTAAATGCACAATATAAAATAAACACCTTTACACCACAAGTTCCAATTAGTACAACGATTTGACGACTAAAACTTGATGAACTCTATAAAAACTATGACGATAGTGAGTCCAGCTTTCTCTTAAACTGCATTTCTTTTATGGAAGGGGTTGTATCAGCAATGTTTGTTGGCATTTGTGATTTCTGCTGACAATACAAATGGAATTTGTGCATTAAAAACTCCTCTCTAGTCCTACTTCTTTATTAGTTTACATTGTGGGACATTCACAGAATTCAATAAGGAGAAGAAAAAGTATTGTGTACTTTAAACATTAATTGCACAGACAGTAATAATGTAAAATAAAAAAGTGCTAGTTACCAGTTTTGGAGATCCAGCTCTCTGCCTTCTTCTCTTCCTTCTTCTCATGTTCCTCTTTTGTCTCTCTCTTCTTGGCCAGTATGAGAGAAATCATGGTCAGCGTCTTCCCCAGACCCATGTCGTCAGCTGAGTCCAAAAAGAGTAAGAGCGAGAAGAGTAAGAAAAAGACATACAAGACATGCAATATTATTTCATCTCTATCTCACATCTTTCAGCAAGATTTCTTATCAGTCTTCACTGTCACATCTTTAGTGTGGGAAATGGGAAACATACCCAAAATTCCTCCACAGGGATTCTGGGCTTCTCTCCAGAGAAGCCAAGCCAGAGCTCTCCTCTGATGGGCCAGGAGCGACACCTGACCAACCAATCACAAGAGGACAAAGTTATTAAAGTAACGTGAACAAAAAAAAGGACAGAGAAGCTATGTTTCCATCTGGGTGTCGAGTGAATTTTGCTCAAAATGTAGTAGTGTTTTGAAAAATGAAATGTGAATGAGCTGCATTTCTATCGATTGGATTGGAACAAACACTGCAGCCCAAACAGTGAAAAACAGCCCCAGACCATAAATACACAAAAGTATGTGGACAGCATACTCATTAATCTCATTAAGGTCAGATATACTGGGTAATGGACTGATGAAAAACCAGACAAGTAACTGAAGGAGAGTGTAACCTTGATGCCCTTAGGGTCAGGGACCTCAGCCTCTGGGCCAGGGCAGGACTCCAGGGATTTGTGGAGATGGTCGATGGCCTCGCAGGTGGCATTTTTCACTGCCAGCAGACGGTCATCAGTCATCCTGCCACCGTAGAAGGCCTGGACCTGCGGGTTTGCTGGAAACATGAAGGACTAAGGATTAGGATGTTTGCATGAAATATAAATAAAAGCAGTGAAAGAAAAAATACATCATTAGAAAAATGATCATGGAAAAACAAAAATCAAGGTGAAAATAAGAAATGCATCAAATGCTGGAGAGGAAGGACATCCTCCTCTTACCACAAGCTAGCTAATCAGAGAGAAGAACCGCTAATAAAAAAAAGAAATAAAAAAGAAATGTCTACAAAAATGTCTTAACAACTGGAAAGTGTCACGGAACTCCAACTGTGTTCAGCCTACCTCCATACATCTGAGTGCTTCCCTGGCTCAGCTGGAGCCCAAGGGAGCTGCCGGAGGCCTGGTGAGAGTGGGGGCCCGGAGCCGGGGGGGCAGGGAGCAGGATGGTGCCCCCTTGCCGACTGAATGGGTTGACCTGACTGCAACCTGGTTTAGCATCATTGCTGTTACGTTCTGTACCCTCGGACTCTGAAAATGATTCATATGTTAGCGTTACAGAGGTTAGACACACACCTCAATGTTAACTGCTCTCCCCACTGTAGAGTGAGTTCAAGTTGTTCCTGCATATCTACGTTATTATGGGGCTTCAATTAAGTGAGTTAAATTGAAGCTAAAGTGAAAGAAAAGACATGCATTCATTTCTACATCAGTGCAATGTGGAGGAATCTTTCCTGTCGTACAATGAGTGAACGAGTTACCAGGCTGAGAAGCAGCGGTGAGGCTCAGCGACTCCAGCGCGTCCTCCAGCTCCTTGACTTGAGTCCTCAACCTCTCCCCTTTATCTGGTAGAGCTGCCACATTCACCACAGACAGAGTGGCCTTCACAGGAGGGGGAAAAGGGATACGGGGGGGATAAACAAGCATATTTTTTGCTGTGGCTGTTCATAAATATATTATTATCAGATTATTCAAACTGTCAAATATCAATCTTAGAAATCCAAGTTGGGGTTCTAATATGTGCCACATAAGGGCTCATGACATCTGTAGCCATTATGTCTTGGTTACATACTCACCTTTTTCTGTTGGAGCTGAGCAGTGAGCATGTTGTGTAGTCCTCTGGGATCTTCCACCTGACCTTTGACCTTGGAGGTTGGCTGAAAGCCTGGGAAGGTGGTCAAGGGCTTTTGGATAGTAGAAGCAGGAGGAGTTTTCTGAGTGGCAGGCTTCACTGACACCAACACTACATCATCATCGTCGTCTTGGTGATTTTTGGTTTGCCTGTACTCTGGTTGTGTTGGAGTGTTAGATGCGGGGCTCCTGGTTTTATCAGAATGTCTGGCAGCATTGGTACTGCTACCGGGCGCAGATTTAGAAACACTCTCTTTTACTGTAGGATCAGTTTGTTCCTTGTGAGAGGGTTCAGAGCCAGTTGGCTGCTGGGCCGGGTCCTTGTGAGAATCCTGTGAGGTTTGATTGATTTTCTCAGAACGAGCAGCCTTGACACTGTAGGTAGGGCTTGTTTTTTCAGCTTCCCTCTGCTTGTTGTGGTTCTCTTTCGTCTCGTCTTGCACCTTATCCACCACGTTTTCCTCAGCGTTGGCTTTTTTTCTCTCTTCATCTGAAATTCTTTTCTTTACCTTCATCCCTGGTGGAAGTTGTTTACCTCGATACGTGTCTGATGCATTCAGCTTCCCTTCCTCCTCTTCTTTTTCCGCTCCTGCACCTATACTCTCCACATTTTCTTTCTGGCAACTCTCTTTTCTTTCGTCCTTGTGACTTGCCTCACTGTCTTTCTCCTCTCTTCCTCTCACATCACCTCCACCACACTGCATCCTCCTCCACTCAGAGTCCTTGTCCGTTTTAACCGGGGCCTTGAAGGGGTTTCGGGCAGGCGGCAGGCAGGAGGGCTGTGCCTGTGTGTCAGATAGAGGGTTTCTCTTTTCTTTCTCTGGCTGCAATGATGGAAGACAAAAAACATCTTAAACATGGGTAGCAGAAAGTTTTCAGGAAAGTGATTAAAAACAATCTCAATTTCTTTTCAAAAGTTAACAAACCACTAGTTAGAAAAAAATATTTTGCCACATTGTTTGACATTATATGTGGATCTTCTATATTTATGTGTTCCAGCTCTTCATGTAAGCTACTAAAAAGTCATTTTAAGATGTTATTTTTGTATTTGATATTATTTATTTTTTAGATATTTAATTCCTTTATTAGACTGTTGACAGTGAAGAACTGACAGGAAATGAGGTCAACAACCAGACTAACACCCCAAACCCCAAACAGAGACACCCAAAATGGAATTTCACAAGATTTACCCTGCTACTGACATATTTGGTCTCTTTGCAAAACTTCTGATCTTTATGATAATGCAACATGAAGTTCTGTGGATTTGATGATTGCTTGTCCACACATGAACGTGTAATGATGAAACCTCTGGTGCTGCTGAAGAGATCAGTGTGTGGGCTACAGCTAATGAGTCCCAGATGTTGGTGACAATTAATGTATCTAAGGTATATGAATAAGGGTGCATATGGTGATATCTGTGACAGATGTTGTCTTACTGCAGTCCAGGGTACGTTTCCACACCACTTCTGGCCTGCTTTTTTACCCACAATACACCGGTAGAACAACCTGGAAAAGAAGGATAAATGTTAGGGTCACACTTAGGTCAAACTCGACCAACAGCCGATGTATGGTCACGTAGAAACAAGCATCCTCTTGCTCATGTGCCTTTGAGCAAGACACATAACTCTTTTCAGTTTAACATGAAGTGAATGAGAGTGCCAATGTTTCAAAGGGCCTTGTGCAGGGTTTTGTGTTTCTAAAAATTACCATTAATTTCTAAAAATTGTATTAAGAGTAAATACAGGGGCACTAATGAAAACAGCTACATACAAGAATCAATATATATTCTCAGTTACACTCCTGTTTTGGACCATAAAAAATCCAACTGCCCACCCACCTGTGGCTCTGTTGTTGTTGACTGAAGGTGAGAGCTTGGAGTTCCACCATTGAATCTTCATGATTGAGGCAGTGGGAGGCTGAGATGCTGGGGAAGATGATGATGATGATGATGCAGATCAAAAACAGTCACATTAATCTGCACAAGAAACCTTATTTTCTGTAAACTACCAAGGTGACTGATGGAGTTCAAAATCTGCCAAACAATTTAACTAATATGCAATTAAATGTACAATGTTTTGACAAAATCAATGCTCAAACTAAGACCCAGCATGTATGAAGTAATAGCTGATATGGGTGGGAAAAAATTGGATACTAATATGAATAGCTCTAAATCTATATCAGTATGCACTTTAGCCCCAGTTTATGTCTCTCATGTATTAGCCTTACACAAGATCCAGATCTGAAAGAGAAACTGATGCTTTGCTCTATTGACTAGAATGCAATGCGAATACATGAGAAGCAGCTAAGATATGAAACTGAAACTGAAACTGAAACTCGTGACTCTTTACTTTGAGGCTGTTGGACAAGAGTGTTCCTCAGGCATCTTGAATGACGAACTTGTAGATTTTTCAATATAATAAACATTTTTAATATATGACAGCTGTGGTGGTTTCTATTGTCTACTTTTACTTGTCTCTTCCTATCTAATTTTGTTTCACAGCTGAAATGCAGGGGATCCGTGAAGAAATACCAACCTGGCCAGCTGGCTGAAATCACAGCCTTGCTTGTCAATGCAGACGTAGAAGCTTTTGCCCTTATTTGGTCCATCTTTAACGCCAGTTTTTAACATACACACACTGCCTGTATGAGGACATACAGAACGAGTTATTTAGCAACTTACACAAACTTAACATTTACTGTAAATTAGCAGGAGAAATTAGTAGAACAAGTAGGTTTGCTTGTTAAACGTTAGCCCAAAACACCGGCCATTCAAATAAACTGCGATGTCATGCACACAACAACGTGTCAGGGAATAGATATGACGACATAAATGTGACTTCTGGGAACTAAACACAAAATCCAATTTTCTATTTAACAAAACAAGTATCACAAACTTAGTACAACTTACCGTGTACTTTACATAAAACCTTCTCCATTGTGGACACAGACACATTAAGTTTCAGTTTCCCGAACGTGAATTGTGATATTTCGTATCAACCAATCGCAGCTCCCAGAAAGCACATCCAGTATCTTAATATCAGAATAAAAGTCTTTTATTCCTAATTAGATAATAAAAAGTCACTTGTGTAAAAACGAACGGTAAAGCTATAGTGATATATATAGTAACATGTAGTAGAGTACATAAAATATCAAATATTTAAGGTAAAAATATGACGAATAACATTGTAATAGCTTGGTCTACATTTATTTTGAAATATTTCTGCCAGGCGCCGTTAAACCGGATATAATTTTAAATCAATTTTCAAAAAATGTAATGTGATACAAATTTTACTTTCAAATTTAGTGAAAAATGTGTAGTTCATGTATCTTTTAACAATTATATCCTTTTATGCTAATCAAAAAGCCAAATTTCAATAAAAAGATTTCAATTTACACATCCATTTCAGTTCAACAGACAGCTAAACTACATTACCCATAATGCAGCTGCTCCTATTGTCGGTATTTTTTTAACTCTCGCGGGCTTTGTTTTGATATGGCGGCAGGCTTCGAAAGTTCGGTTTGTTATGTTTCTATAAAGTTTTACTCCAGTAATTTCGCCTTTGTTACAGGTAACTCCCCTGGGTTATTTACTTTTATTAATGTTGTCTCGTTACTGCAGTGCTATTGCTGTAAAAAACACTTTTTTGTATCTCACTTAAAACGTAGTTTGCCAAGAGCAATCAGATATCACCAAGGCAGCCTTTTAAATGTACCGAAACCGTATTACTTAGAGAGCCTTCAATTTAATGGCTAAATTGTGAGATAGCTAACTGCATGGTATTAATGTTAATGTTAATGTCACCCTGTCAGTGGTTCAGTCGTTTCTCTTCATGAATATCCATGATTTAACGTTCGCATGCTGTTGCTAACCAAACAAACACCCTTAAAAACAGACACTGCTGTCGAGACAGGCGATCGAAGCTCATATTAAAATAGCTAACGTTAAGTCAACGTTAACCAGTTAAGTTACTATTAATAGTTTTCCTGGATCTAGGCATCATCTAAAGCGTGCTGGACAGTGTTTATCCACGGTGTGATTAACCCTTAACCTGTCACCATAATCTGTCGTTCAAATCCCAGATTAGCTAGCCCCAGCCTGAGACAGCTCGGTCATCATGTCATCTCCAGCCGGGCTTCGGTACTCCCAGGCAGACTTTTTGGCTCGGTGCATGCCAAGTAGCACCAGAGCCGGGGTGATTCTCAACCCCTGCCCAGATTTGGCTGGCTCCCTGAAGTACATCTCCTCGGTGGGAGCTCCGGGATCCCCACCCCTGGGACCAGACGACTCCTTCGCCTCCGACTTCGCCCCCCTGCCCGCCTCGACAGACAGCAGCTGCCTTTGTGTGGATGGCTTTGCCGGGTTACCTGGAGGAGAGAGGGCTGGGACTGACAGGCTGGTAAACGGTCTGTACTCTGTGCCTCCAAGGAATTCAAATGGAGAGTTGGACAGTCTGGATGAGATGGCAAGCAAATCTCAGGAGCTGCCCCTGATGATGAAGCTAGAACAGGTAAGGACATGTTTGCCTCTCAGAAGCTTTTGTCACCTACAATTTCAATGTTTCTGCTAAGACTAGGACCGGTATTGGTTATGTATCACATCTTGAGATTGTTTTAATATCTGAATCAGACAGCACAAGTTGGATGCCAAAATTAACACTACAAAGACATTTAAATGCTGAGTCAGAATTCACCAAAAAAAAAAAATTGAAATACCTGACAACACCAGCTGAAATTGACAGCTCTTCCCACTTCCATGCAATCCGATTAGATGGACATCAATTAGAAAATCTAATTGCAGACTTTAAATACCTAAACAGATTTTATGATTTAGTGTATTGGCACTTGGAGAAGGTCCCTTAGTTATAGTAGTATTTAGTGACAAGATTGAGGCAGAGTGAACCTCTTATTTTGGCATATGTACTGATTTAATAGCTCATCATATCAAGTGTAAATGGGCCTGCCATACACTCTAATGTTGTCTATATGGCATATAACATTAGTAATGAATCAAAAATTCATTTCAGTGTTAATTATATTGCTGCTTCCTGTTAACCTAACACTCCCACACCCACTCTTTGTGTCTCCCTGCTATTATTAGCATTTTCCCTCTAAAGCTAATAATGCCAGCAAGGGCTCAAAGTCCGTGAGCACTTTTAATGTGCAGTAAACAATTGTGGTGGGCAGCCAAAAATAAGTTTGCATGTTCAGAAACACTGAGGTGGAATTAGTGTCAGTCTGAGCTCACAGGTTCAGTCCACACTGTGACTACTGTGGTAATTAAGAGCTAAGTATCTAGTTGAAATGTTCTTAAGCCCCCTGAAAAAACACAGTGAGACACTGTCTATAGGTGTGTTACCTATGTGGCTAATTACATGTAACGTGTGTGTGTGTGCAGTTGAGGAAGTGGCAGCAGCACATGCAGGAGCAGCTTAAAGCCCACCAACTGGAGGAGCTCCTTCGCCTCCAGGAGGAGCAGCAGAAGCTGTTGGGAATGATGAATGGATCCCAGCACTGCATTGAAGGTAACTCTGAGAAATGGAGTCAATTTTATTGATTTGTTCAACTTGAAGGGGACATAATGTAGAAAGGGAGATTTCCATTTCTTTTGTGATTATAAAGCCGGTCTAGGTGCCATATAAATACTGTGAAAGTATCAAAACTCTCACAGAAATGCACACAGCGCGGATTCAGAAACTGTGCCTTTAAATGAGCCGTTTGGACTTCCATAAGGTTGTGATGTTACAACTATACACTCAGCGTTTTCTCTACCATTGCCAGAGGGACTGCATCCATTGCCTGTACAGCTGTAACTAGATGCTTTTGGATGGTAAAAACATGCAAATGTTTGTAAATAGACCACAAAAATGAAAATATTCAACAGGGAATGGGGCATAATATGACCTTTTTAAGATTTCAAATAAGTAGGGTAGAGAGTGATGTGTATGTTTTTACTCTGCATGGTTGTTTTTTGTTTTTTTTTAAACCTCCCCTTAGTTGTGACTTCTTCATGTGTCTATGCACTTTCACTCATTTCTAGCTGTAATGTTACAGATCACACACAGAGTTCGGGGCTGTCAGGAGCCGAGTGTGGGGAGGACACACTCCAGGGGGGCTCTCATCACAGAGAAAGTCCATTAAGCCCCACCATAATCTGCCATGGGGTCCCAAAGGGCTTTAACTATGTCCCCCAACAGGAGCAAGAACTCACACGGACAAGAAGACAGGAGTGGCTACCAAGTGGTCAAAATCATGAAGAGACGGACGATGAAGAAGAGGGTGAGGCAGACAGTATTGTTTTTAGCCTAAGCTGACATAGAATTTGTACAGATTTTGTATTGTATAGCTAGCCCAAGCCTACCCCTGATTTAAACAGATCTTTGATGTCATTTTTTTTTACATTTGTGGGGTAGATCATTCATACTTGAAATTCTAACAGAGTGCGGTTCCAACAGGCACGTGGAGCTCCAGAGAAGATGACCAGGAACAAAGCATAGATTTTCAGGAGAATGATGCCACATTAATACCAAGCAATGACGTGGCTTTGACTGAAGACAATAGTAGTAAAGAAGATTCAATCTTACAGGACAGGTAAGTACTGTATTCTATTTTAACATTGTATTCAGAGTTAAAACAAGAGTCTGATGAAGAGATAAACCAGGGCAGTCATGAAGCAGAAATATGCCAATGTGGCTTCTGTGTTTATAGTTTTGTATGAGTGTGTTGACACATGCGTTTGCCATGTGTGTGTCTGTGTCCCTCTCCAGACCTATTAGGCCAGGCATTGGGGGTCAGAAGCAGACATTCGAGGAGTTGTTGGAGGAGCAGTTGAGGCTGGAGGAGCAGAGGCTGAAGTCTGCCCGGAAACAACAGGTCAGAACATAACATAATGTCTTCTAATAAAACAGTGAACTGAGCACTTCTGAAACACAGTGGACAATGTCCTTAATATTAAATGACAGTTTTTCAATGCGACAAACAGCCAATTTCGCATTTCATTCACAATGTGTCTCCTCACCTTAATAGAGCCAAGATGAAGCTGAAGCTGTGAAAGCCCCTCCCAAAAGGGCCTTTCTGAAGCGGGGCGAGGGCCTCTCAAGATTTACCAACTATCGCAAAGCCTCTTTAACAAAGAAGGAAGCAAAGAAAGACCTCAGAACACAACCCCAGGCCAGAGTAATTTCCCGCAGCAACTCAGAGCCTGCAGCTCTCCAGAGAGGTGACACCAACGGGATCCAACGGCTTCCCGTCCAACGTAAAACCGCCGTACTTAACAAGGAAAACCGACTGAGAGGACCCACTTCACCACCTCAGGACATCAGAGTTGAGAGTAAGGCAGTGCGGACGAAAGTTTTGGGTAGCCATCAAAGACAAAACACAGACGGAGCAGAGTCTATTCAATCTGACGCAGATGGCAGACAAACCAAACAATATCAAGTAAAGGAGCAAAGTAATAGAAAAGTAGGTCAGTCAGCTCAGACTGCGAGGAGACCTGGTCAGAACACGCAGCCAAACCCTGTAACCAAGCAGGTGGGCATGTTAGGAGAGGCTGAAAATGATGCTGCTAGGGAGAAAAGTTGTGGTTCAAGAGTGGAATTACTGGAAGGAAGAACGGGATCAGGAGAAGACGGAGTTCCACAGGATTCGTTTGAGTTGTCGTTCCAGGAGAAGCTCCAGCACTGGGAGTCCGACCGGAATTTGGAAAGCATGGAGCTGGGAGAGTTTGAGCTGCTGGAGCAAGCGGCCGAGGAGCTGTCCTTCTCATCCAACTCCTCCTTTGTCATGAAGGTGCTTTATTTAACTGACTAGTGATTGCTGTATTTGAAGTCAGGGATATATTCTCAGATTCGTAGTGACCTGTTGACTGAAAGGTCTGTAGCTACCTGTGTGATTTTAAAGACTTTGTTCTGTACTTGCAGGTTCTTCAGATGGACCAGCAGCACCGGCAGCTGCATGGCGCCAAGGGCTTCCACCATCGACGGCTGTCATCCACACCCATCAAGTCCCCTCCCAGAGTTGCCCTTCAGAGGTGCAGTAGTGTTGGAAGTAGTGGTAGTATGGCATGTAAAAGCAGTTCCATGAACTCAAAAGCATTTGTGACGAAGATAATAGACGATACACTTCAGAGCAAAGTGAGCATTGAGGATAAGGAGGAAGATGACAGTGGGGGAGAAGACAAACATGAAAACTCTGATGTTTTGTCCTGTGGCGGCTCTGAATTTGAAGACCAGGAAGTGGTGGTCAAACCACCTATGTTTCCCAGCACCCTTTGCTTCCCTGCGCCATCTAACCCACCATATGACAAGCGATCTTATCAAGACGAGGACAGCTGCAGAGATTCAGCTTCAGATGTGACACGAGGGGATGATGGTGAGAGCGACAGCATCCTCAGCAACACAGACGACTCCACGCTGATAGAGGACAAAGACAGCCGGCAGGGGAGAGTTGTGTTTGACGACGATGACACGTGGAACGACCTGGAGGTCACTGCCGTCGGCACAGCCAATGACAGTAGAGGAGTGAGCCCAGTTTCCAAGGAAACAGCCAATGGAGTCTCGCCACCAGAGCGGACGGTGCTGAGGAAGGTGGCAGTGAGTAAAGTTGTGGAGTTGGATAAGGTCATGGTCACTGGTTCAGCCAGTCAGGAACCAGATCCTCCTCCTCCTCCTGCCTCCCAGCTCATGACACGGTTGTTCCCCTCACTGAAGCCAAAGGCCCAGAATGCACCTCTTCCTCCTCCTGCTGTTATCTTTGCTGCTTCTGAGTCCAGAAAGGCAGAGGAGACAGGTGAGACAAATGATTGTAGTCTGTTAATCATCCTATATTCCTATTTAACTGTCAACAGTCATTGCTGTTCACACATGAATTTGATTTGCTTTTTTTGTTTAAAAAGGGATTTAACAAAGTAAAAAAATGTCTGGGTTGATGATGAAGCAAGTGAAATTTACATGATGATAGGGTTACAACTTAATTATTTTCATTATCAATATCTGATCTTTCTTCTTATTTTTTCAAGTAATTAATGTATTGAGTCTGGTTTATTTTTGAATTTCAGAATAGTTTCAGAAAAATGGCCATCACAATTTCCTAGAGCCCAGGGTGTCATCTTTAAATTGCTTTTTTGAGACTGATACCAATAGTGATCTTGGCTCTAGTTTATAATATGAAACAAAGTAATTGGCCCATTTGAGAAGCTGATAACAGTGAATGTATCACATATCAAATTTTGTTGTTGTCAATCAACTTATTGTTTCAGCACAACATGTCAACAACACTTTACTTTTTCTTTTTGTCTCTAACATTATGGTATAGAGTTTAGGGAAGCGCAACAAGTTCAGTACCTTAAAAAAAAGCTGCACATGTACATGAACAGATGCTGACTGTCTCACTTGTCGTGTAATGTACTGGTAATTTGAAAAAAATTAAACTCCAGGAAATAACTATAGAGCGGCATTTTGAGCCTTGGGTTCATATCTGGAAGACCTGAAAGGATTATAAAGATGATCACTCTGCTGTGATAGATGATTTGAAACATGAAAAAATTTGAAACATGAAAATAAGTCACAGATCAGCAGTTCTAGTTTTAAGTGTGATTTCTAAAAGTCAGATTATCCATCGGGTTGGTATTATTTTCATTTTTTGTGTGTGTGTGTGTGTGTGTGTGTGTGTGTGTGTGTGTGTGTGTGTGTGTGTGTGTGTGTGTGTGTGTTTCCTTGTCCCCAGGCCAGCAGGTCCAGTCCAGACAGCTGAGGGAGAGACTGGTTGAGCTGGAGATTGAGATCGAGCGCTTTAAGAAGGAGAACGCTGCCCTCACCAAACTCAGACAGGAGAACGAGAAAAACCAGGAAACCCTCAGGTGATGGTGATGTCCATATGCAACTATTTTTTTTGTGTATTTTTCTACTTGTTCTTGTGTTATTTTGGATAATCAGACTCTGCAAAGACTTGATTATTTACAGATCGAGTCAAAATGTTTTGATCATGTCCTGCAATCTGTCGACTCTAATTTTTTTGAGGAACTACAGTTCATACGCCTTCCTCTCTGGGTAAATGTGTTTTGAATACTCCACCACTTTGGCAAGGTGATTAATACAAACATCAAAATCACGCGGCCCAGTTTCCATGAGGTGCTGAGTATTCTGAATGAGTTATTCCGGTATGCTGCAGGTCATTTCATTGAGGAAATTGAATAATAAATTGGTTGGTCTGCATGTTTTTTGTCTTCTCTGTTGTTGTTTTTTTTAGGAAAGAGCGTTTGGAGTTTGAGCAGACGAAAGCGGAGGAGCTGGCTAAATTTGAGGAGTACAAGAAAGAGGAAAACAGAAAGCTGCAGAAGGAGCGCAAACTGTTTGAGAAGCATGCTTCTGCTGCCAGAGCCATGCCTGACAAGAAGGAACGAGAAGAGATCCAGGTGACAGGATGCATTCCAGATCATTTTCAGAATTCATTTATAATTTCCAAGAAGGTTCAGTTGATTTTTTTTCTTTTTTTTGTACTTGACACGCATTTCTGAAAGCGGCTGTAAGAAATAGGACGTTGGCAAACAGCCATTTCCAGTGAAAAAGCTGTAAAAACCCACATCTGCCCAGCATCAAATGACAGACAGACAAAGTTAGTGACTAGCTTGTGAATTTCATGGAACATTTAGCAGCTTAAGAGCTGGATATTTCCCACAGGAGCTGGTGAAGACCAGACCAGAGGAGTGTTTCATAAAGCGAGATTACCAGTTAAACCAGACTTACTTCAGTAAGTCAGGTTTATTTTCAGGAAAGTCTGACTTCTCTGTGAATTGATGTGATCAGTGCTTGATGTTTAGGGTCTGTGTTTTAAAGTCAGTTCTTGAGCCAGGCGATTTGCTTTTATGAAGAAGTTGAATCCTGGTTTTGTTTGTTAGGCTCAGTCAAGGCAGGCTTTTCACAATAAACCCCCTTTACGAAACACTCTAGATCTAGAAGGCACGTATGTGTTGGATGTGTAAATGAATAGGCAACTGTTTGCTGACTAGTTCGGCATATTAACTTAGAAGATGATGATATGCTGCGTTCACAGCTTGTTTTCACTGCCAAAATAAGTAGCCAAAATATTGGCCACTTATTTGCATATTTAAGAATGAAGATTGGAGAAATCAAATCAGTGAATTTGTGGAGCCACTTGATGATTAGTTGACTTACTTGACTACTTACAGCATTGTAAGTATTGACATTAACCAGAAATATTAACATTGTTTGGTTGCAACAATTCACATAAAAACACAGTTTCTAGTCATAGTCAAATTTTACACTCACCACAGATTTAAGAGTGAGCTCTCCAGCTTGTAGGTCTACAAAAGTGTTTTGCACATTCACAACTAACTGAATATTTCCTGTTTATTTCATGTACTTGTGTAATTACAGATTACATTTAACAATCATAACCAATTAAAATAGATGGAACTTCCTTTTAATCTGTCCTGCTTGTTCTCCCTGCCAGGAGTTGAAGCAGCAGCTGAGCTCCCTGCAGGAGGAGCTGAGGAGAAAGGAGAACCGCTGGACCTCCACACACAGCCGCCTGCGGCAACAGATTGACTCCCTCAGCCAGGAGAACAGCTCCCTCCAAGATGAGGTAAAAATTCCCATGACACTGTAAAAAAACTAACAAAAAAAACAGTAACTGAATGAATGTTTGTAGCCCTCCTGAATATTTTGATTAACTATTTTAAGTCTTTGGTTAATAAAATTCATATGATCTAATATCTATATTATATTTATTTGCTATTATGGTTTAGTAGTAGTTGCAGCAGTGTTGTGGATATTTCAGTTAACATCATTTCTCTTTCAATTTGAGGTCCGCATGTTGGAAAAGCTTCGCCTCAGTGCCTGGAAGAAAAATCCTGTCGATGCAGAGAGGGACAAAGATGTGAAAGATGTGTCAGCTGTTACCAAAGGAGTGAAATTTGCTGTAAGCATGTTTACACTATTTCTAATTGGTCACATTCATGTTCTGTTGAAAGTTGTGTCAACACAAGTCTGTCTTGAGTCAGGAGAGAGATTTTTAATTGTATGACAATTATGTTATATTTCCATTTCCAGACCAATGTGGGCGCTTTGATTATCTCTTTAAATCTTGTCTTTGCATCACATGAAAAACATCAATTCTCTCTTTTTGTTGTCAGAGTCCTCTTGACTCCAGAGGAAGCAGCAGCAGCAGCAGCAGCGCTCCACAGAGCAGCACCACTGCAGCCACTAGAGGGAGCTGCAGGGAGAGCAGTCAGGCTGCTACAGGTACACTGAGACATAAGAAAGAAAAATGTGCTGTGAAGAAGGCTTAACCAGAGGTTTGACTTAAAATGTTTATGACATGTCACTCAAAAAGATGCTTATTTTAATTATGTACTTCTATGTTTTAGTCACAGTTATTCTGCTACTTAAGAGTGACAAAACTTCTAAACTCTGCAGGCTGCACAATTCATTGGTTTAATCCATTGTGTCCAATTTAGTTAACTCTCGGTTGTGTTATTAGTTGAAAATAATCAGAATTATTTTTTTGTTTGGTGTTGTTAGCAGGAAGGAAGAGCAGTCTGAGGTGGCCAGCAGGGTCAGGCTCCTCTTCTTCATCCTCTCCTTCCTCCTCAGTGCCTGGCAGGAGGACAGAGGAGAGGTCAACACCTGCCAGCAAGAGCCACGACACACCGCCAAACCAAGAGCACTCACACAGCTGCTCTCCGGTAAGAGATGTTGTTACTGTTGTTTGTCTTGAGATTCTTCAAAATGCTGCAGCACATTTACTGACAAAAGAAAAGAACACATTACTGGTTTTAAACACATTACTGGTTTTAAACATATTACTGGTCCATCATCTCAGGAGAGATTCTTAACATCTATCAAACTGAAATGAATTTAGTCCCCATTCCTGTTTAAAGATAGTAATTTTTAGTTCAACTCTTTGTTTGACGTCTTTTCATTGCAGAAAAGAAATTCTCTGCCAGATGAATCAGAGTGCAGTGAGGCCGAAGAGCCAGAATCATCTCAGGAGGTCATCACACATACTGATGGGAAGGTGAGAAAGCAGGAACATCACCAGAGTATGAAACCCTGAGAACTCTGCATTGATGTGAGCCAGTGTGCAAGAGATGTTTGTGTTGATATAGAGGGACAACTTAGGGGAGCAACTTTGGTTCTTATTGTTCTATTTATCTTCAACACCCTCTTGTATCAGTTGACCTGCACCTTGAGTTTAAGAGTAGCAGTTGCTAAGTTGGTCAAGGAAGCTCAAACAAAAAAAAACAAACAGTAAAACTAAACTAAAGACAGTGTCATAGAGGCTATTTTACCTGTCAATATTTAAACTTTATCACTTAATGGTAACAGAAATATTTACTAGATTCTTAGATTAAGATGTTTACCAAATTTAGTTAAATATGACCTAAAAAGGAGGTTGGTACAACGTTTGAGGATGACTTGTAGTTTATCTTTTCATTCCAGATAGAGAAGGTTCTGGCCGGTGGCGATCGTCTTATCGTCTTCCCCAACGGGACCAGGAAGGAGGTTTCAGCAGATGGGCTGACTGTCAAAGTCACCTTCTTCAATGGAGACACCAAACAGATCACAGCCGACCAGAGAGTGGTGAGATGTTAGCCAGGGAGGGAAAAAATTCAAAGGAATGTAAAAAGTATGCCTTGTTTTTTGCCTGAAGAGCTCCTAGTTGATAACTTGAGGAGTCTGTTGTGACGTGATCTGAAGTCATCTACTGGTATCACTCTGATCACTGCTCTGCTCCTTCTGCTCAGATCTACTACTACGCTGAGGCCCAGACTACACACATCACCTACCCAGACGGCATCGAGGTCCTGCACTTCCCCAACAACCAGACTGGTGAGAGCAGATGTTTGTTCTCTATCAGGCAGTGAAATTACTACCAGACCAAATATGCAGTAACACTCAGATTGTCTGAAGAGAACATTTTATAAATGACCTTCTGGCAAATCTGGTTGTAGGTGTAATGTCACATGACTATAATTTTCACATCTACAAAATGTGATGCATTGGATTGTGGGATTGTTAGAAGAAAGTAGTGCCATGGCCACTACTTTTCACTCCCTTGAGGAAATTGTTGAGGGTGTTACATAGAGCAGGAAATTTGACTTCAGACTCAAATAAAATGGCTCACAGTAAATATAATGCACAGTACAGTAAATGGGTAGTAATTTCAACACAGCCTTGTTATCTGGTGGTTCTATATTAATCTAATTGGCAAATAATTGGTAAAAGAAAGAAAAAAAAACCTTTTAAGTGCATACTAACTTCATTTCTACAAGGCTTACACCAAAAATTAAGTAAAAAAAACAAAGCAGGTAACACATTTTGGATAGCAAAATGAAAACCAGTGACCTGAACAGTGTTATAATTACACATTATACTTTACATTGTCTTCTATTTCTGCTCTAGAAAAACATTTCCCAGATGGTCGGAAGGAAATCACCTTCCCAGACCAGACGGTAAAGAACCTGTTCCCCAACGGCAGGGAGGAGAGCGTGTTGACAGACGGGACCATCATACAGGTCAATCCGTAAGTCAGCCAACTTTTATTGTGAAGAGTTGTAATTCAATACAACATCTCTGGTGAAAACTGAACAATAGCTTTTGACATTTTTGTTTAAAAAGTCACTCTTGGCACTTCCTGTAGGCAGATTAGTAATACTCATACCTACTACTACATGTTACATATGTACTACATACAGGCTGATGACAGAAGTTTGTTTCTGTATTAAAGTATCACCTACTTTATCACCACCTTTAAATGATTGTAAACACATGCTCTGTCCCAGGGACGGCACCAAGGAGATTCATTTCAATACGGGCCAGAAGGAGGTCCACACAGCTGACTATAAGAGGAGGGAGTATCCAGACGGTACAGTGAAGACTGTCTACACAGACGGAAGACAGGAGACTCGCTACCCCACAGGACGCCTCAGGATCAAAGACAAAGACGGCAACGTCATCCTGGACAACAGGGCGTAGCAAACTACTTTTGTCTCAAGCACATTTCAATACAACTATGACTCTGCAACAAATCAGACTTATTTAAATCACTCCTCTCTTGCTCCCCTCTGCTCTGCAGGGAGGTCAGCTGGTTGGGATTTGGTGCTTTTCTATTTCAACTCACTCCTTAATACTTCAACATGCTGCCAAAATCAGAGGCAAAGCTACAGCACAAAATACAGAGCAAATGAGTTTGAGAGAGTAATAAGCCTTTTCAACAGCATTTTAATTATTTATTTGTATTTAAAGTGAGAATGTTGAGCCTTTTGTTAGTTAGAAGTCTTCAGGGCGTCACACACCGGTGGTGTTATGACTCACTCCCCGATGGGCACGTCTCAGCTGCCATCCTGACTACTACTGTAGCATCTGATGAGTGTTGCCCTTTAAGACCTCCCTCTTCTTAAAGGTGCCCTGTGGAGTTTTCTGGTAAAACATTTGTTTACATTGAGTGTTACACATCAGATGCACAGAGTTCATCCTAGAAGACTAACAAACGTATTGAATGCATTTTCTTCGTTGTTCACATTCATGTTTGCTGGCTTGCTGTCTCCTTCCCTGCATTCGCACGTTTCGGCCACCTGTCAATCAGGGGAGTAGTGTGAACTAAGCTACAGGAACGTGTCACATGTTCAGTCAGCAATGTGCTTGTGAACAAACAAGCACAAACAAAACAGGGAGCCGCTCATAGAAACATGATTCCATCACATCACTAGTGCTCAGAAACTCCACAGGGAGCCTTCATGACCAAAGCTGGTGAGTCCTGACTGATGCTGCTGGTAGGACAGCAGTTATTCAGAATTCATTCAGAAAAGAAGCATTTTGGTCCCACATTGAAAATATATAAATGTTTCAACAGTACTGTGAGCTCCTCAGTTTGAAAATGGGAGAAAAAACTTTTCACCAAAACTTTCAGTGATGCAAAGAATGTTTTGTTTGTTTTTTTTGTTGAAAATATTATCTGACATTTTACAATGAAATCATTAGTCTTGCAAGACAATGTTTTTTTGTTTGTCAGGATATTTTTGGTTTCATTAATCAGAATGTTTTAAGATGTTCAGGCAGAGAGATACTTGCATTAACTCACATTGTTTACATTTTCAGTAGAGGCCTGAGAATAATGAGATGCTGTACAGGAACAAAACGTCATCTGTGTAACAGATTCAAGCAGAACTGCTTCAGTGTGCTGTGTGAAGTGTTTTTGGTTTTAAGTGTTTGTCTGCAAGAATTTTAATTTGTAAAAATGTTAAATAGATATTTATTTTCTTAGCTGACTTTATATTTTTGTAAAATAAATGTCATCTTTTATTGAGAATCCTGAATCATCATTGTTAGCTGTTCTGGTTTCTCCTGGTGTGAACATGTTCCTGAGAAAAGCTTCAAGTACTCAAAGAAAACAGAAGAAAAGTCAGACAGCGATTGAAGACTTTAATCTGTAACCTTCATACAGACGAGTCTGTCTTACATGACTTAAATGAGTAAAAAACAAAGTGCTTATTCAACAGAGCTCACTCAAACACAACAGCCAAACTTAAAACAATTAGCTGCTTCACAGAAAAACTAACAAAGACAAGTGCAACAATTCTGGAAAATCTAAAAACTAAGAACAGCAGTTAAGCAGCACAAGAAAGAAATCAAGATGATCACAGAACAGGACGTCAGCAAGTTAACCTGGAGAGAGATGAAGGGAAGAACTTATGAACAAAAGCTTGAATAACAAGTTTATTTACATTTTATTTAGAAAAGCAGCAAATCCTCACATTGGAGAAGCTGCAAATGAATGTTTGCCATTTTTACTTGATATATAACTTAATCTTAAAACTTAACTATACGATTAACTCTTTCTCAACATACTTTTTCAGTCAGATATAGATTCAGTCAAGCTAATGTGATCTGAATTCAGCTGTTAATATGATGCCGTCTACTCATGATGCATGTAATGTATAGAAAGTGATTTTTTTATGACAAGTGACAAATCAGAGGACGTACATTGATGTGATCGTTAAATCTGAACTTAACAGTCAGACTTGCAGTTAAAGAACTTCAGAGAAATCCACATTTTGAAAAGTGCTGTGGCTAAATTTGTGTTACCGTGTTTGAAATTAAGCTGAAAACGTACATGAACTGTACCCAGCGGGTTGAGAGTCAGTCTCTGCTGGGCTTTACTCCAGCTCTGCCAGGCCGCTTCTCACCAGAGGCAGATGGACTAACTTTCCATCCTCGTTGTACAGCAGCACTGTGAGCTCTGGTTTCTGGGCCTGAATGGACAGCCAGGACACAGGACACTAGTTCAATACTGAATCAATGTCTCATGCTTGGTGAAAGGTCTGTGTGACAACCAGAGGTTAGACAGCAAACTGCACTAAAGACGCTTTTTTATTTTTATAGCTCAGCAAAGAAAATGTGTAATAAATAATAAGAAGGAGCAGTACTAATAATCCTAATAACAATTCCATATTAGTGTTATATTTATGATATATTGAATCAAATGACACTTATACGTCAGATCTAAATGAAAATCAGTCAACATCATAAGGGCTCTTTGTGTTTCGTACCACAACAGAGGCTGTGATGTTGCTGTGTAACAAGTCGATCATGTCCATGGCAGCCTTCACGCTCCAGCCGGGGCTGTAGGGCAGCACGTCTTCCTGCCTGTTGACGCTGGGAGCCTTAAAGCCCGCAACACGGACCTTGAGCGCCCGTGACGGAAACCGCAGCAGCTCAGCAGGCATCTGACGCAGCCTGACAGGAAGTGACAGAACCAGAACAACGTAAGGCTAAATTCACACCAGGTCAGGTGTTGTGGCAAAAAAGCCAGTCCTACAATTCATTTGAATGGGTGTAGTGCGTTTAAAGAGAAAGTTAAACCAGAATCAACTTTTGGAGAAATGCAACCTGACGTCATGCTGCGCTGGCCAATCACAGCCGGTGATCAGACTGATCAGAGTTGTCAAACCCTGCCATGAGGGAGGATGAAGACGTTACTAGGAAGAGTGGAGGACATTTCTCTTTGCTGGATAACGTTAAAAGAAAAGTTAGACTTTGCTTTAAAAAATATGAGAGAAAAAGAGAGTGAGAGCAGCAGTGATCGAACGAGCTAGAGAGTTAATGAAGAGAGCGAGCAGTAGTAGTGAGAAAGCTGGTGAATGAGAGGAATAAAATGTTTTTTTCTGATAACACCATGGTCTGGGTGAATCCTCTTCTCTGAATGGCTGGCAGGTGTACATTAAAACTGTTTAATGCACACGTAGTTCGGCTCAAGTTTAATCACTGTTCAAAATTAATCCGCTACCCAACCTGTAACCATGGCAACATTAAAGAGCACAGTGTGTCCAGCCATAACCCACTGTTGCAGCTGTAAAATGGTGGATAAATTGTTTTTAGCGTCACACAACTCCCACGAAATGACTCGTTTCACTATCAGAATTTGATCCATCTGGTATGATAACATTTAGGAAGTCTAGAAGAGCCGCATGATTAACGGCCAAACGGCCAGCACGGGAATGTTGCCCCCAATGTGAGATTTAAAAACTGCATATACTGTGAAACACAGATTTATCTGGTGGTGATAGGCTTATCAGCATTATGTGAACTTGTTTGTCAAGGGTTTGAATGTAACAGATGTTAATTTATATGTAAAAGTTCCACACTGCAGGCATAAAATGATAGAGGAAGAGGAGGATGAGATTAATACAAAAAAGGCAACAAAATGGGCAGCTAATATACTGAGAGACTTTCTCTACCAAAAACAATAAGAAGACTGCTTTGGAGACATACTCCAAAGCCTCGGTTCACGCTGGCAGCAAGTACAGTGTGACAAGTTGTCATGACAACAGTAAGCTCTTGCTTCATAACCTTTCGATTTTGAGTGTAAAACTTTCACCAAAAATTTGCAAATGCTTTTAATTTTATGTTGTAGCCAAATGACCATGGTATAAGTGGGATAATCAACTTGTACTTGTGCTTTAAATGATTTTAAGGCACAATGTGGAGGCGAAGAATCACCCGATACAAAGTGAAAGTATGGGATAAACGCCCACTTTTTTGATTATCCCTTGTTTCACACAACTCTGTGGGGGTGCACCACATCGCCTGATTTGGTCTGAATACGGTCTTATACTCCTCTCTGGCGGGGAACTCCAGCACGGAGAGTCGGTGACACACAGAGCTTCTTCTCTTGACTCCTGTCGTTTTCCGTGATATTAGTTTAATCCGGGGCTCCTGCCTGTTGTTTCACCTGCTTCCAGGTGGAGATCTGGTGTTATTTTCCTTATTTGTTGTCAGTTTCCTTCCTGACAGTTTGGAGGTTTGTTTGTCGGAGTGTGTCTGACTCGTTTGGGGAACTTGGTGTCGTCTGGATGGATTTTCTTCACTAGGACCTGTGACAGCGGAGGTTTAACTGGTGGAATGATTAATATTATCAATAAAAAACCCTGTCCTGTATGAGGAGTGTATGTGGCTGACACAGACGTATCCCCAGCTAGACCCACCATGCTGTCAGAAAGAAAGCCAGCAGTTCAGCAACATTCACACACTGCTGAGCTTCATGCAGGCTGTCTGTCCAAGGCGTTACACCTAGAGGAGTGTATGTTTTCAGTGAATTGTCACAAGTGTCTGGCTTTCAAAGCTCTCCTCCTGTCTTGTATTTTTTTTTTGGACATTTTTCTAGTTTTGAAATGACGTTCTTACTGGAGCTGAATTATTTGAGTAAAACTGTCCTCCTGCAGTGTGTGAAGTTCATACTTGCTGGTGGGAAGAGTGTCATCGGAGCCAAAGTCTACATGTTGGACCAGGATCATGATGGGCTCCACACTGGTGAATTTCATCAGCTTGGCCCGGTAGTACTTCCCATCACTGTACTCTGCCAGACATGGACCGCCTACAAACCACAAAGCAGAGTTAGGTCAGTCCACTTCAATGGACTCTACACAGAAACATCTGTGACACCAGGTAGGGTCCCAAAATACAGCTGGCTGCTCAAAGTGACGGCAGCACATCAGATATTTCAAAATGTAACGTGATGGCGAGCCTGACTTCATAACAAGTATTGTCACGTAATATCATAACACTGTGAGAGAACATCTGTTTCCAAACACATTTAACTTCTTAATTTCTTTAGTGAGTAAAATTCAAATGTACATACATTTTAAATGAGCTTAAATTAGTTTCTTACTCATTGACCTTTTTTAATAAATGTGAGGCCAGTCATATGCTGATATGACAGCAGCTAAGTACATTTTTTCCATGGCTGGAAACACAGGCAGTGAGTAGAGTGAAATGTTACCTTGTGGGAAGTTGGTGAGTCGTGACAGACTGTCAATGTTTGCATTAATTCTGGCCAAAGCCTCATCCAGAGTCTCTCCATCCACCTCCACATCAGCTGTCCCCTCCAAAGGCCACAGGAACAACTGCAGGACACACACACACACACACACACACACACAAATATTTTATAGACAAAAGCATTTAGCATTTTACTGACACTTGTAATACCACCACTGTCTTAAAAGTATCAGTTCAGCTTCACTTATTTATACACTGAGCTGTTTTTATTAGCTAACATAGGAATTGAACTTGTATTAAATATTTTCTCTCTCTATATAAAGAAAGGAGTCTCTGTCTGTATGTTTGTCCTTCACATATCTTGAGAACCGTTCATCTGATCTACTTCATACTTGGTGTGTGTATTGCTGGGGACACAAGGGAGTGCACTTTGGTGCAGTTTGGACACACGACCTGTTTAATATTAATAAACTTGGAATAAACAAGTGAACAGTGAGTTGCTCCGCAGCAGCAGGTCAGGACTTCTGGGCTCTACAACTGCATGTCATGGTCAGATCTGTGCAACCCTGCCATTAGAGAGACGAGGGGACGACATCTCTCTTCATTTGATTCATTTTTTTCTTTTGGGGATCAAGTTCACCTCAAATTGTTTTAACAGCATCCTGTCTTAAGAACACATCTGGTTAGTTCACGGTTCTACAGCATACCTATCAGATTTTTCTCATACAGAGCAATCTGTGGTCAGTAACTACCTCGTTTGGCGTCCACAGGTGCTTGACCCTGACCTGGAACTGCTCTCCCTCCTGAGGCAGGTTTGGGTAGATAAAGGGCCCCAGCATTGGCTCCTCTGGGTCCCTCAGACCCTTGAGACACAACATCAGCATAGATTTACTCAGCCTGCAATGTGTGCATATGTGGTAAAGATGAAACTCGCCACCTGAAATATTTCACCCAGGGGCCATATATCAATCATATTCACCTCAAGCAGCGTCATCCAGGATGATTTTAACTGTTATGTATCCCCATCACCATGCTTTTATGATTCCCTGGATTTACATGATTTACTTTATTGGTTTTTATTTGTTAACAGTGAGACTTTATACTGTCTATGTAGAGAGATGCAGAATTGGGTCTGCCCTCATTTACATTAGTTATTTGACTCAATGTACATATTACCACTTTATGATTGCTGTTGATAATGATGATACATGGTGCAACTATAAAATGTTATGGTTTTTAATTATAGCTGATAATATGGTTCAAATAATACATGATGATCATTAAATCAATTCTATGATATCTATTCAAACTACAGTACCTCAGTGTCAATGTCCCAGTCGTCCAGGAAGGGGGCAACAGGCAGCACCGAGTGTCCCTGCTGAGAAACACAGGATGATTGAGTCAATTACAGCAGCACTGCTTCATTTTTCTGACTCTGAAACCAACACACACACACACACACACACACCCCTACACACCTTCTGTGCTATGGCAGCCCGGTCCATGGAAGCGTGTTCGTGCTGACACAGGATCCTGCTGAGGCTCAGCCCGTCCAGAAAGATCTCAACAGTGAGCGGTCCCCTTGGGTCAGTCGGCAGCTCCTACCACACACACACATTAAAAAAACCCAAACATATTGGGGGTCGCCTGGTCACCAGCTACTCCACTGGTCAAATAGTCAGCTACTAAAACCACTAGTTGATGCTGTGCGCAGGTATCAACAACTGGTGAATAATATGATTGTAGCCAAAATCACCAGATTTGAAGTAGTTCATGTGTAAAACACCAACGCTTGTATATACATAGTGTGTCACAAAACTGAGTACACCCCTGTGCAATATCACTAAAATGTTAAATTATTCAACGTGGTATCATTTTAGTTGATCCAGTTGATGTACTGAATGATTGAGACAGATATACTTCCAATCAATGTAGTAGAGGGCGAAGGATTGAAAGAGCTAGTTCAGTACCTTGAGCTTGAGTACATTATGCCATCAAGAGCTACAGTAGAATGGAGTCTCACTGATGAAGGGTGTGCTGACTTTTGTTGCAGTTTGTTCTTAAATACGGACCTTTCATTATAGTTTAATTAGTCAAACATTCTGTTTTTTTATTATTAATTGGCTTAATTATTCTTGAGTTTTGTCTAAAAACAAATAAAATTGTATTAAATGAACAAGATCTGCAATTACTTAACATTTCAGTGATACTGACCAGGGGTGTACTAAGTTTTGTTATATATCGTATTTACAACGTTTATGGTATATTGATTCAGGTGTGATACCACAATGTATTCACAGTGTAACTTTACCATGACTTGCATGTCCACACAGCGGCTCAACAACATCTCCCTTAGCAGCGCTACTGCATCCTGCTGCCACCTACCACCAACCTGAAGAGACAGAGAAGAATTGAGAGAAAAAGAGAAAAGATGAGAAGAGGGTTTACTATGAACCAGAGAAAATGAGCAACCTATGGCACTACGTCAATAAAACGTTTATGATTAGAACAATCCTCTTCTCTTCTCACCCCATGAAGCCATGTGCAAAATGAGCAAACAGACCGTACGCCAAAAGTGTGTCCCAAATGTAATAATTCTGAACACAGATGATAATAGCTGTATGTTGTGCAGTATGGAGTGTTGAATAGTTAGAGACCTTTTTAGTGCTTAATTCTGATCATTTTAACATTGATGGATTAAAAATAAATTAAAACTGCATTCTAATGACTCAATAAAACAAAAAGAATATTGTGTTAGATTTGTGTCTTTGGTGTATTTTGTGTTTTTTAAAGGTCCATCATGGGATGAACATTGCAAACAAGTTACAATGTAAATGTTGGTTCATGCTATTTACTCGTCTATAAAAATGTACAAATGAATAAATGAGTGAATATTTTTTAAGATCTTCATTTAGAGAATATCAAAAAAGTAAATAAATAAAAAAATAAAACTTTGGCTCTATTCACTGGAGGAGACCATGAGATGTGACTGAAAGCTCTAAAAAGCTAGTACGTGGACCTTTGAGTTTAGATTTTTTTTTTTTTAATACAAGACTTTTTCAGAAATTGTGGATATACTGACACACACACACACACACACACAGAGTCTTACAGGGTTGATGCGGTGCAGCTGGCAGGGCATACAGAGCTGAGGAACATCGTCACACAGCAGCATGGGGTAAACATGGACCACTGGGATATTCTCCACCAGACCGTAGTCCACATATTGTACCTGTACACACAAACATTAACAACAAAGACGTATTAAAGATATCATATTACTGTTCCAGCAAGGAAGAGCTTTTAATTTGCTGCATGTTAACAGTTAAGCTGTGTTAGGTATCAACATCTGTGTGTGTGTGTTCCTGACCTTGACGTGTCCTCCCAGCAACTCCAGCAGCTGCCCTCTGTACCACAACATATCAGGTCCGATGACGGCACAGCCCTGGACGAACTTCCAGGTGTATGGCTTCTGTCTGGGAAGTGTCTTCATGCTCTGCTGAATCCTCTCCCTCAGCTGCTCCAACTGACACTCTGACACACACATAGACAGCATTTACTGAGAGTCTAGTTTCATCCGCTGTTTTCCTTTATGAATAGTAACAGCATCAGAGTCAGGATAATAAAGACAATTTTTTTTTCTGTTTCACTAACACAGTTGTGGACAAAAGTTTACCTACACTTGTAAAGGACATGTGCGTCATGGCAGTCTTGAGTTTCCAAGGATTTCTACAACTCTTATTTTTCTGTGATGGAATGAATGAAGTTTCATACATTTTGGTTCCTTAATAAATTTATTACATTTCTTTTGGAAATATGACAAAATATGCTGGGTCAAAAATATACAGTACATACAGCAACTTGAATGATCAATTTTGGTGAAGTAGAAAGTTGTGTCAATCAAATTTGCTTTGTGGCATGGCACCATACCTACCATCAAGCATGGTGGTGGTGGTATCATACATTTTACAGAAAGTAAATGCAATGATGAAGGAGGATTACCTCCAAATTCTTCAGGAAAACCTAAAATCACCAGCCAGAAGGTTGGATCTTGGATGCAGTTGGGTCTTCCAATAGGACAATGACCCCAAACACACATCAAAAGTAGTAAAGGAATGGCTGAATCAGGCTGGAATTTAGCTTTTAGAATGGCTGTCCCAAAGTCCTGACTTAAACCCCACCGAGAACATGTGGACTGTGCAGAGGACCAAGTCTGTGTCAGAAAGCCAACGAATTTAGTTGAACTTCACAAATTCTGTCAAGAGGGGTTGAAAGATTCAATCAGAAGTTTGCCAGCAGCTTGAGGGAGGCTACTAAAAGCCTGATTGAGGTGAAATGACCAAGCAACATTTAACCAAATATTAGCATTGTTGTATGTATATTTTTGACCCAGCAGATTTGGTCACATTTTCAGAAGACCCATAATAAATTCATAAAAGAATGCTTTTTGTGCTCCAATCATTCCACTGGAAACCCAAGACTGCCATGACACACATGTTCTTTACAAGTGTATGAAAACGTTTCACCACAACTGTATGTTTGCAGTTCAAATGAACCTGTGTTGTGATGTGAAGATCCATTAATATCTTGTCTTTACCAGTTGTTTTTAATCAGAAATACTGCTTCTCGTGTTTTATATCATTTGCTGCTATACAAATTATTGTTAATACTGTGTGATGGACAGATTATGTTTTGATCTTTGTTGCTATAATAGCATATACTGTAGTTTTCAGAAAAGCGAGTGAATCTGATCATTAGCTGCGTGACAGTGAGCTGTGATGTGCACCTGCATTCTGTCCTCTGGCATAAATGAGGCCGTCCTCTCCGATGGCAGAAATGGTCATCTGGATGTGACCGAGACACGGCAGCTCTGGGGGAAGGTACAACTGAGTCTTCACCTGTACACACACACATACACAATTAGAACTTTGATAATTCATTTATCTATAAATCACATCTACTGACATACACGTCTCCATATTTTTCTATATGTTTTAGTTAAATTCAGTAGATTCTCAAAGACTAAATGCTGTAGCTGCAATGGACTGTCAACAAGCTTGCCAAAGTGGCTGCTTCTTTATGTATTTTCTTTCTTGCTCAGAGAGTGTGTGTGTGTGTGTGTGTTTTCACCTTTTCAGCAGACATAATGGTGCGGGGAGCTGGTTTTGGAGGGGTGGGAGTGGAGACAAGTGAGGATGGGGAGGGGACAGGAATGATAGAAGGAGCTGGAGGAGTAGGAGGATTTTTTTTCTCGCCATCAGAGCCATCTGCTTGTGTCTCGCCTACTGGAGACTTTGCATCAGTTTCTTTGGATTTTTGAACGACAGTCTCCCTGCAAGAAAATAGAAACACACACAACAAACACTGACATTAGGCTGACACTGACCACTGGCACAAAGTCCTGGCTATTGAACATGTGGTGATAACATGAAAATACAGTGTAAATCTCAACAAAATCAATCTATTTATTCAGAGCTGTGTATTAATGACCAGAGGAGAGATAGTCTGAATGAAACAAACAAACAAACACACACGCACGCACACACACACAACACCACACTCACACTGACGCTGGCTTCCTCTCCTTGAGCGCGAGGCCCTCGCTAGCCAGAAAGTCTGCAATGCTGACAAACTGTCCCATCCTGTTGGAGCAAAACAGAGTGACGGGCACTGGACGCTCATCTTTCAACTCCTGGACAAAGAGAGAGGAGAAACAGACACTGAAAGTAAGTAATTACAGCAACAAAGAAAAGAGGTGCATGAAGGAGAGTAAAGAGTCAAATGGGTGAAGTAATGGGCCATAAGTACAGAAGCAAGACCAGACCTTGATAGTCATAACAGCTGAGGCTCCAGTTAAGTAGTAGGAGATGAAGTCGCATGCTGTGGCTGTCCAGGTGGATCGGCCTCCCGCTGGCCTGATGGAGAAAGAGAGTGTGAGGGAGGAGTGAAGCGTCTAAACTAATTACAATCCAGTTGCAAATTCCAGGAGACAGCAGTTACAACTTTCCAGTCACTACCTTACAAAATGAAAGGCAGCACACTAGACACACACAGAGGGCGTTTTACTTCCATCATGTATGACACTCTGCCTCCTTAATCACTGTGAAGTTTATTATTAACAGTGTGTTCATGTGCCTCTGTGCATGACTAAATACAGTGTGTGTGTGTGTGTGTGTGTGTGTGTAACCTGATGTCAGTGAGAGTGCACTCCAGTGCCAGTGAACCTATCAAGGAGGACGGCAGTGGCCGCAGGTTGCTGATGTGCAGCTTCACCTTGTTCCCATGGTCACAGCGAATCACCTGGTACAAGACAGCAGAGAGTCAGAGTCACTATTATTAATTCAAACGAGCCACTTTTTAGTGGATGCTTTAAAACGTCTTTTACAGTATAATGGGTACCTACCTGTCAATAATTCACCTGCAATCTATTTGCAAGCCAGCATATTTTCATAAAACCAAAACAAAAATATCAAATATTACTAGTTTCAGAGCAACAAAAACAGGTTTTATACCTCAGCAATGTTACTGGATGTGACGTCAGAGCAGATCTGTCCTCTCTCCCAAACTCCATTAATGTGAGCAGCACAGTACATGTCTGCCTTCCACACCATATCTTGGGGCTCCATAGGCTCACACTCCTTCTTCACGAGCTCACACATGCTGGAAAAGACAGTTGGGTAACATCCTCAAATTACTTGTTTTGTCCAACAGCAAAATTTAAAAAGGCATTTCATTCACAAAAATATAAATAAAGATGATCAGCAATTCTTTAACATGCAAACATTTGACATTCTCACTCGATAAACTGCTTACACAATTAATCAATAGTCAAAATTAGATACGTTAGATTAATAGATGGACAGAAAATTAATAGACTCATTGTTTCAGCCCTAGTAGCAGAGGCTGCATTTCTGAAAGTGGTATTGACAGTAAATACTGGGTTTGGTTGGGAACAATAAAGACGTATCTGGTGCTTGACTGGAAGAAGAAGAAACATTTTTCTGTCAACATTTGGGTTATTTAAATGATTTTTGCTTAACTGCTGACCTTTTCAGCTGAGTGTCGTACTGGGTGAACTGGACGTAGAAGCTGCTGGGTGAGTTGACGTGGCTGACTCTGACCTTCAGGTCTTTGAGCTTGGCAGATATCTTCAGATGAGGCATAAACTCAAGCAGCTCCTCATCCTGTTCTCCAGTGATGTTTTGGTCAGGGGCATCAAGACCCTCCGCGGCCGAACCAAGCTCAAGTGGTGGATCCCATACGGCACGGTCATCGCCAGGGGGCCTGGGATCCTTGGATTTAAGTCTGCAGGATTGAAGGAGGATTTGGATGAGATTGTGCAGGACAGTAAGGGTCAAAATACAGGTGAGAGTGAGACAGTGAACAAGAAAGAGGTGGAGGGAAGGAGAAGAAAATTATTTTTGGCATTTGTTGCTTTAATTGAATAGTTTGCAAGTGCAGAGAAACAGGAAAAAAAAAGAGTACGACATGCAACAATCTGGGGTGACCTGGCAACTTGTGGTGGGTTTTACTCACTAACTCTTAGAAATGCATGTTGTTAAAGACACTCCAGACAAATCTCACCTCTCTTTGAAGCAAGCCAGCCCCTCTGTGACCAGCAGCTCGGCTATATTGGCTACTGGCCCATTCAGGCCGCCATCAAACAGTCTGACTGGCAGAGGCTCAGTCTTGGGGACTCTTCCTGGAGGGGTACAGGGAAGAAAATACAAAATGCAACAAAACACACAGACCACACAATGGGTTTTGGTGACGAGTGAGTGCAATAATAAAAATACAAACTTGGCGTATGACACACACACATACAATGTACCTGTAGCCAAAATAGTGACCAGTTTCTGGTGAGCCAAGCTGATGAATCTCTTGGTGCAGGCATCACCCCAGGTCTCTCCATCCAGAGGAAACACATCTGACAGGCAGCAGTGGATTGCCTGGAGAAAAGAAAGTGTAAAATTTCAACATGAGCCAAGATGAAAAAAAAAAAAAAGGCAGAAAAAACATGATTCTTCCATGAGGAATTGAAGCCAGGACTGTCAAAGTTTAATAGCACTCTTAATGGCCTACAATAGGTGTAGCTCATAGTTTTCTTAACCCAAAAACAAGTATCAGTTGACCAATCAAATGCTGTGCTCTCACCATGGAAGGGAGGGCAAAGAACTCATCCTTTATCTTCCTCAGGTCACTGACTGAGAGGATTTTCTTATTTCCAAAGTCTACATATCGCACCTCCACTTTCCTGCCCCCTGGATGACCTAAACACACACACACAGAATATAGACCAGGGTTATTTTAGTGAGCTAAATCTCTGGTTAGTTTGTGAAGTACCCCTTTTTGCCAAACCACAATGATAGTGGCTGTCCTGCACAGCACTCAATTTTTGTCTCTGTAGCAAATCTAAAGGTTAAATACATCTTATCTTTACATCTTCGGGAATTATAAGTCCCATGACTTCTTATTTCTTCCTCTACTTTTTTAAAATGTATAAAAATAGGTACATTTACATATTTTACATGAAGCAATACTGTAACCTAAAAAGAGTTTTGTATAATGTAATGAAATCTTGAAATCTAATAATGGTGGAGGAGCTAGATCAAGATGTTATCTAAAAACAAAGAGTGTGTGTACCTGCCCAGGGAGCGCACATGGAAATGAGCTAATAGCTAAATCTGGCATAAATCATCTCTTCTCATTTTGAGATGAATGTTTTTTTGTGCATGATCCTTGTTTAATAAAGAAAAAAAAAGTTGGTACAATAAAATGGTAATGTGAGGGAGCTGTGAGACATCCCCCTCACTCACCATGCAATTTGTGCTATATCAAAATTATATTCTTTGAGACTTGATGTTTATTTTGCAGTAGAAATTGCTTGAACAACTCCAAAAATATTTCCACTGAACTTTATCAAAGGCTTTCTCTGTATCCAAGGCTGAATTGCCCTGTTAGTGTCCTTATCATGCTTTCTCTTTGCCTCCAGGAAGAATGCCCACTGCCTGTTATTTTCTAAAAAAAAGACCACAGCATGCCTCTGGGAATGGATGTGCCAGCGCACTTGTGGCCCAATACACTCCTGTATGCATTGACACAGTGCTTGAGGCTCTTTGTGGTACTCCCTTTGAGCCCATCAAGTGTAGATATGAAGTTTCTTTCATACAAGACTGTACTTTGTGCTTTGCAAAGCAGGTGGCAAGCCTCAATGCTGTGTCTGTGCATCCCTCTTGTATCCAGTTCACTTCAGATAGTTTCAAGTTTGCATTAAGCATGAATGCAGTACCTAAGCTTATCTCTATGGCTTTTTAGCTATTGAACTTTGGCATCCAAGGAGCAGAGGAGGTTGCATTTTGTCCTGCAAGCGTGTGATGTACCTAAGTAGACCGCTCTCAAGGTGTTTATGTGACCAGTTTATTTGTCTGTTTCCCTGCGAGGGGCAAATACTGTTCATGCTCTGCTCATTCTGTTCTGTCTGCTGGGTCTATGATGCACTCGAGTGCCAGAGGTGTGTTTCTGGTTCAGTAGCTGGTCTGTGGGGCCAGTATACAATACATGTCCCATACTATATGTGTTGTAGCGAGGGATTGACTGACAGGGAACAAAATGACTTTCACTTCTGTTCCCTGAAGGAGAGGAACACCTTACTGGTCTGCTTCACAGGTGGGCTCAGTGAAGAGCGGCTACTGAACTGAGACTGTGAGGTCCAAAGGTCATCTGCCTTTGAGGTGTGATATAAAGGAGTCTTTTGTCAGGCCACACACGGTACTTGTGTTGTACTTTGTGTTGAAGAAGAACATCGACTTAGCTGATTTGTAGCTGTGACAAAACCAAGCAGCATCCAGTAGACATTCTGAAGAGAATTTCATGATGTGGATATAGGTTGAATCAATATTGCATTACTCTAATAATCAATACCCACTGGTAAAACATTTGTTCAGTAAAATTGCTGAAAACTGTGACATCTACAAACACTCTCACCTATGACCTGAGCTCTGTACCACAACTTGTCCTCAAAGCGGGCAACACAGGCCTGTCCTATGACAGGGCAGTAAACACTGAGGTCATCGTCTCCTGCCACTGTTGTCGCATTGTAACAATCCTGAAGCTTGGCTGAGAGCAACAAGGACTCCATATTATCAACCTGGTGAGGGAGAGGGGGAAGAGACATAGAGAAAAGAAAGAAAGAAAAGGATTTTTTTTGTTTTAGGTTTTTATACGATGTTTTATGGGGGGGGGGGGGGGGGTCCTTAAAATGTTAAAACGCTTTATAAACTGCCTGATTCCTTGTAGCACACAAGTGTATTTCTATAGTGAATTTAAATTATGTCCCTGGCATCTGAGCCTAGATTGACTACATTATACAAATAATGTGTGTGTGTGCTTATTTATGAGCATGTTTAGTACCAGCTGGATGTGGAAGTCAGCAGGATTGTTGATGTGGGACACCACAGCGTTGAGCTCTGTGTTGATCTTGGGATAGTTAGGAGGATAGTACAGCAGGGGCCTCCTGCCCAATGTCACTGGAGAATAAAACCTTTTGGATTTAAAATTTTGGAAAAGCACAGCCACAGTTAAACCACTTCAGTGGTAGGGCTGAAGTGGATTCAATTTAATTCGATTCATGATGATTCAATTACATCAGACAAATACCAATAGTATTAAAAGTGCTTATCAGAATTTTTTCTAGTAACTTGCAAATGCACATGTACCTGGCCACTTCAATGAAAACAAGGTATTCTCTGACAGAGATGGGCACATCGCTGGACTGGTCCATGGGAGCTTTCCTCAGGTCCACCAACAAAGAGTCTCTGTCCTGACCCAACAGCCGCATCTCCACTGCTGCAGAGCCAACCACACTCTGAAATTCAACCTGTGCCTCTTTACTCCAGCCCTTCGTCTGAACACACACACACACACACACTTACAGTAAACACACATCCTGCTGCTACTATAAATGCTGCTGCTGTGTTTGCAATAAAATAAATCAACAATAAATATATAACATTCAGAAGGCCTAAATCTGGGGCAACTGGACTTGGACTTTAGATTCTAGAAAACATTTCGCTTCTCATTCAAAAGGCTTCATTAGTTGCTTCTGAGAGGTGAAAAACGTTTCAAGAATCTAAAGCCAGCCCAGCTGCCCTCAATTTAGCCCTTCTGGAAATACCATAACCTGGATGACTGAAAATCTTCAACACACATTTCAACTGTCTTTTAAACTTAAGGGCTACCATATGTTGGCTTTCTCTCATACTTCCCTCAGAGAGGGAACTTTTTATTATTTCAGCAAACACAGATACTATAATATATACAGTATATGAATCTCAGTAGTCCTACCAGGTCATACGGGACGAGGTCTTTGAGGGAACATCGGATGGCCTGAGGAACAAAGTGACCCAGGTCCACAGTCATCTTCTTCAGGTGATTGTTCACAGCCTTCAGTGAGGACTCGGTGGCCCCGTCCTCACTGAAAAAGTTGTCAGACAAGGGAGAGGGAGAAGGGTGTTTTTGAATAACTACATTTGTACAGCGTTCAACTAAAATAAGTAAAAAGCTTCACAATCTAGATAACTGACAACAGGTCAGTTAAGCATTTATGCTGCACATATATTTATGTGCAACTTCTCAGATTAAATCGGCATTTATAACAAAGCCAGCAAAAACAATGGCCGACCAATTACTTTAATCTGAGGTCATACTGGAGATAATTTGCTGATATACTTTAGTAATAAGGCTCAGTATGGAGAGTGCAAGAAACCACTGCTTGCTCAGAAATTAAATCTTTTTCAAGCTCATTAATATCAGTGTTTGCCCTATATTCATTCTGCAGCAGTGATGTGCCGCTGCTAAAATTTCACACAATCATTAATATCAATGGACTACTAATGATTTTCACTCACACACTGTGCGAGCGTGATAACACCCTACGTTTCCATGGAATCGTTTTGAGTCATCGACTAGTGCATCAAATCCCAGAATCCTCCCTCTCCTCATTCTTCAAAAGGGCATCTATGTGAAAGGTGCTGTTATAAGAGTAGCGTAGCTCCTTGAAGAAATAGGGCAGTGTGTAATGTGTGTGTGTGTAGCGAGTGTGTGGTTGAGAGAGTTGTCAAGTCAAGTCAAGTCAATTTTATTTATATAGCGCCAAATCACAACAGAAGTTGTCTCAGGGCACTTTTCACACAGAGCAGGTCTAGACCGCACTCTTTAATTTAAAGAGACCCATCATTCCTCCATGAGCAAGCATTTGGCGACGGTGGCAAGGAAAAACTCCCCTTTAATGGGAAGAAACCTCAAGCAGAACCAGGCTCTAGGTGGGCGGCCATCTGCCTTGACCGGTTGGGTTGAGAGAGAAAGAGGGGGGGACACAGAGAAGTACAGCAACAATAATAAGAATAAGAATAATAATAAAAATAATAAAAATAATAGAAATATTAGTGTCCCCGCAGCCACAGTCCACGGAAGCCCACGATCCATAACCAGGCGGTCCAGGACCATGATCCATAGGAACCTGTGAGACGAGAAAACACAAAAACTCTGGGGGAGAAACCAAGTTAGTAAAATGTATTAATGGTACATGAACGCATACAGATGGAGAGGAGGAGGAGGAGAGAGGAGCTCATGGGAAGTACCCCGGCAGTCTAGGCTTATAGCAGCATAACTAGAAGCTGGTCTAAGGCAAGCCTGGGCCGGCCCTAACTAAAAGCTTTATCAAAAAGTCAAGTTTTAAGCCTACTCTTAAACGTAAGAGGGTGTCTGCTTCCCAGACCCAAACTGGAAGATGGTTCCACAGGAGAGGATCCTGATAGCTGAAGGATCTACCTCCCATTCTACTTTTGGAGACTCTAGGAACCACCAGTAAGCCTGCATCCTAGGAGCGCAGTGTTCTAGTGGGGTAATAGGGTACTATGAGCTCTTTAACATATGATAGTGCCATTAAGGGCTTTGTTGGTGAGAAGAAGGATTTTAAATTCAATTCTAGATTTCACAGGAAACCAGAGCTAGTTTTAGTCGGTACACGTGCAGCAGGTGGAGAGTCTTTAGAGACTTGTTAGGGCAGCCTGATAAGGAATAGCAATAATCCAGCCTAGAAGTGTGGACTAGTCTTTTTGAGGAAGGATGTGCCTGATTTTTGCAATGTTACGTGGATGAAAAAAGGCAATCCTTGAAATTTGTTGTATGTGAGAGTTAAAGGACATATCCTGATCAAAGATAACTCCCAGATTCCTTACGGTGGTGCTGGAGGCCAGAGTAGAGCCAGCGGCAGAAAAGTAACAGTGAATGTGAGCGGAGTAAAGGAAAAGGTTAGCAGTAAGTTCTCTATCTGGCAGTAAATGTATAGTAGAGGCTACAGTGTGTCAGTTGAATGCTGCAGCTTCTCAAGACCAAGAAAAGTCTCATTTGTTGTTTCCCCAACTGCAGGAAAAGTGAAGGGGGTTAGCCCCAAAGTTAGCGACAATGCGTTAGCCTACACTGACCAGGCTCACTTAAGGTAGGCTGCCATTAATTTAACTGTGAAGCAGGCAGTGACGCAGCAGTGAGGATACAGTGCTGGATAGTTGACAGAATGAAAGCAGATTTGTTTCTATGGCCCCTTAGTGTTCCAGAGAGATTGTGGTCAGACATGATTGTATACAAAACGCGTCACTTAAAAATGGCTTCTGTGCCTGCCTGAGTGAGGCAGCATTTTCAACATGTGGTAAACACTGCAGTGTATAACTTCTGTCCTTTTTTATTTGTGTACCTCTGTATGGTGATAGTCTTGGTGAGGCCATAGTCTAGGAAGAAGACTCGGACACTGGCCAGCTGGGTGACTGGACAGGCTTTCACAGCCTCCCCACAGTCATTCTGGATGACTTCAACCACACTGGCCCGGCACCAGAGTCCCTCCTTTGACTTTACAAAGACTGTGGAGCCTGGAAGTGAGCAGATAAACAAATGATTCACTCCATGCTGAGAGGAAGAGTGTCAACGTGATGTACTCTCCACATTATCCGGGGAGAAAAGTGTAAAGAAAAAGGTGAAATAATGTTAATGTAGTAAAACAAAGTCGGCAGCAATTAGTCAACATTTTATTATTTATCAATTTCAGCACAAACAGACCAATTCATTGATCCATTGTCTATACAGAACTAAGAAACCTGATTAACTTTTCTATTTTTTTTTTAAACTATTTTGTTTCAGTAAATTCAGGCAACATTCCTGTCAAAACATCAACATTAATTAGGTGAAAGCTTTGCCTTTAACCACTTACAACATACATTTTCATTGCTTTAACCTAATAATTCCAGGTCTGGATCCTAAACCAGCCATTTGGAAAGCATATGATTAAACCCATTGTTGAAAAAGATTCTCCTCATTTTTCCATCATTTTGAGGACACACACACAAACACACACACACACACACACACACACACACACACACACACACCAGTCTCAACTGTGTCACTGGAGGAGAAGCAACAACTATCTCTGCAGCATTGGTGGTAGATCTTCTTAGACAGGATCTCACTTTCCCTCCTCTCAGCCACATAGCGGACATAGAAGTGACTGGGATTCACAACATGTGTCACCACCACCCACTGGGAGACTAGGAGAGATGAGCAAGGAGAATGAGAGGGGAAGGAACAGTGGTAGTGAGTACATATGGCTGCAATAATGCACACATGGGGGGAAATGTTTTCATCAAAAATATCTTTTCTTTCATATATCAACAGTGAAAGGAAAAATGTCAGAAAATATTTGTTGGCAAACATGTTTTATTTGCAACAAATACTTAAAGACGTACCACCATTTTCAGACAAGTTTAAGAAAACCTTAGACATGATCACAGGTCAGTGTTTTCTTTCTGTAAATTACATTTGAAAAAGCATCAGTTATCTTATAGACAAGGACCAAACAAACACATACCAAACAGCATATGTATGAAATGGAAAATGGAGTTAATCTCATCTCTAGCCTTACAGACTGAGTCTGTTTAAAGAGTATTCTGTCATTGTTTGAAGCCTTACTGGAACTAGGTTAGCAAGTTTCTACCCATCGGTTTTGTTTGCTGTTGGGTGCTGAGCAGGTAGTGCATAGTGGGTTTTTAGAGCTTTTTCCCTGAAAACAGCTGCCTGGTGTGGCCAAAAACAATGCTACGAGAATGCTGAGAGTAAACCAAAACAGTAAAGTTGCAGCCGGACAGCTAAACAATGCTGAAACTCCCTATACAGCTGCGTAAAGCCGGAGGGGGGCTGCAGAGTCGGTGCATCACTATGTTTGGTTACAACCATGATATAACTATACGACTATAGCCTCTCCATACCATTTCTCTTACTGCCAGGCAAAGGCTTTTTCCTTCTCCTGTTGATTCTCAATTTGTCATTGGCCAGCTCGGGCCCAGTGGGAGGGAGAGCTGCAGATAGATTCAAAGGGTTAAACAAAAACAGATGAGGCTTCTCTTCTGTCTCCATCAATAACAATTTAATGTTCTGATTGGACCTGACGTTATTTCAGTGAAGTCAAACAGGAAAAATATGATAAAGCCACACATACCATGCTCTTGTCCCTGGTCTAAAAGCTCCTCAATGATAACGTCTGGAGCTCCGAGGTCTGAGACAGAGCTGTGACGAGACAGGTTGGACCTGCGGCGAGGTCTTGGGCTTGGGGAGGATTCTCGTGATGATAGACTGTTAGTTCCCAGGCTCTCCTGGTCCTGCTTTTGCCGGTTGGGGGGTCTATTGTGACCCAGAGGGATACAGCTGCTGTTTCTGCCTTCTGCATGTTGCCAGCGGGAATTTCTGTTGGAGATGCCCGGCTGGTGGTCTTTGAGTGGAGACTCGGAAAAACTTAAAATGGAACAGCAAGAGGCAAGCATCAAGCAATCAAGCATAATATTTAATGTAATATTGATTAACAGATGCTGCTGGAGAGAGTACTGCTAGTATTATTTTGGTTGACTGCATCCCTAGTGATGATACACATGATCTTATTTAAAATGATCAAAAACAGTGCTTCAATTGCTTTGAAAAATGAATATTATAACAGCTCTTTTTACAACTTGTTTTATTCTAAAACATACGTTCAAATGTAATTTAATCAATTACCATAAAGCTTAATTCAGAGGTAAAGGTAAACATCTATAGCAAGTTTTAAGGTAGAACAAGAACCACTCATTTCAACACAATAATCTATCACAGGAAACTGCATGTCTTTAACAATACTAATATTATCATCATCATCATCAATTGCATTTAAAGGTGAAACCTTCAGAGACAGATGGGAGAAACTCTCCTCATGGCAAGTTTCCTCCCCAGACCCAAATCAATCCAAATATAATATAGTGAACTATATTTAAGGACTCACTGCCTTGGGTTGCTGACTTCCATCTTCAGAGACAATGCCAGACTCTGGTTCAGACCCTCTGACTGGAAAACACAGCTAGAAAATACACAAAGGTACATACACACAAATTCAATCAGAAAGTATACTATCGGTCAAACCTGTCACTAAAGCTTGTCAGGTTCCTAAACTTCATGCAACTACAGCACAAAAAACGTACAGTGTAGGTAAAATGTACAATTTAAGCTGTCTCTGTTGTTATCATTATAACCTTTACTGAATCAGGTAATAAGAGGGACCTGAGTATAGAATCTGAGCACAGTATTTATACTCACGTTGGCAGCTACATCACTGATAGAGGAGCAAAGACTGATATTTAAGATCTAACACAGTTAGTGCAGTTGCAAACAAACAACTAGCTTAAAGTGACAAACCTCATTCCTGAGCCCAGAGTAATGCACTTCATATCAAAGGACTGGTTATCTACAGGTGCCTGCAGAGTCTCCAGAACCTATCACACACACATACACATATATACAGGATTACCAGTATTTGCTTGTTGTTTTATATTATCTGATATATCTGCATTGTGTGCTTATTAGTAAGTATCTGTTGAATTGTACTGAAGCTTAACATTGCACACCTTATCCAGGGTGCAGTACTGCTCCAGGAAGGGGACGCGGCGTACTTCCCTGGCCATCTGCATGGCAATCTCCAGGGCCTTCATCCTCTCCTGGACACGGCACACCTCTGACTGGCTGGCGGAGAATTTTTCCTCCAGTTTTGTGAGCTGATTCAACTGCACATCTTTCCTATTAGAATTACAGACATCAAGACACATGTTGCTTTACATACTTTCCTCAGAAAACCTAAGAGCTTGCCTGACATCCAAACAGTTTTCCCTCATGTGCTAAGATTGACAGCTTGGATTGATTCAGGAGCTGTTGTTGACATAGGCCTGTAAAACTCATTAAACTATGTGTATTGGGTTATACAAATAATCTTAACTTGAATTTCAAACAGATGGTGTCAATTTAAAAATCATTCATGGTTTGCTTTATTTGACAGCTCCCTGGAAATATAAAAATGTATAGAAATGGGAAGAAAGGTTCAAGATGGCAACTTGATTCTTTCAATAAACGTCATCATTCCAAAGTGTTCCACAGAACTGTCTCCTTCCTCACTTGCCCTAAATATTGACTTGATTTGATACAATCACCTGCAGTTTGTAGAAAATATTCATTCCTATAGATATATTGTACTCTTGGGCGTCTCAACAGAGAATGAAATCTCTGTTCTTGATCAACACAACATAGTTGAAACATTTGCCAGATTATTATTATTATTGTTGTTGTTATTATAATTATTATTATTATTAACAACAAGCTTGATTGTATATTGTATATTTCTCCATTTGATTTTCAAGAGAATTTAATAATTTCTAGATATAATGAAAATCTAAGAAAACATAAAAATATAATACAAGATATGACATTTTTCTTGAGGAGAACACAGGATGTCGTTACACAGTTTTTACTATATAAGCACATTTTGATGATTTATGTCCGTACCACTTTTGGACAGTGTGTACAGCCTTGTCTGCAGCCTGCTTGATCTCCATCACCAGTCGAGCTCGCTCTCTTTTCACCTGCTCTGCCAGACCCGTCGTCAGAGTCTGCAGATGAAAACACAGCTGCACATCAGTCCTGCAGACCACTCAGAAAAGAATTCAGAAGAATTTTCAACTCACTTATTTCTTGTTATCTGATCTGTAAACCAAATTATCTTTTTTTAAGGAAATGGATAATGTCTACAGTCATGTTCTACAAGGTGTGTACAGCTTTTTGGCTCTAGTGCAGCGTTCACCTCGTGCATGTGTTCCAGCTGGGCAAGATTTTCTGCAGCCCTGGCCAACGCTTCATCCACCGCCTTCTCAATCTTCTCAATATCAGCTGGCTGAAGAAGGCATTACGAAAAACTGTAGTTTGAATTATTGTTGTCCACAGACACTGTAACTCTCTAGCCACTACAACCTCCATTCTGATTAATGAATACTTCAAAATAGACACAGGCGCAGACATGGATGCACATGCAGTTATGTTTATACTACATTGTTTGTCTGTAGCAGGTCAACAGTATATGACAAATAGAAATGGTGTACATCATCTGAAATCTGGGGACATGAAGATTGATTGAGATGCAGCTCAGCACTGTTTCAAGTTTTTCTAGTCATAAATCTGTAATAAACATTGTGTTTTGGTTAGGTGCCTATTCAAATTTTGAAAGTTTAGAATATATAAGGGCTTAGAGCATAAAGATGGAAGTATATGATGGCCATCCCCATGCTCAATTATGCCTCATAAGTTGTTGCAGCAATTTTTTGGGTTTGATACCATTTGTTACACAGATTTGGTGCAAAACCAAACCATTTCTGACCACTCAAGATTTGATAAAAATTGTCAAAAATCTCTCCTAAATACCACATTAAGAGACCAAGATCTTGAGGAACACTGTAGAAAAATTCATGCTGTGATTTGGTATCAAAAAACTTGAGACATTTGGAGATTTCTGTAAGAATTGCATTTTTCAGCAATTGGTTAGCTAGCACTTCTGTTCTAGTAACTGGTCAGAAACCCCTTTATTGTCAATATACCTAGGGAAGCCATACATGCTCTGAATGCACTAGGTCTCTGGTTTGTGGTTGTAAAGTTTCATGAGACTGTGATTATCCTAGCAGTCACAATAAGTCGTTTTATTATAGAGTGAGGTGAAGTTTCGAAAAATGGTCTCACTACAATGAAATGGCTACTATAGCAACTAACATCATCACACATGAATACAATTGTGCTCACTGAATCCACAAGAGTCTCAGCTTTCCAGTCATAGCAAATTCATGCAATTCCAAGACTGTTTAGGGACCCCAGTATGCAAAAATATTCAAATACACCATTTTTAGAATAGCTGAAAATAACACATTTATACTGCATGCAAACTGCATGGTTTTTGCCCAAAACTGCATGGGATTAGCATAAAGTTGGCATGTCTGTAAAGGGGAGACTTGTGAGTAACCATAGAACCCATTCTCATTCAGATATCTTGAGGTGAGAGGTCAGGGGACCCTTTGAAAATGGTCATGCCAGTTTTTCCCCTTGCCAAAATTTAGCTTAACTTTAGGACGTTATTTGGTCCCCTTCCTGACAAGCTAGCATGACATGGTTGGTACCAATGGATGTCTGAGGTCATCCAGTTTCATATAATACCAGTATCGCCACTGTAGCTGACATGTCAACCTTCATTTCCCACTAGTGACCCATGTGATTACCCAAACATACCTGCTCCACATCCTCAGTATTGGCATTAATATCTGTGGATGACAACCGTTTGTTCCTCCTGGTGTACCTCCTTCATTACAACACAAAAGAGATAACAATGTGAACTCAGATTATCTTTTAAAACTGTATTACACAATCTGATTAAACAAGAAGGGGGCACAAGTTGCTCAAAAGATGTGTTAAACTACACATGTGTCGGTAGTGTAGTTCAGCTTAACATTCAGAAAAGCATTTTACCTTTTCATCTTGTTCATTTTAGCAGTGTAGATGAGGCCAATGATTCTGCTATCTTCCTGCAGCCCACACACCCCACCTTCAGGAAGACTTGACTCAACCTACAGAGAAGGAACTTCGTTATTTTAATTTTCAGCTTACCTCTTTAAACATTTTGATCCTTAGAATTGATAAAAACCTGGCTGTGTTGGTATTTATCACAGGAACTGACTGGTCAACAGCCCCTTTTGATAATTTACCAGGCAAGATTAAATAGATGGCCAGCTGGTTACCCACTAGGGTTTGTACTTGGTATGTAACCTGATCCCAGAACAATGCACAGCCCTTACTGTATGTACAGATAGGTAGATAAATAGATAAAAAGCCTCATCGAACAGGCTGATGTGTGATCCCAAAGGCCACTAAAGCAGTGGGAAACGCCTCAGGTCCCTTTTCACAGTAACATAGCTCTTCACATCTGTTGTCCTACTGTGATCTTTGCTGTTTAGCAAAACTGAATGAGATGCAATGCAGGCGGTTTATCAAGTTTGAGTGTAACAGATTGACTTTCACTGTAGACAAAAACAGATTATAGGAACATGATTGATTGCACAGTGAAAATATGATAGTTATTTAAGTTCTTCTTACTTGTAAATTTAAGGATCACCAATCAAATACTTTAATGAATATCATGTAATGAAATTATGAGAAATAGGGAATGACAAATGTCTACCAAATGGGAAGCTGTGAAAGTTTTCTTTGGTCAATACTTTAGTTATTACACTCTTAAGTTTCAAGAGGAAGATCACTGGTAATTTTACCTCACACTCTGGACACCTAATGACACTGCTGAATTCAATGGACCGCAGGCAAGATGTGCAGTAGATGTGGCCACATAAAAGCACACGGGGGAGGTTGCCATCAACTTCATCCTCTGGAAAATAAACACAATACAGGAATTACGCACCGTCAGCTTACATGATGAATACAAAAAGATATAATGTACATTTCTGTTATAGTAAAGAATCGTCATTGTATCTGCCTAAAGCACATCCCATGTAATCCCACATTCAGTATTCCTACACAGATAAGTTGGTTGACCATGTCACCTGCACAAAATAGCATGTCACTTAAGTCAAATCATAAAAGATACAGATCAAAATACGTAGGATTCTTCCACTAGTGAGGCTGTCTGCAGTCCTGAGAGGCAGTGAAAGGAAATTTAGCCAAATATGAAGTTTTATTATTTAATCATGTACCACTGGTGATTGGTAATACCTTGCTTGAAGGATTGACTAACTGCCTATCAAATTTTCCCTTATATGTATTAAATTCTTAATTAAATGTGAAAGATGCTCAATTGATTAATAGAGAATATAAGGATTTCTTTTAGAGGTAATTGACTTTTTCTTTATTTTGTTATTCTTTCCCTTCTTTTGTAGTATGATGGTGTATCCTTTTGGGGCTACGACCTAATTACTCTTTTTTTTGAGCTTTGTATTGCATTAGGGTGATTTCTCGTCTTGCATGGGACTGGTATCTGTTTTTTTCGCAGAGCATTGACTGGATGTTATTTGTGATTATCTGTGGGGTCGTTCTAAATGTTGATGTCTCGGTTGATGGGACTGGGGTGTTGGCGGAAGTGTTATTGTCAATATATTTTTGTCATATATGTAAAATGTTAGTGGTTTCACTATGGAAATAACAAAATATACTAAACAAAAAAAACAAACAAAAAAGTTAGGGAGGCATGGATAAAGATCCAATACTAGTGTCTAATTAATAAGCTGTTTGCCTCACTGAGTGGAAGAGACTTGGATCATTCTTTTACGTGTAAGGCAACATCAGGCTTGACTTAAACATTGCTTTCCTAACTTTATAAAATAAAATGTAACACATACACATTTTATATATATATATATATATATATATATATATATATATATAAATAAAAAACCATCAGCTGATAGAGAATATATAGCGCGGCCAATTAAATTTACAAAGTTTATCACTGAAGTTCAGAATAATTGTACACATTTGTATTACAGTGTTTAAACCCCCATTGTGTTGTTACACCAAACCTTTATTTAGTAATCTAAAATATGTTTTAGGCAGCAACATTTCCTGCCGTCCAGTTGGCGCGACATTACGCGCAGCCCGTCTGACTGATTTATCGTTATCCCAAAGGACACTGCCACCTCAAAAACACCTTGAAAACACGTATGAATTATATGATTAGTTGTATTCAACATGTCATAGTATCAATACTGTGTTTATTATTTATTATATTATTCAAACATCTACCGACACACCTGCCTCTAATATTTGCAGGCTGCTGCCGATGGCCTGCTAACTATTAGCTAACGTTAGCGAATAAGTGCAACGCTACTTAACTTTACCAAAAATGCGGCATAACTCAGCGTTTAACTTTCAGAAAGTTGATGTAAATATCCTACCAGGCAGATAGAAGGCCTCTCCACATAACTTGCAACTCACAGCGCTGGAGTTGTCGCCTCTGTCCATCTTTAGTATGAGCAGCACCTGTAAAAGAGGAAAAAAAAAAAAGTTTTTCCTCAAGTTGGAAAGTGCGGTCGGTTTTCTTCTTCTCTGGGGTCCAACTGCAGTTGGCATCCTTTAAAGGTTTACTGGCATCTAGCGGTGAGGTTGCAGATTGCAACCAACTGAATACCCCTCTCCTCCCCCTCCCTTTCCAAACGTGTGGATGAACCTTTCACAGTCTATGGGAAGAATCTACTGTGGCCGCGAAACTCGCGAAAACGCGACACTACTGCGCATATTCAGTGGACCGCACAACGCGGAAGCAAACCCGGAAGCTTGAAACTTTTTTTGGCGTATGCGCCAGCCAAGCAATTCCTATAGGACTGAATGGGGACCTATTTTAGTCCGGTATCCAACTCTTTTAATACATCCATGATCCTCGCTCATAGCTCCTTCGGCAAGTCTCCTCTCTCCTCGTTCCCCTCTCCTCCAGATGCATTTTAGGAATTGAGACTTCCTTAAACATGATGCGCTTAGATCGATTTCCGGGTCACGGGCAGGAGTACAGAGGAGAGAGGAGACTAGGAGGCACAAAATGAGAAATGAGAAGAGCCCCAAGTTCCCCAAACGAGCCAAACACACTCCGACAAACAAACCTCCAAACTAACTGGCAGGAGGGAAACTGACAAACAAATAAGGAAAATAACAACACCAAATCTCCACCCGGAAGCAGGGGAAACAACAGACAGGAGTCCCGATTTGAACTAATATCACAGAAAGCGACAGGAGTCCAGAAAAGAAGTTCTGTATGTCACCGACTCTCCGTACTGGAGTTCCCGCCAGAAAGGCTCCCTGCACCTGCGTGGACAGCGAAGGCTCCAGAGCCAGTGTTTGGTTTGTCTGCTCTGCCTTTGGAGAAACATGGCGGAGCAACATGGCGGAATCCCTGGAAGAAGACCCGCTCCCCATGTGGATATAAAGGGCTCATTCTAAGGTAACGAAAACACAACGATTCTTATTTTCGGGTGGTTATACCCTAATTAAATATAATGAAGAATATCATACTCCATTTCTGCCAATAGATCCCTGTAAATCCTACACAATGGTCCTTTAAGTTGCATTACTGCCTCCCTCTGGATTTAATCGTCCACTGTTGTCCGATTCTATCACAGTCTTGTAATTGGTCCTATTGCTTACCAGTTTCTTCCCTCCACCGTGTCCCCACACTCAAGCAGATCTTTAACCCTTGCCTCCACTCGTCCTGGCCTCTGTAGACCTGTAATCATTGCCCTTCTTTCCTCTTCATGTTTCCTACATGAAGTCAGGACGTGCGCCACTGTTTCTTTTTCCTGACACTGATTAATGGCCAGTTGGGTGTTTTCCTGTGATAGAAAGTGTAGGCTACTATTCAGGTTGCTGTGATCAGTTCTTAATCAACTTATAATTAACTTACTTGCTCTTTCCTGTTGATTTCACTATTTCTTACCACTTCTACTTTATTTTGTGTTTCATGTAAGTGTCTTCATTTTGTTGCACTAGCCCAATGCTGTTGCAATTGTTTGAATATTTCCCTCCAAACTATGCTTTTCCCCTCTTATTTTGAAAGTTTAATATTAATATCCATATTCTCTCCTGACTGCCTCTAACTTGCCTGCTTTCTCATTTCCTGAGTGTGCCCACATGAACTTTGTTTTTCTCCTGACTGGCTAACCTTGAATTAGTAAACAGCTCATATACTAAATCTTGGTGATCCTGTTTTAATGCTTGACGCTGCTGACACGGAGTCACTACACTGCTTGCCGCCACTTCTTCCACCCACTCTAATTCAAACAGAACTGCAATTAGCTCAAGAGTATATACACTCAAATAATCTGATGTTCTTTTACTGATCTCAGTCTGATGACTGGGAGACACTGCTGCCCCCGTTGCCTCTGTTGGTGGATCCTGTGACCGTCTGTAAAAAGCTGTATATAATCACTGTGGTTCCTGTCCCTACATCTGTAATAACTAGATCTACTGTTTTATTTCTGTGCATAATATTCAATAGTTACATATCCACACAAGCATTTTGCAACATCCAGACTCGTCTCACAGGCCACAACAAGGAGTCGGTTGTCTGTGTCATGTGACCATTAGGGTGGAGAGGGCGCAGGAGTTTACACAAGGATAATGTGTTTCCATCACAGATCTGTTATTAATTCAATGTAGGTTGTCTCTCTGGCTTTACTAGCTCATGAGTCAGATACTCTGGCTGACGATGCTTTCCTTCATGTGTGGTCTATTACATAGACTATATAAATGGGCTTATTTATCCAGGTGAAATTTACCCTGCAGAGCGGTTTTGTTTTTTTTATTTTTTCCATCTCTTTATTTATACAAACCATCACTTACAGCATGTGACATTAAGATGATAACAGAAAACACTGAGGCATCATAATGAAATAAAGATAAAATATGACTTCACTTTCAATGGGTTGATACATTCAACATGGTAACAGGACATAGGGTAAAAGTAATGATCATAAAAAATAAATTAAAGAAATATATAAAATAATATCTTAACAGAAAAGGTAGTAAATAAAATCAGATTTCTTAAAAAATCATGGAGCATACTAACTGTATGTGCACATTTTTTATTGTTTATAAGTTGGATAGACTCAAAATACTTTCTCAATTCAATCATGAGAAGTTCAAACCGCCCTGCACAGCGTCCTCTAATCTTTACAGAAGTGCCGATGTTTGAATGTTTATCTGTTTGGGCATGTATTGTGACCATAGATCTGAAAGGTAAGTTTTTTTTAGTGTGTATTCACTAAACCGCTTTTAACTCAACAGTAAAAATTATGGCTTAAATGGTTGAGATGTTGTTCAAACCAAATCTGGATGCTTTATACTACTATTGTAGGCTATATGTTGATATCCTCTTAATCCAGCAGCTAATATTTTATAATATATTATTTCATGATTTATGGGTTCATTTATATGTTTTAATCTATTTGTTCATATTTTCTAATAATGTCTTAATTATACATTTAAAAATATATAGATATTTTTAAATATATATTTTAGGTCAGGATGTTCATGTTTGTTTATAAATAATAAATATATTTATTACAATAAATACATGCCAACACGTGTATCTCATCTCTCTTTCATTTATTTATTGATAGGCCAGAGAATAAAAACAGTTTCAAATTTGATTAATTTGCAATTAATTAAGAGCTCCTCTCTATCACCACATGGGGGCACCAAAGACTAAGACAGAAACACTGATGATCTCTGAGCTGATAAGTGCACAAAGGCCAGGTGGAAAAATAAATCCTAGATTTACTCATTTATATAATATATTGTGGACTTTTGATAAATACTTTTTGTAATAGTCTGAAAAGGGGAAATTTGCATGTCTGGTATCACATTTCATCCGTCTAAATCCCCACTCATTGGGAAATATGCAATTTGACAATCCCTTTGTTTTGGGGTCTCTGTGTTCAGAAGCACATGTAATGGTGTATGAAGATGATAGAAGATACACGAGGCAAGCTAAGTACCAATGTGCTTGTTGTGCCTCAATATAGATGCTGTATAGACTGAAACAGCATCAATAACAGTATCTATCTATCTATCTATGAGATTCCTCTTATATGTTGTATTGAGAGATATATTCTTTTGTTTCCTTTTCAACCAATTGCAAGGCTCCACAGCAGACCTAACGGCAGCATGTCGGTCCTCTCTTCCATCTGAGCGCAGCTGCCAGCAGCACCTCCGCCTGAGGACAATGGTCAGCCACCCAGTGAAGCATCCGTAAGCGGGAGTGACAGCCAATGAAGAGCAGAGAGGCACAGACATCAGATGGTAAAGGTAAATAATCTAGAACACAACACAGCCAAAACTTCAACCTTCAGAGAACGTTAATCCAAATCCCTGGAGGGGGTAAATGAAAGTGCAGCACATCACAAGGGTCTTTCCATTTAGAGCTGGCAGGATTCAGCCCCAAAGATCAACTTGAAATACATGAGTTTTAACAGTACAACTCCCACCTCTGCATAAGTGTCCAGATGAATTCAGCCCCTGGTGTTGATCTGAAGTGAAAGTAGACCACCTTGGTGTGAGGTGTCAAAACGCCTGCAGGTATAAAGTACACCTGTCTGCTAATAGGCAGAAAAACATCCAAGATCAGTTAACACTTTGGCCCAAGGATGTGAAACACATCAAAATGTATCTGACGCTTCTTTTTTCAAATGAAAAAAATCACAAATGCATCACAGACAATGACTAACAAGATATACAGACGCACTGTAACAACAAACCACCACATTACATAGAAAATAAAATAACATGTCCTCTACTGTAGGCTACACAGAATAAATACTTGAGATTCCACAGAGAATTGAAATGATATACATTCATTTCTTATTAAAATCTGGGGAAACCTGTAGAGCCAAGAACTTCGCTGGATAAATAGGTTCACATGCAGTGTAATTGGGTGTTTGAGTGGCGGCCACTTGCAGACCAAATGGATGAAAGGACAGGGAGTATATATGCTCAGTTAGTTAGTTATTTGCATAAAGGTGTATGTTACATTGCGTATTTGGTGGATGTTCTTTGTCATTCTTAAGCATTTTCCTTGTGAAATGTTGCAATCTTTTGTACTTCACTGGAATTATTTCATCCCTAGCTTTAACAAAAATGACAAGACAGGACAAAGAAGACATGAAGGCACATCTTCATGTCTGAAAGAATCTAATCAGTTAATTTGCAAAACTTATTTAAGATTCATGAATTGCTTTTAGAGATATTTAACATCCTGTTTGTGAACATGTTTTGTAAGCCTTTTGTCAAACAAAAGAATATTTTCTCCATCTTGTACTCTGCATTCCAGCAGATGGAGGGAGTGTGGAGCTATGTATGAATCTGGTTAGGGCACTGAAGGAATCTGGCCATTGGTCTTTACCAGGGCAGGATGATCATAGACAGACTGGCGGGGGGCAGGGATGGTTATATGTATGTGTGTACCAATGGTGGGGGGTAGTAGACGTGTTTACTATGGGTAATGAACCAATCAGCAGGCTGCCCAGAGGGGGATGTGGGGGTGCCGGTTAAGGGAATGGGGGTTGCCCCCCATCTTCCCTCTCCCAAATGTGGGTCACTACCCATCCTCCGGTGATTTCTCTCATGTTTCTGTAGGAACAGTAACCCTCCTGCTACCACCCCCAAAACCCTTATCAAATCACTTACTCATTAATGATGCCCTTAATTAAGATGTGTTGTCTCGTTAGCTCTCTCCTGATGTCTCACATAGGTCTTGAACAACCATCCATCCGATTCATTGTTATTATCCAGCTACTTCCTGAATCACTTATTGTGGGTCATTTCATGTGACAGGAGATGATGATGTCTATAGGAGGCCGTCTATTTGTGTGTACCTCATAGGTCTTATTAAAAAAAACAACCCCCTCCTGTTCCTTTGTCTCTCTCCTACAGGTCACAGTGTAGGAGAACAGAATTTATTGGATTGACAGCATGCACTCGAAGAAGTTAAATGTCTTCTGGGAACCTTTAGAGATTCTTCAGAATGCAATCAGATGAATGTTGACAAAACAATTAGAAAAACAATTCATTAACCTTGATGTACTTCAGCAAACCTCTACCATATAAATATAGAAGCATCATGATTCTTTTTGTCAATTGAGGAACCTTTTAGCTTCCTTTGAATCCTCAAAGAAGCCCCACTGACCCACTAGCTTTGTAAGCTAATGGGTCAGCTTTGCAAGCTAGTGGGTCAGTAGCAGTCTTTTCAAGTTGGGTCCTGACTGTTTGAGGAAAAAAAAATAGAGAAAGGTCAGCAGACATGCAAGGCCCAGGAGACTCATGGATTGGCTTTAAGTGGTTGCCCCCCGTAGGCCACATGCTCACAGCATGAAAAGAGCAGGGGCGATGTCACTTTATACCTTCCCTAATCTCTTTTTCTGGTCAAAGAAAGACCTGCCATCACACAAAGAAGAATCTTAATCCAGTACATTGCTTTCATCTGAAATAGAAACAGTGTAACAGTTGTCTGTAATGTCAATGCAATTCATTTAAGTTGATACACAGTTTCACATATTTTTAATGTTGTTTTTTTTTCTGCTTAAGTCTGTGAAGTAAATTTTCATTTCTGATTGGTGGATATCCGCATTAGAGTAGTGGTTATAATTAGATCCAGGTCAGCTGACACAAACAGACACAGGACTGCTCTTTTTTTATGTGAAGTGACCGCATCAATACACATGATGCACAAATGATATTGGGGGCGGGGATGTTTCAGATTTGTTCATAATATGATCAAAATTGACCCATCATCTCTATATGTTACAGATTTCCAGTGGACAGTCTCAAGTGATTTTAAGGCATGGGGTCTATGTTGTAGACTTTTGAGGTCTTGTTCTGCCCATTCTGCTGTTGAAAGGTTCCATCTTGGCCACTTTGCACTTTGATTTTCATTTCTTTCTTTCCCTAGATACCAATGCAATTTTGATATTTTTTCATTTTCATTTCATTTAGGCTCAGGTACCACAGATGTACATTGACCAGAAAAATAATAACATCCTAAGGCGATGCTTTAACTTACTACTAGTTGAAATATACATTTTTGTTGAGACTACTACCTTGTTTGTCTGTTGACTCAATTCTGTGGTACATTTTGAAGCTGTTGTCACAGTTTTCTCCTAATTTAAAATGCCCAGTTCCTTGTGTACTGTAGTTCACGTCACAGCTAACCCCTTTGTTGGCCCGTCAAAGGCTGCAGAGAGACATGTTTTACCTCAGATTCATGATGCACGGTGTTAAAAGCCGCCTCTTTTCATCTGCCATGCAGCGATAAGCTTCACCTCGACCAATCTGGTGCCCAGACCAACTATAGGAACCACTAATGCAACAAGAAAGACATGATCCCTCACTGGCTTCCCACCCACAAACATGGTCACTGGTATTCATTGGAACACAAACACCAGGGAAGAGAAAGCATTACCTGGAATGAAAACCTGAGTCTCCCTTTAGAGGTGGTGGGTGAGAATTTACATTAAATTAAAAGGAAAAACCTGAATAAAATAATAGAGGCGGCTACTGAATGTTTAGGTATGAAAAATGATGTGAATCATGCTGTGGGCTTTGTTACTCATCTTTATATTCAGAAGTGTTTCTAATATTTTGTCTAACTAATTAACAGACTTAGAGCAAAAATAATAGAAAGTATACTTCAGTTCAACACTACACTACTTCAAAAATGAGCATAAAGCTGAGTCAACACCTCACTGAAAACACAGCAACACAGTAGCTCCAACAACTCCTTATCAAAAAAGACCCAAACTGAGGGATACTGCCTGTGAACCCTCTGTGCCCTCAGTCACTCTCCCTCCCCTCCCTCTGCCTCCCCTCCTTTCTTACATCCACCCATACCTACACATAGATTCACATGTGCTTGATCACTCATTCACACATGCACTTTGGTCATGGTTCCTTGCACCCCAAGCCTTCATCCCATAGGTTCAAAGGCATAGTTAGGAGGCACAGTTAGGAGGCAGAGGCGGTAGTGGCGCAGTGGAGGACCAGGTACCAGTCGTTGGGAGTGATTTGAAAAGCCGACGCAGTTTTAAGACCTGCAGCGCCGCCTCTGTGACCTAATACCCGTCAAACATCACACAAATCCACTTCAAGGGGAAGGATTGAGAGAGAGAGTGGGAGAGAGAGAGCAAGAGATCAGACCAATCAGGCTGCTCATTAGCCCAGTTCACTAATCACTCTGTCACTGAGCATTTCATGATCCGTCCATCCTAAAAATGATCAGCTCACCGCCACCGCTGCTCAACCTTTAACACTACAGGCCGCCGCATTTAGAAAAGCAGGTTGTTTTGAATGTTGTGTGAGTTCAGAAGGGTTGGGTTTAAAGGGGGGCGGAGACTGGGTGATTGTGGGGTGGGGGGGGGGGTGTTTTAATAATAAGCCGAAAACAGTCTATGTTGCAATTATCTCACTTTGTTGCACTTACAGAATGCTTGACCTGCTTCTCAGCATTGATATGGCACATTTCTCAGGGCGAGGCGGGGGTCGGCACAGAGGGTTCGAATCTACGTGGGAGTGTGTGTGGGGAAGAGAGATACTTTTGACCGCGTGTGTGAGAAAAACATGTATAAGTGTGATTGTGTGTGTGTGTTTTTTTTTTTTTTTTTTTTACCTGTCAGCTGCCCTGTGGTAGGACTGAGGCCGTGAGAGCCTCTGTCTTCATGGGTGGGCGATGGAAAGGTGAAGAGGTTAGAAAGAGGGAAAAGTTAGTGTTGGCTGATTTACCTTATCACAAGACCCAAATACAAAAAAAAACAACAAATTCTTTTAGAAGTAGGGCAAAATACACATTTATGAGAATACACACAGGATATTGCTAGAAACAAACATATCTAAGATGCTGAATTATGTTAATAACATCTGTATATTTGATTGATGTTAAGTATGTAGATACAAGTTGTCTTGCGTAGATGATTTCAAAAGAAGTGCTGTGTATGCCAAGAATAAGTGTCGGGTATGTTTTCTATAGACTGAAGGGTTGGTTTTCTCAAATTACAAAAAACATATTGTTTCACTTACCTAAAGTGGTGTCATGCAGATAGTAGTTTTATTAGTCCAGATTTAGAGACTTTTAGTCTTTCTAAGTGATTTCAGATATCACAAAACCTGGAGCAATAAATCCCAAAAATATTTGCATGGTTATAGGTACTTGGGGTGAATGTTCTTCTGAGAATTTAGGTCAAAGATTCTTCAGTCTTCAGTAAAGACAAAATTTAGCCTCTAAAACCACCAGGCTATTATTTGTCAGTGGGAAAAGATAGTTCTTTCCTGCCAGTTGCTGGTCATGGCTGCTGTTTTTATGAGACGACTGAGATACCATTCGCAGAGCAGCACTCCACTGATCATAACAGAGACATTTCTAACTTTAATCCGTCATTTAATCCCTTTAACTTTTCAAACACTATTCTCTGTATGCTAAAAAAAATAGATGCACATACTGCTGCCAGTAAACCGTGAAACTAAAGTGTTAGCAATGAAAAATATCTTTTAAAAGGAAACAAAAAGATGCCAGTAGAACTAAAAAAGCTCTAAGGGGATGTAGAGGAAATGATATGTTCACTTAGAGTCACAAAAGAAAAAACATAATCTCATCTCTCCTCTTGGCTCTGTAGAGCAGAATGTCTATTTCCACTCAGGCTTTGCCATCTGATGGATGGTTAAATGTGCTGCTGACAGATTTCCGTTTGTCAGGAGGGGACATCTGTCAGGAGACATGACTTGACTGGGATGCATTCCACCATCAGGTCTTTGGCATACGCAGAGAAACCGCTCTCCCACTTTCATTATTCCTGCATGAGTCAGATGGAGGAACAGCTGCTCAGGTGACTCAGTTGGAATTTGAAAGACGAAGCTTTTTGAGCTTTAATTTGTGTGCGTACTTGTAAATCAATCTATTTGATTTGTGGATATTCAAGCTTAGCTCCCAACTGTCCAAATGTTGTTCCAAATCTTTATTTTGAGGAGGTGAAAAATCAATTAATATCAAGCGACAATAATGCCAGTTATCAAAGGAAGAAGCACCTCAACCTCTTCCAGTTGGTGCTGCTGCTGTTGGTCTTGGATTGCTGGAAGTTAAAAATGTGACAAAGTGCAGCACTTCAAAGCAACAACAGAGGACAATAGTGGTTTCACCATAGCCAAGCCAAAAGTATCATAATTATCATAATCCTGAATCAACCACACTTCACTTGCCTTTCTTGGGATCTGGGGCAGCAGCAGCACACCTCGACAAGTTGAAATATATTTTTTTTCCCCGTAAAGTGGTGAGCTGTTTCAAAGGAGCGCCTGGAAATGTGAAAAGCTTGACAAGTTCACTGGAAGACGCCGTTAAAACCACAGCTTGTCTTTAAAGCTCTGCGCTGCTGTGAACTAAAAGCTCACAAGACCACCAAACATGTTTTAAATAGTCTGAGATTTACAGTAAACACTCACACAGACTGTACAGTGACACACCTGGTCCAGAGGCAGGAGTGTGATGGTGTTAGCCAAGACCGAGGAGACAAATGAAAGGAAGTTGGCATCATATATGAGTAGCAAGTCCAAAGACTCATGAAGGATATTAAGGATGTGTCTTTTCTGGCTCCCATAGAGACAATATGAAATATGTTGTGTGCAGGGGGGGGATTGTGGAAAGGACTTCTCGGTACTGATCCTTCGTGTTCATAGATGAATAACTTGGATTTTCTCCATCGACTTTGTTTTTCTTTCAAAGCTGGGTTGATCATTTCTAAACAAAGCCGAGCCTCAGAAATTTCAATAAATAAGAATGCATTCTTCTTTTATGTGTGTGTGTGTGTGTGTGTGTGTGTGTGTAGCTATGCAATACCTGCATGTCACTTGATTATTACTTTATCTATGATACTTTATTTATGTTTTTGCCTTCGAGTCTGAACTTTTAAGTCTTCATAGATTCAAGTCTCAAGTAAAGACTGCTATGCATTGTGTGATTGTGGGCCATCAGTAGGACAATCTTGTGAGAGACATAGTCAAATCTTTGGTTGTTGATCTAAAGCGGTGATCTTGGAATCACACTTAGAGTCTTTGACGACCAAGGCAGCCAAAAAAATGAAAGGAGCTTGGTTTGATCCCCGGCTTCTCTGGTCCACATGTCAAAGTGTTCTTGGGCAAGACACTGAAACCCAAATTGCTCACCTTTAATGGTATCTCACTGCCATCGGTGTGTGTGTGTGTGTGAATGGGTGAATAAGACTCTTATGAAGCACATTGTAAAGCCCTTTGAATAAATGCAGCCATTTACTATTTAAAACATGAGAGCGGTGCAAAAGGGTGATGTGAATATGAACTTTCTTTTCTTTTGTAGCACCATTATTCACTAGGCATTCATAGTACAATTTGAAACGTTTCTGAACCAGAATGGTTCTCCCACAGTGTGACATACAATACACCTGTAAGATTGCTGTTATCACACATTCCATAGGCGCCTCATAGCAGTCATCTCTCAGGTCGTCATTCTTGTGACTTAAGTCTGTCATGTGTATGGCTCTGGATAATGTGAACTTAATGCTGTTACTTTTCTCCTAGTATGCAAAGAAGGGACTACTCAGTGGCTTGGGGGTTAAGGCGCCAATCATCTATCTCAGCATCTGGCCAAGGACCTTTGTTGCATGTCATTTCTCATATCTCCACCCCCTCAATTCCTGTCAGCTCTCGACTGTCAGTTGTCGAATAAAATGCCCCCAAAAATAGCAAATATGCAAATAAGGTTCCTTGCAGCTTGCGGCGTTACCTGAGACAATGAAGCAAGGCTGAAATAGTCTTTGCAAAACAAATCCTTACCTGGACAAGAGAAACTAAAAAGTATCCTTACTAGAATAATATTTCCATGCTATAAGATACAGAGTTTCTGTATAAAACAAGGTTGTGTTTATGTATTAGTTTACACTGTCTCCGGGGAGATCATAGTGTGAATATTTTGGCACTGTACTGTCTGGATTTATGTATCAGTGACACTGAGTAAGAATCAGGTCAGATCCAGCGTTGGCACGTGGTGCAGGTTTAATGCCTTTATTTAACTGGGTTTCTATTGTTCTTCACTGGCATTCACATGTCTCTTTGTTTTCAGTTCTCCTCTTTACCCCTCTTCACTTTGGCAGACAGTGCATCTCTATTATCACCCTCACTCTCTCTCTCTTCCTCTCTCCCTCAGCATGTCACTGTAGACAGACAATGACAGCAATGCCATCAGCTGCCAAACCCACAGTCATAATTATATACCTACTGGTGAGTCAGACCGCCCTCTTGTCACTCAGAGCCACAATAAACCGTGACAGCAACTTGAGTGAAACACCTGGCTGAATGTCTCGGAGGTGACGAAAGGCTAATGTGGTGGTGAAGTGTGGCGCCATGCCACAAGCACACTCATGGCCCTGTAATCTGTGGCAGCAGGAGGAAATGGCTGACAGAATGACTTCCGGAAATGTCAGATTTGTAGTCACACAATCATAAAACTTCCCATGACCAATGTGTAAGACAGCAGTTAAAGCCTTGACAGTATTAAAGCATTCAAAGATGGTTGTTTTGAATGTTAATGTTTCTAAAACCCCGGCAAATGTTTATTTTATACTCAGTATTCAATTGTTCAAGTGCATATAATAAGCCTGGGATAACATACAGTAGCTGTATTAATTGGTGGGAAATATGTAGAATATAATAAAAATAAGAATTATGTTATAATTATATTATAAGAATGAATGACTTGAAAAGTAAAACTGTATTGTGTTTTGGAGTGGCTAAGTGCATAATATAGCAAACTTCCATCTATGATTTTTGATGGTGCGCTGGTTTCCTCATATGTTTAAAACACTATGAAAACACTTTCTTTTCAACGAACATTTTCCAACATACCACGACACCAGAGGAGCTGCTCCCAGTAGTTGCAAAGGAATGTGTAGCATGCAAAGCATCATGTAGTGTAGTATACATGACGCAAGTTTCAGAGTTAGTCATCATCAGAGTTAACCATGTATTATTCTTTCTCTCCCTGTTCTTTCCCCAGTTTCTCTGTTTTTGTTATAAACTTGTGTTTTAATTTTTAGACACAGTTTGTTATCAACACTGCTTTATTTTGATGTACAACCACCTGCAATGTTGCTAATAATCCTTGATTGCTCAGCAAAAAAGCAGCACACAACTATTGCAAATACATTAGGTCAACTGACTCCTGGCCTCATGCTTGTAAATATCTTGGCAACACAGATATCAAGGTCTTCTGAATTAAAAAAACAGGTATGTCTTCTAGGTATGTTAGTTTTAGGTTTTAGCAAGCAGCAACTATCACGGCTTGAGGTTGAGGCCAATGTGTAAGTACGTGAAAGTGAAATGCCACCAATGGCCACTAGATGCTGGCTCCAAAAAGTCCCTGTCTGCAACTGATTTCCATTCAAAAAGCATCAACTTCTCTCTAGACTAAGTCAATCATTTTTTTCAACAAGTCTCAATATCTAAATTCTGGCCATCTAATACGTGTGCTGGTGGTCATTTTTGTTGCTCCATTAATAAGATTTGAAGACTTCTAGTAGCTTTGATGTCTGTCATGCGGGCGTTGATTGATGACAGTTGGCTCACCTGAGTCGGACTATTGTCGCAATATTTCAATAAGTTTAAAGGGGATGTATTATGCTTTTCCTTATTTTCAGACATATATATATATATATATATATATATATATATATATATATAATGTCACACTGTCAGATATTCATGTTAAAAGTGGCCGACGTGTCAAATAACGAGGTAGCAGTAACACCTGTGAGCAAAAAGCAGAACAGAGTGGGCTCATCGGGAGGGGGGCCTTAAAGAGACAGGAGCTAAAACGGAGCGTAAAGCTGTGTCTCGAATGACATACTTCTGTCAGTACAATTCCATGTGGTAGACTGTGTACACTATGTACTTACTCACATAGTGCGCAAATTTCGACAGGGGAGTGTTGTCTCAAATCAAACACGGCCGTTGTGCACTTACTGGAAATGACGGTCGCAAATTAGCATTAGCTACCGTTAGCATTACTAAATTAACCCTGATGGCCTATGTCTAACAACAGTATAGTGGTGCTTAGTGCGAAAAAATAATTAAAATAACTTACATTTATTTGTATAATGTGACGATATTGACCATAGTTACAAAGTCCTCAGCCGCCATTTCCAGTTTGAAAAGTGGTCCCTCCCCTTCCACTACGTAGCCAAGATGGCGGCCATTGAGGGTGAGAAGTGTCCATAGTTCCACACTCAAATTTTGACCGTTTTGAGTGCACCATCCGGGTACTCATAGTGCACTGCATTTTTCCATACTCCTCAGTGTGAACGCATTTATGCACTCAAAATGTTTAGAGTAAGTACAGAAGTATGCGATTTGAGACACAGCATGAGAGAAACTGTATATTGAGGGCCTGCATAAAGGGCCAGTTAGGTAAATAAGGAGTTTTTTGAACTGTGAGTCATGCAGAGCTACTCCAATAGAGTCCAAAAATAAAAATTTAGAGCTGAAATGAGCATAATAGGTCCTCTTTAACATTACTTGATAACAATACCTGACCTGTTAGCACAATTTAGCTAAAGTAGCTAAGATTAGCTCAAGTATGCACTGCTCTGTGGGTGTAAGCTAGGTCTGAGGTAGCAGGGTGTTTCCAGAGCGTGAAAGGCAACCCCCCACACTTCTTATTTGGAAGGTCCTGGCTCTAAACAGAAGAGATGGTGTGACCATAAGCTGCAACTTTGGGCTTCAAACTGGCTCCAGTGCAAACCAGCGGGTGACGTCACAACTCGCTACATCCATCTTTATATACAGACTGTGGGTTTTAGGGTGTTGGCAGCTGTATCAGCACACAGAATATCTCTATAATCAAGTGTAAATAGGTCAGTATTTAATAGGTTTTCATATAACTTCCATGGGGACTCTTTTATTCTCTAGGTATTTGTCTCTCTTTCTCTCAGCGTCACCACTCCTCACATGGAGACCCACTTTTCTCTCTGAAGAGTCCTCTTCATCACCTCTCTTTTTTGTCTTTTCTGACTTTTCCTTTCTGCTTCTGCTTCCATGCTCTCAGTTGACCTTCCTGCCCCCTCTGCATGTCTCTCCCTTCCCAGAGCTGCTCTCTGCCAGTCATGTTTCATATGTTCCCATAAATGGGCGTTCATCACCCACTGGCACTGGTGTAATCGCTAACATGGCAAAATGACTACACTAGACGTCCCCTCATGTTAATTTCAACGTGCAGTTCTCGGGTTGCCTGCTTCTGGCTCTACACTGGTTTCCTACGTTGACATTAGTGCAGAAGCTCACAGGCGGGGAGGCACATTGCTTTGCTGCGTGACACCAACGCAAGCACTGACACACACGTGCAAATGCACACATACTCTAGCATGTGTGTACATGTATATTTGACTCAGAGAGATGGATGTCAGTATAATGAAAAGATCAACACCAGGATAGTCGACGGAGTAAACAGACACTGCTGTCTGTTTGATAAAATGCCTGTCAGGTCACAGTCATTCTTAACTCATAGACATCATGCTGAGAGCTTGTTGCTTCTCAGAAGATTACCAAATGAAAAGAGGTGGATCTGGGGCAACGCGTGACCTGTAATCATAATGCTTAAAGGAATACTCCAGTGAAATCATATGTTTTGAGTATGAAACGTGCATCAAAATGTCCAGAGAAGCTTCAAACAACTCTTGTATATATTATTATTTTCCAAAAATTCAGATATCCCCCCCAAATACGCTAAATACGCAGCTCCCATTTGTCACTAGGACAGTTATCGGTCAGGAGTGACAAACATGAAGAGCTAACAGCAACAAATTGAGTCTGTGTAATCAAACCATCTCTGCATAAAAAAACTTCTCCACTGACTGTCTGTATGCTCAGTGTTTTCCATACAATCATATTTTTTTTGCAAAAACATGGCTTCTGGTTGTGTCTAGCATGCTTAGCTGTTTGCATTTATCATCCAGAACCAATATAAGCAAATTTAGTTTAGCGTGTGACAAAGGAAAACAGCCATCCTTGCAATTGATAAATGCAAGATGTGTACTTGGCTACATTTTGGTCAAAATATAAACATTTTAATACATTGAGTATACAGGTGGACAGCACAGACGTGGATTATGCTGCAGCAGTGGGTTGAAAAGTTTGAGACGTTTTGATACGATTTTTGCTGTGAAACTGGGTCACTGCTGGAATACTTTGTTGTGAGTCACCTTTAAGCCAACAAGGGGTGAGTGAACTTCTTGAAAAAATGCATTTGTCAACTAAATGTTTCAGCAGACTGCAAGACACTTCACAAATGATAAGGTCCTCCATCACCTGAAAACCTTTAATGCAACAGATTGGTTCTTGTCATGTTGTGCAGGCTTAATGCATACATTATAAACAAATGGAAAAACACTTCAACATATATGGAATCAAAGATATATGGGCTTTAAAAAGATGGTATTGTTCCTCAGAAAGTCAATAAGTGACTAAGCACCATGGTTTGTCATAGTTCAACCAAACACTGTTTATTTAATAACTACTTGATTCTTGATGAATACAGCTGTTGTATTTGCACACTATAGGGTGCCTTGAAAGCAGCGTTGTGTTATTTTTGGATTAATGGAATCCAGCGTGCAGAATCAGCTGGACTTCTTGCATTAGTTAATCCATTCTGAATTCTCCTTAATTCTCTTCCAGAGCTTTCACTGTCTATTAGTCTGAGGACAAGCATGAGCCAGTCAGATAGGGCCCACACCCTCCCTGTTTACACTGACACTAATGACTTGTCCCTCGCTCCAGCCCCACCACAGCCATCCACACATGGAACTGATTCTGTCTGTGTGCAACATCAAGACCGCCTGTCGGATCGCTCCACCGGCATCATCCTGTAAAACAATCTGTTACTAAGGCAACAGGTGGTATTGGAGTCGTCCACAATTTAATCAGGAGCAGCAGTTGATTATTAGAGGGCAATCACTGAAAAGAGAGTAGATGGGCCAAGGAGAGCTTTAGAGAAACACAGTCGGGATGACATCAGTGTATGTCCACACGTGCACATTATCTGGAAATAGAGTCATTGTGTTTGTCTTGGCCAGCTTATCTGTAATTTGCTATTATTGGGCTTTTGCTAAAAGCTTGTGTCAAAATGTGAGATGTTGCAGATATCATCTTGCATGCGCCAAGAAAACTGTTTAAATAAAGATTTAATGATCCTTAAGTATGATCGCCTTGTATGTATTTATTGTATTTATCATACTGATTCAATTAATTATCTCACACTGATGGACTTTTATGTATTGTGCTTTTTATGTAGTGTATTTGCTATTCTGTGGTTGTTTTTTGTCTACCTGCCCAGGGACAACAGATGTAAGTTAGCTGCTAGCTAACTCTGGTGTAAATACTTTTAATGTATTCATGCGTATTAAGGCTCTATAGGCTCATTCCTGTCAAACTAACATTGCAACATCACTGGACTGGATTAGTGTATTTACCTTTTACCCAGCAAAGACTACAGGAAAAAAGAAAAGCCTTGGAAAAACACTGCATGCTTGCTATCATAAAATCTCCACTACACTCTGTTAAGACCGTTGCTGTTTGAATCAGACTGTAAATATTTGAGCAAAGTGAGGGTTTTTCCTTTTGTGTCTTTACTTTGCTTCACTGCGTGGAACGGGGGGGCCACATGGGGATTCTGCCCGTATAATGTAGCATCAGATTTTGGTACCGTCTCGCTAAATCTAGGTCACAGTGGCTGCTGAATGAACAGAACCTGTTAAACAGAGTGTAATATAAACACATTGCCCCACTCAGTGCCTGCGTGACCACATTCCACGATGCCAGAGCCCTCACGTTTCTGTAATCCCCCATTTCAACCTCAAGACAACAATAAAACCCCAAACTGTAAGTCACCCATGCATGCCTGACATATTTTACATGCCTTTTAAAAGAAAGATGAAATGGTATGTGACTTCTTCTTTCATCCACCATTGTTGGAGGATCTTTATGTGTGTACAGTAATGATGCAATCATGACTAGTGCATGTTGCTCATTGAGGAATTTTACACACAAAAGGAGTTGACTTTGGCTCAAAGCCCTGTTGATAACAAATAAGAACTAGGTCTGACTGTTGATAGCATGGGATTACGACACACCTGATCAACAGGAACACAATAGGCACTCCTGTGCTGACCCTGATGAGCGTTTAATGCTTAACTCTGCTGTAAATAGAAAGATATGGATCGTTCTGAAAGGGGATTCCGCCAAGTCATGGCACCGTGTCAGAGCTACAGCAGAGCCTTGTGATGTTAAGGCAAGTTGATGGTGTAGCAAACGCCACAGGATGTAGGCCTCGAGATGAGGTGGAAATAGATTTCTGACATGGACTCATCCTAGAGGGTTGGCTGGTGCTGCTGCCCCAGCCTTTGGGGGGAGAAGGTGGGGAGTTGTGGGTGGACGGATCAGTGGACTGGCACAGATTGCTTCCGGGCCTTTCTGAGTGCCAGCATCCAGACGGATGATGATAAACCGGGGATGACTGTTGTTGGCTGGAACCAACCCGAGATCAAATCAGGTCTCGTCCATAATAGAGCCTGACTACCTTTCCCCCCCCAAGTCTCTCCTCTTCCCTCACATTTCTCCCTCCCTTGGTTTCACCCTCCACCACCCCTGCTCTTCTCTTTTTTCATCCTTACTCCTTTATCTCCCTTCTTGTTTCTATATTGGCTCCTTCCCATTTTCTCCAATTCCTCAAACCTTCTTGCCATAATTCCCTCTTACCTTTCTGACTTCCTTCCTTTACCTAATTGCATTACTTACTTGTTCCCTTATTCCTTCTTGTCCCCTCCTCCCCTCACTTCTTCCTTCACGCCTTCTCTCACCTCTTTCCCCTTTTTGTTGTCTTTTGCACCTTCTTCTTCCCTCCCTCTTTCCTATCCACTAGCTCCTCTTTCTGTCTTTCTTAGAAAGAGACCGACACTCTTCCTCCATTAAAAACAACTGCTAAGCCACTACTGCTGTGCATGGCTTCCAGTCTTAGAGCAAATCTTAACAATGCTGCATTTATTCTCAGTGTGTCCCTGTTCCGTTAGCCTCACGTGGTCTGCTCTGGCTGCTGGCATCTTCCTGTTCAAAAAGCCTCTGAGTGTCTGAACCCAGCATGCAACAAGGCAAGGCAGTGCAACTTTATTTGTAGAGCACATTTCATGCAGGGTAATTCAAAGTGCTTTACATAAGAGAGAAAGACAGCAACAACACCCCTAACAAATTACTTATTAATTGGTAAAATGGCACGGAAAAAGAAAAAAACAGAGAAAAGTCAAGAAAATAAAATAGTAACAGAAAGGGACAGAATAAAAGGTATAGTTCAGATCTAAAAAATAGCCTAAAGTTTAACTAAAAACCAACAGCAAACTGATATGTTTTTAGCCAAGCTAGCGGCATGGCTTTAGGTCTGGTTTGTCAATCAGTTGGGTGACCAATTTGGTCCAGTCTTAAATACATGTATCACAACTGGGATGGATTGCCATGAAATTTTGTGCATGCATTCCTGGTCCACAGAGGATGAAATTCATGATATGGTGCACATATTCAAGGTCTTTTTAAACTTTGGTTATCCCCTGACTTTTCATATAATGCCATCATCAGCTCAAAATACTTTTGTTCATCTGCAGTTGCTTGCATGGCTGTAGACTCTTAGTCGTGTTTAGTTTTGATTAGTGTTGAAATCTCAGATCTTTTAGATTCTTTGTTCTAGATTTGTGCAGCTTAGCAGCTCCTGTTTGGATTTTATTTTGGGAGTGATGAACTGACCAGTGCCTGCATGGTTTACATGGACAAAAAAACAAACAACTAACTAACTCAGTTTGTCCTCAGCTAGTTAACATTATGCTCTTTTCTAACCAGCAGTGACAGTATGATGAAAATATACTCACTAAGCACTTTATTAGGAACATCTGTGCAATCTAATGCAATCCAGTACACCACCATCACCCACTATGACCTCAATAATAAGCATAAAGTAGAATCATCACCTTTCTGACAATGTCACAAAGAACTGAAACTGTGTAAGCTTCTAAAAAGTAGAATTTATGGCAGAGCTGTTGTATTGGATTACCATAGATTGCAGAGTTGTTCTTAAGAAAGTGCTCAGTGAGTGTATAAATAAAAGAAAAAAACCTCCTCTCTAAGTATTATAATTGGGGTTAAGAGTGAATGACTGCATATGCTGCCAGCACCTTCTGATGAGTGATGATGCATACTTGTCTCTGTCATGCTCCTGAAGGGAATACAAGGCTTGGGGAAGTGCACGGGCACAGGACCAAGCTTGAGTTTCTGAGTTGTAGGTGCAGATGAAAAACAGGTTGACTTGAGATGGTGGAAATTTTCATAAAATTCTTGCAAGGCAGGAATATTACTACTACTACTAATATACCCTTTTTACTTTACTTTTTTTGTGACCAACTTTTTTATTGGTTTTCCCATATAGTTCAGTAAGTGTACAGGGCACATAACACAAGGAATTGTCCTACAAAAAATATAGACTATGTGTGAATCAAAAACTCAGACAAGATGTATCAACGTCTCTGTCCAGGGTTTTTACATTACCAAAATAACACAACAAACAAAAGCATCCCATAGCCACCAACCCCTTATACCGTATAATACTGACGGACAGGTTGCAGATTTTTTAAGTTATGTTAATTGTTTACCCAACTTATTTTAAAGAAACAAGCCTTTAAACAGTTGTTACTGACAAAGAGACAACCCAAACCAGTTTCTTTGTCTGATGGCTGGTACTAATTTCCACAGTGACGCAAAGGTAAACAATATTTCTAATATCTTATTAGTGGCTCCTGTGCCAGCTGTTGTGATAACCCGACACAATTAAACTATCATTTTTTTCTAAGCTTTTCTAGTTTGGTACGAATAATAATTTTACAGATATTTAAAGACTTTTTTGCAACAGTTTAACCAGCACAAAGTAGAATTTTCTTTCTCTTTAACCTATGAATAGGTTGTACTGAGTCCGATCTCACAATTTGTTCTATATACAAGGTTAAAATCACAAATTTTGGTACCAGACAGAGCAGGGAGCCTAGAGCACATTAAGATACAGCCATCGAAAGTGAACACAGAAATACAGAGATACTTTTTACATCAGAGAGTTAATATGAACATCTCAAAGGTTTATTTTGTGTCATCATATAGCTTCAGACATATTTATTGGCAAACACTAAGATCTTCCAGGAAAGGGAGTGTACAGTTTGTAATATCCTGAAATATGGATATGTGAATGATAAATTTAAGGTAATAGGAAAATAAGTGTTGTAAAACACCTGCAGTGAGGTAATGTGTAACAGACATCGTTTTTAGGGAGAGTCATATGTTTGATAATCACATGTAATACTCTAAGATCTACAGAGCCCAGGAGGGGCCATGAAGAAAAAAAAAAACTAATTTGTGCTCTCAAATTAATAATTAGTGCTCTCGATTAAACTATTTTGCCTGTTCCCCTCTTGTAGAGGATACCAAATGCCTTCAGTCAGCTGTAAGTTTGAAGAAAGCAATGAAGAAGACATGTCCCCTGTCAAAAATCAAAAAAGACATCGACTGTAATACCAAAAACTTGTAACTTCCCTTGGACTTTACCCTTTTTACTTGGAGTGACTTAATATCCTTCCCAAGCTATCATACAAATTTGCAGCGATTCAACTTTTTATTTTCCTGACAATGGATATACAGACAGCAACCAATCATACTGCAACCAGCTAGCAGATGAAACCTTGGATCATTACATTCAGATATAAAGACTGTCCTGACGCACACAGACGGCAAAATTCAAAACATACTTAATTTGACATTTGAGGCTTTACAAAGAACGATAAGTTGAGGCTAACATTACTGTTTTTTGGCCAATTATCAATTAAGCTAATGGTAACTTCAAGCTAATTACAAACATGAAATCTATGAGCAGTTAGTATGGCAATCAAATCTTTGCATTCTTATTATTTATTTCTAACATTAGCTATCTGTCATTGGCCACTCATTCTTATCGCCATTCCTAATTGTATAATGACTTGTTTAGGACTCAAAACACAAAGTTTAGGACTCAGACTTTAACATGATCTCATGGGATGGCGTATAAATAGCAAGCCACTTTTAAGGCCATTTTGCATGTCATGTCTACGCATTTAAAAAAAACACTTGCTCAGGACTGGGGAAAGATCATGGTTTGGGTTAAAATGATCAGTAAATTGCTGTAAAAATGTCCTGACCTGACAGTAAAAATGTCCGGTTTAACAGCAGTAAAATGCCCGACATGATGGTAAAAATGTCCGGTTAAAATGTCCCAACATGATGGTAAAAATGTCCAGTTTAACAGCAGTAAAATGTCCCAATGTGACAGTAAAAATGTCCAGTTTGTGGCCTTGAACAGTGCTCTCCTGGTGTTTTTTGCAATTTTTTGCCAACTAACATTCTAGCCATCCAACCAACCCGCTTCCTCCTAATAAGCCAAAATCACCTTGTAAAAGAAAAGAAAGTCATATTATATTGACGTCATCTGAAATGCGTCATTTCCCCTGTCACTCCAACGTGTAGGTCATTTTTGGCGACCGAATTTATGACCTAAATGGCATGAAATGCTTAAAAGCAAAAAATGCATAGTCAAACATGCAAAATGAGTTAAAAAATTGGCGTGTTATTCATATTTCATTTGGTGATACCAGGCTGGGAACTTCTATAGCCAAAACTTGAGTTTTACTTGTGACTTACAAAACAATGACATAGTCACCAAAAAGACACCAGTGACAACACGGGTATGGCTTTTTGAAATGAAGGCAGAAGTAATGGGATTACTCTTTTTATTGAGTAATGAGTATTATAATCTCATCACAATTTAGGTGTATTAGATCACATTTTTTTGAGTGTAACTTTTCCAGCTGTGCTTTATATGTTATAGATAGCCTCTTGTGCAAATGCATGCTGGGAATGGCTCTAGTCTCCTGTGACCCTGAGCAAGATAAGTGAATTAGGAAATGGATGAACTTTAGTGTGGCAAAATAACAATATTCACAGTGGACAAATGTTGGCATGGGACCACTCTTCTTCCAAAAATACTATCCACCCTGCTGAAGTGTCCTCGAGCAAGACACTGAATAACAACAAGCCTTGAGGGGCTGTTCTGAATCTGATCCCAAGCCTGAGGCAGGAGGAGCAGAGCAAAACAAGATCCTTACCTCAAGTGATGAATAAGACATCACATTAAAATGTATTATTATGTGTCTGCTTGTAATTTCCTTCCATAACTAATTTGTACTAGTTGGCTGCTTCTCGTGATATATACACAACCAAAATCCCTGCTCACCACAGGACCTCGGCTTGGCCAAGAAAACCACACAGGTGATGAATGTCCAGGACCTGCTGACATTTTCTGCCCCTTTCCTCCCTTTTAGCAGATGCTCCAACCCTGTTATCCAATAACAACCTATCCCTCCGTCCTCCTCCTCTTACACTCTCTCCCTCTGTCCTCCCAGCCCTACTGTGGTTACTGAATGGGTCTTGTCTGCGTTTGGATGAGCTCATTGCAGAAAGATGCGCTACAGTTCCATCGTCTTTTATCCTCCAGACTGGACAGAGACTTCACCGAACCACTCCGATGCTTTTGAACAAAACAGATTGGATGTGTGTCCATGCAGCAGAAACCGGGTGCAAGTTTTTAAGCTTAGTTTTCTGACCACCCTGGTTTAAGTACTTGACTCATTTTTTTAATAAAATGAGAAAAAACTGGAAACACAGCATGTTGACAACAAAAAGAACAGCTACTACTACTACTGCAACTTTATCTACATAGATGTTGGCTCACATTAATGCTGAAATCTATCATAATCCTCCTCCTTGTCCTCCAGACTGCAGCCATAATTAAAGCAACACTCCACTGAGAATCTATCTTTTGACAGTCAATGCCCAACTCATCCCCCTTGGGCTTCAAAGGTGGGTCAAAACAGTTTGTGGTTCCTTCACAGAGGCAGCATGGCTGATTTACCAACTAGGCAAAGCAAGCAACTGCTCCTGGCTGTGCTCCAAATGTCTCAGGTTCACTGCATGTCAGTATGTTTTGACCCATTTCAATGTGTTTGGCAATCTGCATTTTTAGCTATAATTTTGTGGCCCTGTCTTGAAGATCTAGTTTTAAGACCTGGGTGCATATTCCTAGTTTAATTTATGTTTTATCAAATTACAACAAACTAATTGAGACACAGTAAACAGCACAGTTACAGTACATTACCTCTGCAGTACTGGTTGTTCTCTGGTTGTCTTGACAGGAGTGTATTGGAGATGACAGCCAAAAAGCTCTCCTGGCTGAGTAGCCAACACACTAAAGTCCATCTGTTAGTAGAGCAGTGAACCACTGGGCCACTGGGCTGCCAACTGCATGCATTTATAGCTAATGTGGAGCCTTTTTCCCAAAATGTTAGTCAGGTAGATCTCCTAAAAGTCTCATCAGAGATAATTTATTTGAATTTATAGTAAGTAAGGTACAATATGCTGCCTCAGGTAGTGTTGAAGCAGTTGAAGGAACGAGACATCTTAACAAAGTCACTGTTTTACATTCTCTTGCATTAATTAGGAGTTAAATTGAAATCATGCTCCCTATAAGGGGTTCTCAGGGGCATCCTGGAGTCTTCATACCTAATTAGGAAACAGTGGTCCAAGAGGTTACAGAAATGGCCCTTTAAGCCCTCCAAATTCCCAGACTGGCTGGGAAGATCTATAGAGAGAAAGTAAAGGGGACCTGTACTATAGAAGCTGTTCAGTGGCAAACTGTACAAGACTGCTTGCTGAAAAAAGAACATGCTCAGTGAAAACCTTGACAAAGAAAGGTTAAAAAGCTGTTTTATATCAAATGGTAAAATAAATATTCAGCAAAAATGTACTGTGCAAGTGTTACTTTGTTACACAGTGTTCTGCAGAAAAAGAAATTCAATAGAGTCATAATGTCATATTTTAGATTATATCTATGTATCTATGTAGTGCCACCATGCCATATAAAGTTCAGGAGATGCTATTTGGGCACTGGAAATGTTTAAAGGGATGTTAAAAAAAAAGCAGGTCAGTAGGTCAGAGTATGCGCACAAAAAGTGATATTTATTGACAAAAATATTGACGAAACGTAGTCAAAAATGAACCCTTGAAAATTCAACAAAAATAACTTAGGCCATTAATCTGACACACCAGATGGTTTGTTAGACTGAACCATTTGAGAAGTCGTCCATGGAAACTGCAGACACTTTCAAAAAATACTTGGCGGGTGATTGAGTGAACCATCGATCCATCTCCATCTATCACCATGTTACCTCGTGAGGCAGCTGGATTCACGAGATCACATGAAAATCCTCATAGCACACTGATTGGTCCTAACTACCAGTGGTTCAGACACAAACACATAACTTGAAGCCTGACAAGAGGGATTCTCTCGTGATCTTGTGAATCCAGCTGCCTCACATGGTAATTAAGCCATAGCAACAAACAAATAAATTCTGCAGCCTCACAACAAACTGCCACCTACTGTCTTCCCTACTCCATTCAATAGACCAGTGACCAGCCTTTTACCTTCTCAGCATCACCTAACCGGAACATACCATCTACTCAGGTTACCACAGGGTGAGCTAGACTGATACCACGCTTTCTAAATATAAATAACACTGAAGTAGAACTTCTGTTACTGCTGACAATCACAGTTTCCTATGGTTACACACACAGCTATGAGTGCAGCAAATTATACAGAATGTCATTTACTACACAACAGTTTTATCCTTCCTACCTCAACTTGACAGAGCCTAGTGACTCACTACTGAGTGCAGCTAATGATGCACACCTGTTGTCACTGTTAATGATTAAGCAGACGATCTGCCCTACCATCACAACTCAAAAAGAACAGAACTGAAGCCCTTCAACCAACTATAACACTGCGAAACACAAAAATACTCAACTGAAACCCTTATAACATTTGTGCAACATGACTGACTAACAGAAATATTAGACTGAAATGAGTGATTTAACACTAAAACACTAGAAATATTGGGGGTTAGTGAAAAAGGAGAGGAGCACCTTTTCACAATCTATATCTATATCCATATATTATGTACATATTTTAATATCTGAGATAAATAAGCTTGTCAATCATCATTTGCATTAGGGTTATTCAACTTTTTTGACTAACTGGTCTTGATTTATCATAATGAGGTTTTATTTAATTTCTTCTCTGCTCAAGCTGACAAGAAAACAAGTCTGAAAAGTGGATTGCTTGGTTGTCACACTCATTTTGGTTCATTTAGTCACTTCAAAGTAAACCTGATAATCTTATATTTAGACAAAAAGTCTTGTTGACCATGAGGGAGACCACTGCACATGTACAATGACACTTGATTCTATAAAAATGATAATTGATGACAGTTAAAAGAATCTGGGTCTGTGTGGTTGAAAAATCACTTCACGGAAATGTCTGTTGCTTTAACCAGTCTATTAGGGTCATAATGTTTTTTTTTTCTTGACATTTTTTTCTTTGCCTTTGAAAATTTCCATCTCGTGACAGTACGTGCTGCCTCCAGGGCTTTAGAGTAAAACAGTTGTGGCATTCTTTCTCTCTTGTAATATGCCCGGTGGGCCATTTAATGACCGCAGAGAGGATATTTTGCTGGTAACACAAATTACGAAATGTATCCCTGTTATTAACTGCAGTATTTAAGTGAAACTGTGAAACGTACACCCACAATTACATGCAGAATTTAGTTTAAAACATGAAATGTAGCCTCACAGTTTACCATAAGAATTTAGGTCAAACTATGAAATATATCTATGTAATTAACCAAATATGTCAGTTAAATGAAAGGGAGAAAATGCTATATTTCCCTCCCACAAGCCTTCATGTCAAATGTGACCAAATCAACCCTTTCGGAGGTGTGTGTTACAGTACAAAGAGGCAGTTGAAGCTCACCTGAGGCAGCTTAGTTTGCAGACAGCGTATTATCAGTGGTTTAGTCTGTTATTATCTTGCCAACAACAGTACAGCCTGTGTAAAGGTGCGTTAAGGCAGGGTTAATGAGACTGAATGAATGAAGGGATGAGAGCAGACAGCAGAATAGAAGTGGTATGTGTGTTTGTGAATGCAACATAAAGCAGCGATGAAAGAAAACAAGAGCATGTGCAAGACAAGAATAATGTGTAGACCACAACCTTGTCAACATAAGAGGAATAAGAGACCGATGTGGGTTGTGTATAGGCATTTTTGTAGAGTGTGTGCTTACAAACCAGAATATTGGTATCAACTGCACTAAGCAATGTTTGAAACATATTTATTAAATCGGGGAGTTTCCAGAAACTCCACTGAGTGCAGTTATCATAATTTTTTCCTATTTTGTTGATTATATAAACATTTTTATGCACTCTAGTCAGTGCCTTTTTTCAGTTTTTACATTTGTAGAGTACATGTTTTTGAAAACTGCTTTATAATTATTAAAGGCTGGATAGTGACTTTTGAAAGCTATAAATCACAGCACTGGATAAAGTAGTCAATGAGTAATTAAGTTATAGATAGATAGATAGATCACAATAACAAAGTCATGATGGTGGATGAACTAATACGTGCTGACAGCCTGCTTTAATGAAGACGCCATATACTATCTGTATAGCCACACTCACCCTACAGCAACTGTGTGTCATCAGCACACATGTGAGGGCACACATTACAGGGTTACCGAGTTTAAATGTTGTCAGCATGCATTTCATCACACACATACTGAACATAGACACATGCAGTGTTCTGTCAATTAAGAGGACATTTCACTGACTTACATTCATTTCCTGGACACCTACGATCACCTTAACCGGAATCATTTAACTTGTGGGGACCAGCTTTTTGTTCCTAAATGGGAAATGGATTCCCAAAACAACCCGGTCTCTAGAAATTGTTTACATACTACTAATTTGCAGCAGCAAATATGTTTTGAAGGAAATGTATTGCTGTCCGGGTTGCATTTTGTGTTGATACTGAGCGTATCTGCTAAATGTTTACTGACAGCATATTTCATTTGTTTTCTATACAATATGTGCTACTAGCAACTATAGCATGATTAAACTTTCTTTTTATAGTTACTGTATATTTAAGCACCAGAGAACCTGGTTAAGGTTGGGGGAACAGATTGTGGTCTGGGATAAAAATGTAAAAAGTCAACAGTGCCTTCCAGCTTGAGTTTACTCGAGTTAACATTTAACCAAAACCACAATGTTTCTCTAACCTAACAGTTGTTGCCTAAACATGACCACATATAGGACTCAGGATGCAAACTATGTCTCCTGTGTCAGTACAAAATCATATCTCCTCCACAAATATTGTCACTGAACATAACCCAGTGATTATTTTGCCCATCAAAACAGAACTGGAAAAAAACAAATAAGTAATATATACGAGTAATTCTGTATCAAATATTGTGTTTTCTGTGCTATATTGTAACATGTATCTGTGCTGTACTGTATTACATGTTGCACCACTGGAGGAACTTCATTACATGACTCTTTACATGTCTCTGGATGTTTGACCATCAAATTGACTTGACTTAATCCAACTTGACATACTGCTGCTGTTAAATGAAGCTGAACGTGCTGATGAAGCTGTGCACGCCTATGAAGACAAAGACAAGTAGACTTGGTCGTCTGGATGTCGGTTAACGTGAACCGCAACTTTTGCAAGACAGAGAGCGAAATGAATAAAAGGAGGAGAGGCAGATAAAGAGGGTGAGTAATGCAACAGAGTCTTTATTCACAGCAGCAGGGTTGCACAATTAAGCCTGGGTCATCATGATTGTAATAGTTAGAATATAGTACAATACAGTTAAGAAACATTGCTTTTTCCTGTCTCCCCCTCCTCTAAATCCCTTTTGCTTCATTACAGCTTCAGGAGCCAGAAGTTAGAAATGAATGCTGATGAAAAAGCAGTTATACAAGAGTCATGGGAGTGCAGCGGAGGTGTCTGAGCATCTCATGACCGTTTGTGATGAGAGGTCAGAGGTGTCAGCCGGGCTTGTTTGTTTTGGGACAACGCTGTCCTGACCCTCAGCACTTCCAACATTTCCTGACGGGAAAGCCAAGTTTGTTAAATAAGGAAAGCTAGCCTCATGATGAAGGGGAGGGTGGGGTGTAGGGGGTTGGAGTTTCCTGGGCTTACAGTATCATACAGGTTGATATGAGAAATGTGTGTATAAGAGTCATCTCAGTATCTAAAGCTATTCCTAAACCTATGGGTGTCATTTATTAAATGCCTGAATGGAAAAAGAAAATATAGCTAATTCAATTTTAGATGATGATTTTGTAAAAGGCACAGACTTCACCTCTGAGTAGTCATCTGACTGATATTCCAAGACTGTCATTACGTAAAAATGTGTTGATCAACCGTCATCTCCTCTGTCTTGCATGAACAGCGTCACAAACACAACTCTGAATAAAACCATAAAGATGCTGCAGATAAAAAATGTGATAAGATTAGATGCTAAAAGTTCACTTCAGCTACTCCCTTGTGTGTGTGTGTGAATGAGTGTTTGGACGTGTTAAACCTCCTCTAATAACATGAGTGAGGTAGTGTTCAGGAGTTGTAGTAAGCAAACATTCTCACTACACCATTAGTATTTAAACTGACCAAATCTAAATCTCCATGTAAACAGGGAAAATGTAAAAGCAGCCACTAAGAGATTAGAGTCCACAGTACTCTCTTACTTTACTGCAGTTAAACCGTTAATAGATATATATATTACATGACTAATACTGACATAAAACACTTAAATATTATTCTAAGTCTTTCAGCCTTTTAAACATCTTAATGTGATTTCCATTTTAGCAACAACACAGAGAGACATCTTGTTAACATTGTTGAAATACTCCTAAGAAAGTCTATAGAAGGGCTGCAACTAGTGATTATTTTCTTTAGTGATTAATGTCTTTTTCAAATAAATGATTAATAATTTCGGGCAAAAACTGTAGTACAGTAAAATACTAAAAAACGTCCACTCCCAGAACCCAAAGAGACATTTTCAATTCAATTGTTTGCTTTTTTGCAAGTCCAAATCAAAGATATTTAATTTGCAGTGAAATAAAACAAGAAAAACAGTATATCCTCATACTTGAGAAGCTGGAACCTGATAATATTTGGCTTTTTTTTCCCTGAAATATGACTTAAATTGTCAATTGAATCATTGATAAATTGTATAGTATTTACAGTACTTTATGTAATCCGTACTTACATTTTTCTCTTTAATAATGACATGAATCATTTCAATGTAACATTTTTTTTTATTTGTTTCTGTATTTTACCTTTATCTTAAATAGTCAGAGGCCCATATGAGCATTGAAAAGGGTTTCTGTTGCTATAATTATTACTTCTGTTCATATTGGCTATCAGTAGATCCATTCTTACAGCCATTTATACGTTTGATTGTAAGTGATAGGGAAGAAAATTTACAGTCCAGTCGTTCTGTGCAAAAATAATTATCTGAAGCTGATATGAGGTTTCAGCAGTCTGAGATGGAGAAAAACAAGTGAGGTTTTTCAAAAATATTTATCATTATTAATTTGAAATTCTATCTTTGTGTCTCCCTAGAGAGTGTTTCCTCATTGATCTGCAGTGGAGGGACAGTAACACAATGAGGGAATTTCGTATTACAGCGACTAACTTTGGAAGATATCTATCTTATTTAATGAAGTCAGACTGCTGAAGTGTCATATTAGCCTCAGATAAACTTTGGAATACATTTTTTGCGCTGAATGATGACTGGATTTCATCCCCCATCGCTTACTGTACAATGGAAACACATTAGGAGGTTATCTCTCAATAGCCAGTATGAGCAGAATTAATGATTCCAGCGAGCAAAACCTGTTTCAATGTTCATTTGGGCACCTGACAATTGTTTTAAGACACACTTGAAAAATGGTGAACCTGTCTTTTAAGAGAATCTTTTAAGTAGAGTAAAACTCTACTTTGTGGCAAATTGGCCTACAGGCAGCAGTCAGCAATACATCAATGTCTCTGTTGTCATAGTCACAAAAAAACCACCAAACCTTTATTAAGCAGCGGATGTCACGTGAGTGTACATGCACTTTGCCACAGTGGTATGTGTGTGTGTGCGCCACAAAGACATTGGAAGAGCATGTTGCTGCACATGTCTCAATGTTTGTTTACACAAAACATACTCCAATTCCAATTCATTGTTCAATAATTACTGGAAAGAGCAGCTTCCTTATATTCTTTGTTTCACTCTGTGGGTACAGTGTGTTTCAGGCTTTGGATGTGGACGACCAGTCAGCACAAACATCGGCGCTCAGCAGAGAGAACATCATCATGTACTGTATGTGCCTTTGTGTTTTCATCATTTCAAAGCCACATCTATACATCAAACTTAGAGCTTGTTAACACAGAACACGCAGTAAACAGTTTATGGGAACTGGGACAATTAAAATGTTGCTCCATTCACTCTTTCTGAAGCAGAACACAGCTTGTTGTTGGGTTTCTGATTATGTAACAGCATATAATGTATGGCAGGTTGTTGAGGGGGGTTATAGGGTTAAAGATGGTTTAGACTGCTCCACATTTGTCTGCAACCAGTATGGAGTGTTTATCGTCCAAACTAATATATATGGACTTGCCAAGAGCATACGCTATTTTGTGCTAACATTTATGATCTTTACGGGGTCAGTTCACTCAAATTACCGAAGAACTTTTTTTTCACTTTCCCCTAGTGGTATTTAGTCATGCAGATAATTCTGGTTTATCTGAGATTTCTGTTGTAAACCAAACATAATAGGAGTGAGAGGAATTTTGTACTATGAAGAAGTAGTCCCCATGGAAACTTTAAACTGTGATGTCTGTGTAATATCCAGAGTAACCATGGTGTTGTTTCTGTTAGGAAACATTACTGTTGAGTTTTTCCAGAGTTAAATTTTCAAGGATTGGGAGGAATGAATAAAATTGCATTTGCTTTGGCAGAAGTTTTAGAGGCAGACATCTCAAAACCTGTGACCAGAAACCACTTTGGGTGAGTGGAAAAACATATTGTTTAAATGTGCCAAATCCCTCTGCCAAAGAAAAAAAAAAAAGTATCTAGTATGTTTCTTTCAGCTTTACCGTCTGACACATAGAATACAAGTGAAATCCACATTTTGTTTTGAAATCACAACAGTTTTAATATTGAAATGGATAAAATAATAACATCTTGCGCATTTCTGTCAGCTAAATACAATTTATTGTATTTCTAGCTGAAAAAATATAAAATATTGGTCTGTTTTACTGCTTTATTTACTAGTAACACATGGATCTTGTCACATCTTACCCTTGAGTTGTTCACTTTACTGTAAGATTGATCACATGTTCAAATCCTGTGTTTTAGACTTTGGCAGTTACTTTCTTTTTCTTTCTTTCTTTCTTTCTTTCTTTCTTTCTTTCACAGATTACACCTTTAAACCACAGTAGCTTTTAAATAACAAACTAACAAGTTGCTGCTCATTCAGTCTTGCAGGTCAGGACTCATTCAGGCCTGTCAGCAGGGACCTGTCAGTCAAAAATTAGCAGAATGCAACGGCATAACTTTAAAATATTTAACATAATTCACCTTGAATGGTGGCAGGAAATTGGAACGGGCACCACTCTGTTCTTTGAGTTGCCCTGCAGTGATGTCTGACAGCAGAATCATCAGAAATACACAAAAGACCTTTTTAAACATGTGGCGTTGTGGCTCATAATGTTCCTGTTAGCTTAAAATGTCAGAAACAGCTCTCAGTAAATGACTCACATTTCTGTGACGTTTGTTCATTTCATTCTTCAAGAGTGATAATGAAGATCTTTGTTTTGCACTGTGATTTATTGGATGGATCTTGATTTTTAACAGATTTCTCAGATGTTTGAGCTCCAACGAGGGGTGGTTGAGGTTTCGCTCTGTGGGGTATGTAGGAAATGTCATATACATCACTGACTGGAATAGATGCCACATGCACCATCTGGTTATAGACCTGGCAAACACAGTCATTCAGAAACAGCTTACTCTTCTTAAGCTGTTGGGCCAGCAGAAATTGACAAAAAAGTATTAAGAAATATGAATCTGATGAGGAATCAGATGGGAGAATTTGGGATGAATGAAGAGGGCTGTTGATCTAAAGAAAATGACACTGATCTGGCAGTTAGGTAGTTAGAAAAAAAATGGATCAAACAAAAAAAAAAAACCTTCTTACTAACACCCTGGTAGTCACAAGCTCTGGCATAGCAACTAATACACTGTGTGTCCATGTAATGTCAAACGAATTTTAGGTGAACTTTTGAAAAGCTGCAAAAAAAAAAAAAGAAGCAAATTACGTCACAGCTTACATCACTGCCACTATTTTGCATCTGTCCCATTTGCCCTGAGGTTTATTTTAGGGCTAATTTGGCTGTGTATTCATCATGTGTATTACAACCTGCAGCACTCACCTGCACGTGAATGCAAACACTCGCACACACGCCACCTCCTCAGACCCTTTTATCCAGTGCTGGTGGCAGTGAAGCTTTGTAAACAGACACTGTATCTTTCTGTTAAAGCTTCATGCAGGTTAGTGTGAGAAGACTGTTTGTGTTGCTTGAACCCCCTCTTGACCACACAGGACTTGAACTATTCTGCCTCTGACCTACACTTTTTCTAGCATTTCTACTCATGTGGCTCTAGTTAACTTGCTTTCTCTCTTTCAAAAAAATCCATCCATAAAATCACTGAAATGGTCAACCGAGTCAATATCGCAGGAATATGACTTGTAGTAGGCCTAACAACTGTCTCCAGCCAGTTCTCGTAAACCCAAAGAATGCCTTTTGTTTGCCCTCCAAAAGCCTTTTATAATAACATTACACAACACGAGAAACACACAACACATGCCATTTTGTGGGAACGTTTATCCACAGTGCCTTACAGTACTGTGAATGGATACATTTTTAATATGGGCAGCCCTGGTGGGAATCAAACTTAACACTAGTAACATTATTGCAACGATTGAATCGACAATCTGCACTCAAATACCTTCAGTATAACCAAATTAGAGCCTGTGTGCTGTACCTGAAATCCAGGTTTGATCCAGAATACCTTCTCTGTTGTGAAAACAGGCCTTCACAACAGAAGAAGTCACCTAATGGCATGTGATTTCTTATCTCTTGTTTTAAGGTAACAGGAGTTATGTAGCAAGTAAAGGCTGCTGGCATGAAGCAATGAGTTACATCATAGAGCAATAAGGCGTCCTTGAAAAAGTAAAGGTTATAATAGTATTTCAGTGTCCTGAATGGAGAAAGAGTTGGACATATTAAGGTAAATGTCCAATCAAATATCATGATATTGATGTAAAAGATGAGTTTTACAAATACAAAATGTCTCTGAACTGTTTTTTTCAATAAATGATGTGAACAAACATCACCAGGAAAATAAAAAAAAGATTGTTTTCTGCTTAGCTCAACTCTGAAAAACCTCAATGTGAAAAAACCTCATTTTAGGCCAAGTAGTCAGAGGTTAATAAACATCTGGACAAAATAATGCCAAAAATAATGATTTCAGGATTTTCTATGGCAGTCATTTACATATAATTAACAATAATGATTGAGTCTAATTGCATTTTCTATGCTTGGGGTTTTCAACCTTTGTGACCCCCAAAATAAAAAAGGTTTGCACAAGTGGCTGTATTTAAAAAAAAAAAAAAAAAAAAATCAAAAAAAGCAGATACACTGAAACTGAAAAAGTATTTCACAAGAAAACAAAACAAAAATGAATGATAAATTAGACATTAGACATGGAAATTCTATATAACTTCATCTTGTTTTTAAGTATTGTATTTAATGAAATGCATTATGTTTTCCTTTGAGGAAATTCTAATAGTAGTCTTAAGAAATATCCAGGAAAATTCTTGTAAAACACTTTAAAAGACTACAACAGTTATACTATACTCTCATATCTCTGTTTATCTGTTCATACATTTTATTCAGCTAATAGTCCATTTATCTTATATTTATATTGTCAGTCGTGAGTAGACACATCTCATAAATGTGTGAAAGGTAAATGTAATGACGTAATGACATAAGCATAAACTTTTTGGTGTTGAGGGGAGATGGGAGACAGGTGGAAGTTCAAATGCTCAGCTAATTCCTCTCCCCCCAGCTAGCTTCAGTCGCTGAGCCCCGGCCTTCAGATTTCATTTAGTGAAGGAAGGAAGAGTATCTTGATATGTCTGAGCCTGGCCGTGGGCTTCTCCCAGCTGCCCCTGCCAAGCTGGACGGTTGTGCAATGGCAGGATGTTAGTCTGATTGTGATCCCCACAGCCAACTATGGTAGGGTTTGTTGCAGGGCACGGGCTTTATGTAACTGTGATGTGAAAGAGGGCATGGGAGGATACTGTACTCTATCCTCTGTGTCTATCTTTGGCTGTGGATGCTGAGAGTTCTGGCTGAGACAACGACAGGCAGAGGACTGCGCTGAGATATATGGAGGAGAACATCTGCTGGTCAGCGTCCAGAAAGACTCAGTGGGAAAGAGATAGCAGGGCTGGCTGTCACTGTTCCTGTGTTTGTGTGCGGTCTACAGTAACATATAAATGAATAGCAACCAATGGATGCCTGGAACGTTAGAATGGGTACATTCAAATTTCTAAAACACAGTTTGCAGAATGATTAACATGTCTACATGTCTACTGTGCAAAGTTGTAGTGAGTATAGTAAATGGTGCCGGAGTACAAAAGGATGGCCAAAACACCATCTGCGCTTTAACTTGAGATACCGACAAGATGGAGTCATTCCCAACAACTATCAGCCACTAACAACGCAGCCCTTTCATCCCTTCCCAGGAAACTTTAACACCCATTCACACTTAGACTCATGTGACTCTAACAACTAACGCGTGCTATGGACCCCCCATGAGCTGTGTCCTTAATAAAGTCTGAATTGAATTGAATTGAACCACATGTGACCTCAACAACCCTGAAGGTGTAAATGACCCCACAGCGGTTACATGGGACTCCCCACCAGACAGACCCACAAGAAACATCCAGTTGCTTTTGACTCAGTACTTATGGATATAACCTCAGGTCCCTAATTAGTCTACATGAAATATTTACATAATTGATTATCACTTATAAAACTATATTTCTTGTTGCATCTATATAGCATCAGAATAACTTCATATGATGGGTCACACTGATAGTCAGTAATGGCCTGATCTTAAAACATGCACTTCATGAGGAAAAAATCACTGCAGACAGTTCAGCTTCATGGCATGAATGGTGGCACTAAGAGCACAGCACAAAAAACTTGAAATCCTGCATTGTTATAAACTAACAAATTAGAATATGCCTTATTTGAAAGACCCGCTGCATGATCTATGCATTGTTGTTCCCAAGGTATTATGACCAAACTTACAGCACTGAAGTAGAGAAAGTTACTGTTTATGTTTGCCGATTGTGCTTGTCACTGATTGGACATAAGTGACGTCATCAATAAGTTTCTCACAGTCGCTCCATAGTTTGAATCAACAACAACTCAAACTCCCAAATAATTGAAGATATGAACCTGAGTACAGACTGAAGTATCTGGACCAAGTGTAAGCTTGTAAACTCACAGTTTACCAGCATTTAAACAAGGGAAAAGAACACAGTTTTATCTCCCAGTGTTTGTAATTCATTTCTTTCTGGTGCATCCTCTGTTGCACACACACACACATTCACACAAAGCTATAAAAATGCACGGGGGAATGCTCAGACGTCACAGCTTTGCTAATGTTATGTTGTATTTGTTAAGTACATAGACAGAGGGAACATCTGTGGCACTGTGGAAAAGTGGACAGTCTTTGCAGTGACCGCCCAGAACACTATTAATCATTACAGAGATGCAAACATTATAATACAAACACTGCCGGAACAGGGAATAAGAGTGTTTATGGCTCATAATGAGACAGAACGTGGGGTCCATCTGGCCACTCCTCCACCTACAGTGAAAATTAACAGTGATCTGGCATTTGTTCTTAGAGTTGATAATCTGCAGAACAGCTTTTCAGTTGAAAACAAGCTAATAAAGTTGTTGTCTTCTTCTTAAATTGCTTCTCATGACACAGTTATGCTTTAACAGATTACACTATGTAATTGTTTTTCTTTTATTTTTTCATTTGGGTGCATGAAACCTTTTTCCTCTTTTTTGTCCATCAAGTTGCGGCTTTAAAAATTCTTTGACGAACAAGGTAAAAAATGTAAACTGATTTAACTTTGAATGCAGTGACAAGGAGTAAAAAGTGAGCATTGTGCAACATTCAAAGTCGCTGATGTGAGGTTTGGTGGCTTTGTTTTCACATTAGGAAAACAATGGCTCATGCGCAAAGTGACTCTGCTAATCAAATGTATTGAGCATACACTTTCCCAGTCAGCAGCACCAGTTAACTCAAAGATTTTCTTGCTGGTAACGTTACTGAATTTTGACATAATAAGCAGTGTATGTCATATGTCACTCAGTGCGTTTACCTGCACACAATAAACCAGATTACTGTCTGTTTACGCTCCCTGTCATCTGTCTTGTACATGTGCTCTTGGAGGAACCTAGTTAGAAACCTGTTAAACCAAACTAACCAAAAACCTTACTGTTACATACCGTATTGGCAACAACTTCCACCATCTTGGCTGTGTGGTCATTAAAGTGAATTGAATTGATCCCATTATCTTTTTATGGACACCTGTTTTTTTGTTAAAATAACAATTGCAGAAATACAACTTCCATAATTTGTTACTTAATTTCATGTAGACACACTGAATATGTTGCATTTGAGTCACATGTTTATGCTTCTTCTACCCATCTTCTGTTAATGCATGATGAGTAAGCATGCTCTAAGCATAGCCTGGTAGCATAGCTGGACTCAGAGAGAGTCCACACGTCTCCGAGCCACACGTCTCCCTGCCCCCTTCAACAGGCCTCTTCAATGGTCAAATCCTCTGTTGTTGTGTCTGAATGATGTGGCTGTTGACCACATCTCTAAGGCTTCAACCCAACAGTGATTCACACCAAATGAGTCACACAGTGTCATCCCTTAAATCATCCTACTGTATTCATTCACCCTGTGGTCCCATCTCTGACACTGAAACAGTTCACTGCCAGAGGAGGCTTTGGAACGAGATGATTTTAATGCTGCTCTGGTACATAAAAACATACATGTGGACTGTATTTATACACAGTGTATGTCGAAGAATTCCATCATTCAAGCTTTCTAAATTATAGAAGATATAGCCTCTTAAAGAGTTGTAATTCATGTCAACTAAGGTTAAAGCCACCCTTGTCTTGTTTCAGAGTAATTTTGTGAGATTAATGGCAGAACAGATGTCATGTTTTCATACAGTATGCACTGGATCTTCTTTAGGGTTGAAAGTTTTCTGCGACTTCCCAAATTGTTTGTTTTTGAGTCCCCACTTGCACCCATAATGTTACTCAGGAGATAGCTGTTCCTCCCAAAAAGTACTTTCATTCTACCAATCTGATGACTTTTTTATGCCTTTAACCAATCAGAGGTCTGTCTAGGGAGCTACCACATGTTGGGTTTCCTAGAGAAGTCTGGGATTGTGGTTATGTTGATTAGTGGCTCGGAGACGTGTGCGGCTATATATATATACTTCGGAAACACACCCAAAATACAGGCCTCGCTGGAAAAGAGGTGGGGTGGGAGTGGAGAGGGAGAAAGCGATAGAAAAAACATAGCGAGATGCAGAGCAAGAGGATAAAGTCCCCAACATACCACAGATGTTTCTGCAATCCATTTGATCCACAGGGACCTGCCTAAGAAAAAGTCATTTCATTATGTGCTTGAATGATACAGCGTGCGATTTGCTTCTCTGCAGCCAAAGAACAGAGCACCCTCTGAACCTAAGCATCTTGTATCCACTAGGGGTTCTGGTGATCACTTTTTCAAACTCTGAAACAAGCCGAGTTCCACAGTCCCTTTGAAGAATGTGGCCCATGAAGGTACTGCCTTTGGAGGAATGAAGGCTGGTGGGCTGAACCTGCACCCAGATTTCCAAACGAAATGGCTTACAGAGGATTCATCATAAAGTTGGTTATGTTAGGGGAATTCTTATCAAATCATGGTCAGAAATTCCCAGTGCTGAGTTGGCATAAAGCAAAAATATTCAAGTCTCAAGTTTCGATCTTATCATTGAAATGACCTGGTATGCTTGCTACAGTATGTCAAACTTACTATTAGCTATTAACTGATCAAATATATCAACCCAGCCTTGATCAGAAGAACACAACCGTCATGCGATTTGCTTATGAAAACTTGTGACCTGACATGGGCTTGCCCTCAATGACTTGAACCTGGTCTTGGACTTACCTTGACTGAATTGAGACTTGACTTGGACTGGAGTTGAAGTTTCCTTTGACTGAATGACAAAGTGATAAATACAAGTTGTAAACTGGTCTCACATTTGACATTTGAAAACAACATCTTGGACCGGCGCTCTCAGTATATCTCTTCCTTTCATAATGTGTTTAATATTGTTGTATTTGTATTAATTTGGTCTGACTGGATTTATGTGTTCCATGTGTGTGTTTACTTGGAAATCTAGTCATTTTCATCAATTCAGTTAAAGATCCCTTTCAGACATGTATTAAGATTATATAAATAATCTGTTTGGGACAATAATCTGTGTCTGATACGATTTTTCCACAAAGAAAAGTAAAATTACAACTTTCAAATCCATAAAATTGCATCTACTTTCTCTCTCATTAAAAATGACAGAATCTATAAATATGTAAATACATCTCATCTCAGAAGTTCAACTGCCAGTCACAAGATGTCTCTTTCCATTCTCAGTGTTTGTGCACTGGAGGCTTCAAGTTTCCACATCACACTTTTGTAAGCTGAATATTGGCTTCCAACTTTTTATGTCAAAAATCCTGCTCATACATCTGCCCCTTAAAATCAGATTTTCAATGAGCACAGAGAAACTTTCTATCTTCTACAGATTAATATGAAAACAGCCCTTCAGTGTTAGACTCTGCACATACATCATCCTGCACAGTGAATCTCAACATTCAACTGTAGGAATAAGAAAAAAACATATTTTTGAGTGGAGGGGAACTTTAATCAATCACAGACTACAAAAACTTGGTGAATATGAATATGGTCACATTTTGCCAACCAAAACTCTGGATCAAGGGGCTAAAATAGTTTGGTGAAAGTTAGAGTTAAGATGTGGTTACAGCATCATATGTTTAAAAAAAAGTCCCTCCCAGTAGAAAACCTGTGGTCACAAGTTGGGTATTAAACCCGGGTCATTGGGGTTGAAGTTAAATGTGTTTTTGCACTGTGCTGTTACTTAATCCTTTCTCGAAGCTACAACATGCCAAAAATTTAATGTTCTGTATTTACATTTTAAGATGTCAATTTAAGGCTACACTGGAAATGAAAATAATCTCCTCTGCGCTCATGTCCATGTGGAAACACTGGGTGAAAAATAAAGTGACAGACTGAGAATCATTTCTCAAAGATGACAACAAGCTGTGTTAGTCATTTTTGTTGTGGGATCAAAGCTATGGAGATATTATTGTAACTAAATTATTTGTAAATGTGTGAATGTGTATGGAGAGTTATGCAACTGTATCTCAATCTGTGTGTGCTTAATCAGATTTGTAAATGTGTAAAAGAATCTTCAAATGCGTACTGAGATTTGTGAATGTGTACAGGAATCTGCAAATGTGTGCTTAGAATCCATGTAAATGTGTAAAAAAAAATCTCCAAATCTGATCAGATTTGCAAGCGTATAGAGATTTGTAAAAGTGTTGACAAATCTGTAAATGCGTACATAGATCTGTAAATGTGTGTACAGATCTGTAAATGCGTACATGGATAGATCTATCAATGTGTACACAGATCTGTGATTTTGTAGGCAAATCTGTAAATATGCATTAATGGTGGAAAAATCTAAGTATTTGGCTCCAAGAGCTGGATATACAGACAAGTCATCAGTTACAACCCAGATATGCCTCTCAATCTTTTTATATCTGAGTTTTGCTACACTTCTGCTGTGGCAGAGATCAGGCACTACAATTTACCGATGTTCCCTAAACACCTCACACACAGGCTATCGGTAGATGCAATAATTTTACCGATGTTCCCTAAAGGCCTCTCATGCAGACTATAGGTAGACACTACAATTTACCAATGTTCCCTAAATACCTCACAAGCAGGCTATTGGTAGACACTATTATTTACCCATGCTCCCTAGACGCCTCACACACAGAATATCTGGAGACTACAATTTTGAGTAGAGCTGAAGTTGATCAGATGAACTGCAGTACCCATTCAAAATGTGCCTAAGACATCCTCGTGGTTGGGGTGGTGGGCTAGGTGTTGTATTTAAAAAGTCTTTTAAACGTGGCCAATTACCTTCCGATGATCTCTCTAGCTTTGAAAGCCTTGTCCTAAAAACTCATTGCATAGACCCTGTCCTCTTTGTTATCATCATCCTCCAAAATCAGGCAATACCCCGATGGTGACCCTTTCTGACAATTTCACTCAACATGTGTCAGGCCCTACTCATAAATGTGGCCATACTTTGGACTTAGTTTTTACTTTGGGTCTGGATTCATCATCTTTGGTTTTAAGGGACATTTTATATCTGATCATCTATGTCTTGTTTTTAACTCTGTGTTTTATGTTAAAAGGAATTCTCATAAACGGGAAATTTGCTCATACATCTTTAATGACACGAGTGCTTCAAGATTTTCCTCATTATTTGTGGAGTCTGGTGAATCCTTAGATTTGCTTTAAAACACTAATGGCCTTGTTAACTGCTTCAATGATATGTACATAACTGCTTTGGATAATGTTGCTCCTCTAAAACGTTTATCCAAATCTAATTCATCAACTGTGTCACCTTGGATTACTGAAAGAATCTGTGGCATGAAAAGGGAGTGTAGGAAGACCGAGAGACAGTGGAAGAAATCAAAGCTCTTAGTGCACTATGAGCATATGAAATTTTTATAACAATCTTATGACAGTGAAATAGATAAAAGCAAGGCAAAGATGCAAGAGCAAAATATTTTTCAAAGCTCATCACCTCCAACAAGCACAAGCCTAGTTTTTCTATTTAAGACCATTGATCGATTAGTCAGCCCTGGTTCTCCTGGCGTCCCTATCACTTCAAATGCAGATTGTGAAAGGTTTTAACCTTCTTCATAGATAAGATTAAGGACATTCAATCAAGATTCAAACTCCCACTTCTGTGTCTGATTTAGCTTGTCATCAGCTGAATACTTTATGGGTTTTTAAGGAAATTACTATCCAAGGATGAACTGAAACTATTGGACATATGACACCAAGCCCACTGGACATAAGACCTACCAAATTCTTATTAAAGGTTCTAGATACTGTAGCCCCATGCCTGCTCTCAATCATCAACAGTTCTTTATTTTCTGGATATGTTCCCAATTATTTTAAGACTACTAGTGTCCAGCCACGTCTCAAAAAACCTGGTTCTGATCCCTCTGACTATAGCAACTACAGACTGATATCCAAGCCTCCATTTATATCAAAAATCCTTGACAAAACTGTCTCAAATCAATTGTTGGAAGTCTTGATCAATAACAATAATTTTGAGAAATTCCAGTCAGGTTTCCAATATTAACACAGCACAGAGACTGTCCTTGTAAGAGTTTTCAATGATATCTTGATGAAGGCTGATGCAGGTGAATGCTCTATACTAGTTCTGCTTGGTCTTAGTGCTGTGTTTGACACGGTGGATCATAGCATTATTATTGAAAGGTTGAGAATATGGGCCCTCCAGTGGTTCACCTCATACTTTTCTAACAGAAAATTTGTTGTGTCTGTTGATGGCTTTAGCTCCTCTCAAGCAGTGTCAATGTGTGGGGTGCCGCAGGGCTCAAATCTAGGACCAATTTTATTTTCACTTTATTTATTCCCTTTCGGCCACATTATCAAACAGCATGATATTTAATTTCATTGCTATGCTGATGATACTCAGCTGTACTTGTTCTGCAAGCCCTCTGAATCAGCTAAGTTATCTTCCCTGCATAATTGCCTGGCTGCGGTGAAGGACTGGATGGCAGAAAATTTTCTTCAGCTTAATTCCTCCAAAACGGAAATTCTTATTATAGGCCATGAGCACACTCATGGCCAAGTTCTGCCTGCTCTTGGCTCTCTAGCTCAGCATGTGGTGCCCACTGTTAAAACCTTGGAGTTATTTTAGATCAGAACCTCACTCTTGAGTTCCATGTTAAAAGGCTAGCTCAGTCGTGTTTTTTCCATTTGAGAAATATCTCTAGAATTAGATCTTTTATTTCTTTTAATGATCTTCAAAGAGTGATTCGTGCTTTTATCACTTTTCATCTGGATTATTGTAATGCTGTGTTTACATGCCTTGGCCAAAACATGATTGCATGACTTCAGGGTGTCCAAAATGCTGCTGCCAGACTTTTAACCAAATCACGAAATCATGATCATATCTCCTCTATTTTAGCTTCCCTTCACTGGCTGCCTGTTTGTTTTAGAATTGATTTTAAAATTTTACTTTTGACCTTTAAGGCCCTCAACAGTATGGCACCAAGCTACCTGGCAGAGCTTCTAAATCATTATTCACCAGCACGTAGCTTGAGATCTTCTGATAAGGTCCTGTTAGCTATTTCCCGTTAAGGCTTAAGACCAAGGATGACAGAGCTTTTGCTGTCAGGGCTCCAACCCTTTGGAACAGCTTACCGGAGGAGCTTAGACTAGAAAATTCACTGCATCGTCTCTCAAAACTTACTTATACTGTATGGCTTTTGTTTAATTATTCATTTATTTTTGTTTTATTATTTTTATCATGTCTTACTTTTATCCATTATTTTTATCATTACTTTTAACTGTTTTATGTATTGTTTTGTTTGTTGACTGTGATGCTGGATGTGATTGTTTTCCTGCTTTCTTTTACTTGTTCTTGTTTCTGAAGCACTTTGTAACAGTTGTTTTGAAAAGTGCTCTATAAAGTAAGTTTATTATCGTTATATGTTATTATCCTGCACCATGTAATGAACATACATACAAAGTTGCCATGCCTGAGGAATGGGAATAGAGCTTAACTTTTTCAATTCAAATTTTCAACTCTGACCACAATGTGCCTGAGACATCCTGTTCTATGTCTTGAACATACATACAAAGTTCCTGCATGTGAGCTTAACTTTTTAAATTCATTCTCTATGGTAGATCTCATCACTACAGATGTAATCCCATCCCACAGTATAGGTTGCAATGGCAGAGTGGCGTTGTTTTCTTATTTCTGCTTGTTGAATCCATGGGCAAAAGAAGAAGCAAATCAATGTTTATGAGGTATTTTATATATTTTTCAAAAACCACTCCAAACAACTTCACACATTGTCATTGCACTTCCTTGATTCCCCAGCAATCCACCTGCCAGGTATGAAGTAGATCAGATGAACTGTTCTCGAGATATGCGAAGGACAAACATACATACAGACAGACAGATAAGCAGAGGTTCCTTGCTTTATGCAGAGAGATGGATGTGTGGGATCTCATCTGTGTTTTGTTACTGAGGTTTGGTAGCGTTAGCGTCTAGCCTGTTTCTGCAAATAGATGTAGCTTATGTGATGTAACATGAGAATCAGGAGGGAACAAACAGCGGCCTGCATGTTAATATTTTCAGTTAGCAACCTGCACCAGACTGCATGCTGTGTCAGTCATAGTCAGCCAACACTTCAGGTGAATGATACTAGATAATATGATAGTTAGTAGCCTAAAGTAAATCTGTGTTTTGAGGGTAATAGGTAAAATGTACACCAGTTACTTTTGCTATACTGGTTGTATAAAATTAGAACCTGAAACTTTCAGTGAACTGATCACTAAAGCTTTTTCTGTGTTGTATTAAGAGTGAACTACAAGGAGCCATGATGTGTTTGTCTGCTGTCATCTGATCACATCTGATCATCTGTGCTGTCTGTCATCTGCCACAGTGAGAGACACCAGTATCTAACCAGTATCAGCAGGTAAAAAAGGTTGTTCTTACAAAGAATGCCACAGAAAGCTAGTTAAATTTTGCAGAAGTGACATATTATATCTATTGTGTTTTTCTCTCTGTATATCATTTTAATCTTCAATTATATTTTTTTATTGTCAGTTGCTGCCTCCTGTGTTTTGTCCCTGTCAGATTACAGCTGAATACATACATGTAAAAATGTAATGTAGGCTATAGTCCAATACACAGTCAGATTCCACCACTTTATCATCCATGAAGGAAATTCAAGTCTGATAAATGATGAATTAATGGACAACATTGAATAAAAATTTATTGTGTTAACTTATTTACTCTTTTCCCTGCTCGGACTCAGGTTCTGTCACTGCTAACTTTGTTAAGATAAATGATCACGATTTGCACACATGCATTAATGTTTCTACCTCCACTGGATTAAAATGGAGGCTCTGCCTTTAATTTACCTGTTGCCAGGGTGAATTGTTATATCGGTGCTCCATTAATGCTTAATGGTTAATGGCTTTTATCATTCATCACGTTTGCGCTTAACTCAGCGTAAACATACTCAGAGTTGATTGAATAAAGTTTTCTGTCCCAGGATTCATCAACTCAGAGTTCAGAGTTTGGCTCAGATTTTAATAAACCTTGTGGAATGGACGCCTGAAAGAAACTACTGAGAGAACTGTGAAGCAGCATTTAGTCTGTTACAGTGTTTCATTACAACATAAAAAGACCTGTGATGGTAAATGCACACAAAGTTCAAAGACATGTCACCTACAGGACATTTACAGTGCATTAAAATGACGTAACAGGTGATCATTATGTTCTAAGTCAATCAAGGATTAATTATCAGAACATAGTCTGACGACCCTCCACCACTGCCAAGAGGTTCTTGTCTTATGCAGCAAATAGCAGCAGCAGGGGCACTGTGGCCCGTTGTATTGTTGTTGATTCCATCCCCTTAGTACCCCTTTGATTGGGCCCCTGCCACTCTGAGTAGATTTGGCTGCCAAAAGCTAGCAGTCTGTGAACGCGAACGCAAGAAGTGAGAGAGTAAGAAAAGTTTAATTGCATCCTCTGTTCCTCTTACATCTTAGTTCTCGTCTCACCCGTCCTTTCAACACAACTGTGATGATGATGGAATGGATCAAGCTAATGTTACTGCTAACACTACTAGCCTGACAGTGGCTAATGGCCAGATTATCCAACCTCACTTTACACTAAACTACAGACAGAGCAGAGACAACAGTTAGTGAGTGAAACATGTAACTTCCATAACTTATGGAGGTTTGTTCTGTAAGTACGTTCTGGATATTGTACTGGGACTGACAAGCCTGCCGAGGCTTTGAATGAGGTGAATTTTCCCCAGTTTTGCTTCTATATGTGGTTCAGTCGCCTGTAGACTGTGTGGTTTGAGAATGAGCCTGTGCAGAAGCTGTCTGCTTGTTGCTTGTGAAAATTCATTCATGCATAGAAAAACAAGAGTGAGTAAGTTGTGTATTTAATACATGCAGTGATACTTTTTGACATGAACAAAAACTCTACATGAAGAAATATGTGTGGGTCATGTATCTACAGTATGATATATGCATTGTTTCTTTTTAACGAGAACATAAATATGCTGTCTAAGTGCCAACCTAGAGTTTCCTAATTGACCATAATGTGGTTTGTTGTATTATACCAAATGAAAAATGATAATAAAATGACATGTTATCCTACTTTATACCTTATTTCTTTATAATGACCTGTCTGACTTGGCCTCTGACCACACCACTATTATAAGTGCTTAGTTTCAGAATTAATGTAGCTAACCTTGATAAATGTGTGGGCTCACAAGACGATAAAAAGTATAAAACAGAAAAAACAGTTTTTTTCAGATTTTTCTGTTATTGCACTGCTCTTTTCTTGGGAAATACTGGGCATTTTCACCTTTTCAGGGCTCAACAAAGTTACAAACATCCACAGTTAGTCTTTATTAACTTGAATTTTGGTTATGAAGGAATCCGTCATAATATTAAATTCATCTGTTGTTTAACTCCATGCTTACCGCATCTCAGCATCTGACTGTGTCAGTGCCTGTGGTGATGTAGACTGTCTACTTTATATTTGAATAGGCCTTGTATAGTGTTGTAGACTGCCATGTCTATTTTATATTTGTTATTCCTGTGTAAGAAAGACATGGTACTGAGACAGTGCACCTGGCCTGTTGCTGTCTATCGGCGGTGTTGAACTGTTCATCAATCAATGCAGGTAGAGCGCTGCACGCTGTCCTCGGTGCTGAAACAATTGAACTTGACTAGCAACCTGTTTTCCTTTTTTGTTCTTCAGAACAAGCTTGTCTGACAAAGTGACTTCACTGTATGGTTTCTTAGACATAGGCTTGTTTGGCTCAATAAGTGACAATTTGTGTTTATGGATAGGATATGATATATCAGCTACAGTTAAAGTGCTCCACCCCCTCTGTGCTGAGAGTCTAGCTCCGCCCCTGGTCTACATCTGAGATGAATCAAGGCTGATGCCCTTCACGTCTATATCAAATCGTTGGCAGTCCATGTCAACCTGTCCTTGAAGGTAGGTCACAGTGGTTTCTCACAGATGCCAGGGAACAGCTCCAGGCTCTGGTTTTGCAGGATGGACAAATGTAGGCTGCAGTCAAAGCCATGCTCTGCAAAGCTTGTCTAGCAAATATGAATGTCAGACAGTGTCACAAGACAGTGTTGTTTTTAAAAACATGAGGTAGATTGGTTTTAATGGTTTTTACTACTTCATCAAAGTTGCAAGAAATTAATGAGGCAATGTTCAAATCTATGTCTTGAGTCACACTGAGTGTAAGTAGTGATAGCACAACAAACACCTGATTTGGCTGAGCTTAAAATCATAATACATTTATAATAATAATCAGGTCTTGCAATTTTTATATCTTATTAAATGAAATGTCAACCAATATAACCAATATTGAATTATTTGTCATGTTAATTTGTAGACAAGTTTCTTGTCAACAGATTGATGTCTTCACTTCACAAAACTTAACTATCTTTTCTGTGGTATTCTGTGTCAGAACAACTTTCTTACCTGCTGATACTGGTTAGATACTGGTGTCTCTCACCAGATGTGGCAGATGAAGGAATCCGCCACATCTGGTGATCAGATGTGATCAGATGACAGCAGATAAACACACCATGGCTCCTTGTAGCTCACTCTAAACACAACACAGAAAAAGCTTTAGTGATCAGTTCACTGAAGGTTTCAGGTCCTAAATTTATGCAACCATCATAGCAAAAGTAACTGGTGTAAGCATGTTGCCAACTGAAAATATTAACATGAAGGCTGCTGTCACTAACATACAGATCTGTACAGCCTGTTGATAGTAATGTGTTTGTTCCATGCTGACTCTCATATTACATCACATAAGCTACATCTGTTTACAGAAACAGGCTAGATGCTAACACCAGCAAACCCCAAAAACAAAACACAGATGAGATCATGCACCAGTCACTCATTATCCGAGATGGAAAGTCATGGAAACATAGGTGCGCCTGTTTCTGCTTGTTGTTAAAGCAGTGGGGAACAGTACAGTGACTTTTGCGGCTGCATTGCATCCTGCTGTGTTGTTTTGGTCACCACGCTGTGGGAGCCTCTTTAAGACGTCCAGCCCATGGAGCCTGGCAGCATGAGCCTGTGAGCCTGAGCTCAGGGCATAGAAAACCTGGAGTTACAGACAAATCTCCACACGCATTTGCAGATCTCTGCCATGAGATAAGTGTAGCAAAGATCCAAAAGACAGTCAATCGAGAGGCTATCTAAGTTGTAACTGATGTCTGTATTTCCAGCTCTTGGAGCAGAATACTTTTCAGCCAATAATATCTAATACATATTTACAGATTTGTCTACACATTTATAGATCAGTGTACACATTTACAGATGTATGTACACATTTACAGATCAGTGTACGCATTTACAGATCTGTGTACGCATTCAAAGACCTATGTATACATTTACAGATGTATGTAAGCATTTACAGATCTATGTATACATTTATAGATGTATGTAAGCATTTACAGATCTATGTATACATTTACAGATCTATGTATGGTAAATAGATGGTAAATGAACTGCACTTAGATAGCTTAGATATCTCCCGACCACTCAAAGCTCTTTGCACTGCATGCCAAGATTCACCCATTCACACACACATTCATACACTGATGGCTACCATGAATGGTGCCAACCTGCTCATCAGGAGGAGAATCTAATGCATTCACATACACTCACACACCGATGGCACAGCCATAGGGAGCAATTTTGGGCTCAATATCTTTCCCAAGGACACTTCGCCGACGATGCGGACTGGAGGAGACGGAGGTGACGACCCGCTCCACCTCCTGAGCCACAGCCGCCCTATGCATTTACAGATCTATGTACGCATTTACAGATTTGTCAACACATTTACAAATCTTTATACACATGAAAATCACAACACAGATTTGGAGGTTGTATTTACACATCTACAAATCTGATTACACCCACACAGATTGAGATATGGTTTCACAACTCTCCGCACACATTTGCAAATAATTTAGTTACAATAATATTCCCATAAAAATACCCAAGGGGATAATTTCTAAGCATATCTGAAATGTGTGTCAGTGTGTTAGTCATCTTAGTTGTAATCTTATTATTTTCTCAGAGCTCTTCATACAGAAACCACCTTCAAATTGAAACCATATGGGTGTATTTTTCCATCAGTATTTGTGAGAATCAACAATTCTCTCAGTGGATGGTGAGGCGAAGACAGACTGAGAGTGGACTGATAAATACAAAGGTGATGTCTCTTGTTTTATATAAGAAAAAAATAAATTTGCTCATAAATGGAACAGATACTCAATGATTTAATCCAGATGTTTAATGTTTAAATTAAACTGTTATGTTCTGTTTTTATCAGATTCTGTTGTCCAAAATATCCTGAGTCCAAGCAACATAATTATACAAAATTTCCATATTGTCATGTTGCCATATCTATATTGGGAAAATATTTAGATATATCATTATACTGATCTTATACATATCAGTCAGCTCATAAAGGATGCACTCTCTCGTGAAGGTCAAAAAGTCAGCCTGTTCACTGTTAGTGTATCATAATGATCTCCTTTTAGTTTTTAGAGTGTACTGTTAACACATCCAAATCTAGATTTTCAACATCAGATGACATTAAGGAGTGGAGTTAAAAGTTGGCAGGCTTCCTGGTGGCCTGAGCTGCGTGCCATGTCATGGCAACATTTTGGGTTTGAATCTTTGCCATCTGATTCTCTACTCTCTTACATCTCTCGCAATTTTGGCTCTTGACATTTGCATTCACAATATGTGTTAACTCATTCACTCAATCCCTCACTCATTCATCCATCCATGTAAAACCCTCCTCCCTTCCCTTTTTCTGAATTCCATCTGCTCTATTTCACTGTGTTGGATCCAGTTCTGCCCCCCCCCCCTCCTTTCCATGGAGGTCTCTCCCATATGTGACTTCATGGCTGTGGTGTTCTTGGAGCGTAAGTGGGCTGAGATCGACAAACTCAAAAAGCTGAACTGATCAGGTGAAAAATGAGCATAGACATGATTAATAAGTGTAACACAAAAATTCTGTCTCTGAAATAAATACTTACCAGATAAGCGTTCTGGCTAGCAGCATGAAGACTTCCCTATGAGGTTGAGAAACAGCGCAGTGTCAAGTTAAAATCTGTGTAACAAGACTGGGATTTATATTTGCACAGGACCTCTGTAATAATGTTTACCTACAGTAGGTTAAAAAAGAGGTCAAGCCTTACGCAGCTGGATGGCGTGTTTTGCTTCTGAGTCACTCTATGAATAACATTCAGTTTCGGCAGTATCTCTGGATGCCTGAACAACATCTTGTAAATGTCCTATTAACCTGATGATAAATTACAGTATGTTTGTCACTGCCTCCACGCCTTTACAACTTAGTATAATTCATGTCATGGACAAAGTCCCTCTGCACTGAATTGAGAATGCACCCTCAATGCCTTTATGACTAGTGGTATTAACTGCTTTTCTGCTTTTCTGTTATCTATTTGTCAGAGATATAAGGTTTAACTATGTGTGCACAACTGGCTTGACAGTTATTGTGACCAAAATATGAAGACTGGTTGGTTCTCATCATTGATGAAACAGTCCAACGATGACAAATGTTTATCTGATCATGAGTAGCATTTTCTTGGGGGAATGGGTCATCATTAACATCACAGGTACAGACCATAATTAAACATTTCATTGTGGAAAAATAGTTTTCTTTTGTCTAAATAAAGCTGTTTTTGATCAGGTTTGTATTGTGATCTGGTTGCAAAGCAGGGCTAGTTCGTTACTGTCTGTCTTTACTCTCCATTGGGATGAATGACTTCCGGTTTCTGTTAATCCGACAAGCTCTGCATGAACTTCTGCGCAAGTTGGCGGCTGGAGCACTGTATAAATACTTACTTAGGAGCTAAAATATGGCTAATTTATACAAAAAAAGACACATTTGCAAAGAAAAGTAAACGTCTCACTGGCGCTCACATCTGTCCAAACATCTCACTGCTGTCAAAATTAGCAGAACTCTTCCTCACCTATCAGCCACATCTACTGTACATCTCACAGGCTCCATTTCTTCTATGAGATTTTCGAAGTCTGTAAAGCATCCATTTAGAATCTACATAGCCCGACCAGAAATGTGTCAGACCTGTCAGCAAACTTTAGTTTGTTTAAGCCCTCAGAAGATCCCAAAGCTCAACAGCCAATAAAGGTAGAAAGCAAGATCATACAAATACATGGTTTATTACACATCCAAAATGTATGGAGAAATTTGACATTTTTAGGATGGCTGCCATCTCCTGTCAGTTTCAATTTCCCCAAATATTCCTTGAAAAAAAACTTGGGGGATTTTTTCTACAACATCTAAAAGTGTATTTCATTTGAGCCTGATTGTAAAGCTCATTGTTTTGGATGAAAAGCATCCACTTAATGACAAACATCAGTTGGTATGACAACTTTTTTTTTTTTTTTTTTTTTACCCATGGAAAACAAACTAAAACTAATTTTGGCTTTCGAATACAAGTTCAGCTCCCTGTGATGGCTTTCAAGGTCAGTTGGAGGCGTAGCAGAGCGAGCATGACTGATACCGAAGCATTTTTTTTTCTCGAGTTTCTTTGAAGTAAACGGGTGGTGAAGTAAGGCTCAGTGCCACCGCAGCTTTGTGCCAGTCGCAGAGGGATTTCAGCTGAGTGCCCGGTGGGTTTGTCTGTGGTTTTGCTGCTGCCAGCGAGCTCTGCCCTTCATTCCTCCAAACTCCATCCAGATCTCAGACTTCTGCTTTTCATTGCCTGTGTGTGAGGTTTGGCCTCTGGATGCTACAGTAAAGAAATGCTGCCTTAGTCTGTAGTGTGTGAGTCAGTGAGTGCGTACAGTTTTGTTACAGGAGTATGTTTGAAGGATTGTAATTCTTGCACAATATGAACAAGTATGTGTTTACACGTGTGTACGTATGTACACGTGGGTATATAACTGGGGTCTGTGTGTGTTTTGTGTAAGTGTGTATGTGAGTGTCGTATTGTAATGAGTATTTATGAGCTATAGAGCAGGGATCAAACTGCTCCAGCTGAGATTGAATAGTTCTTACTGTATAAAAGCAGTATGGGAGTGTTTAAATAGAGAACATATTCATTATTTCTACAGGCCAATGGCTACAGACATGGATAAATAACACACATACACATATGCCCTGTCAGCATCATGACGCATGACACTGGTACTTGCAAGATGATGTGTTTATAACCATATTTGGTGGAGGGTGACTCCTTCCCTTCCTTCAATAAAACAAAAGTATTCTGGCCACAGCTGCATTGTCTTCGTCACTCATGTGAAGAGTTATTAGACAGCTCTGCTGCTGAGTTTTCCACAGAAATGCAGCTGTTTATCAGTTTTTACACCATGTTTTATAATCACCAAAGAAAATAATGTCAGGAATGTGGGACTAATGTAAATGTTGTAGTTACAGTATTGATCCCTGTAAAGAAATTCCCAGCGGTGGATATAGAGGTCAGTTACAGCAGCAGTGGCTCTGTGCTTGGGAGGAGTTTAAAGTTTTGCTCAACAGCACTTTAGGTAGATGCATGTCTTTGCTAGAACTGTAACCTTGAGGACATCTTGTTTATGTTCTAATGAAATCTGCAAGAAGACTACTCTGTCCAGCTCTGTCTCTGCAATCATCACTTCTGAATATTTGTCACTGCAGCATCATTGTTTCACAGACACTCTTTGAAAGTGTTGTGTTTGTATGTTGGATTTATTTCCCTCAGATGGATTATAAACTATAACAAAAGTTATTTTGGCTCGGTTTTGAAAAAGAACATCTTTCACCAGTGAGTCAAAGTTTCAAAAAGTTTTCTATCATAACACCAACATCAACAACCACACCTAATTAGTTTCATCTCCGCATGTCTGAGTCATGGGATTCATGCACACAACTTGATATAAATTAATTACACAGTACCGTCCCAGCATATGATACATCATGGAGGCAGCTGTTGATTTTGGATATAATGTCTGTTTCTCAGTGCACTATATCACTGAATATACCACAGAGCTCTTTGTGTCGTTTCTCTTCTGAAGTGGAAAAGTTCACATGTTTTTGGAGTACCTTCCAAAAACCATTACCCCAAGACTTGGAAATTTCATCCTGGTGCATGCGTGGGCCTCTCTCATCACGTGCTGGACTTGATGCTAATTCACCTGTTTTGACAGAGATTAGCTCTAAATCAGTCACTTAACTCAGATAAGATCTCAGGGAAGTATCACCTTACCTAGCCTCTCAGGGAAATATTCTCTGTAACCATATTTCACGGGGTGGGATATACGCCGTGGGCTGTCAACAAGATTTAAGAGCAGCAGGGTGTTTAGAAGGAATTGCTTTCAATTTGTGCGTACATGGAACACAGTAACCTAGATTTGAACATTGACCCTTTCACTGCTCATATCTCTGATATCTGTGATATCATTTGCATTTACGTATATAACCCCCAAATCACAAATATGTGTCAAAAGATTTGCAATCTATACAGAATATGACGCCATCTATCCTTAGATCCTTGATTAAGATAAAGAAAAACTCAAGAAAAAAAACCTTTAACAGGGGAAAACAGGAGGAAACCTACAGAAGAGCAACAGAGGAGGGATCCCTCTTCAAGGTTTTAACAGCTGGAAAATGCTTATTCAGTGTCAGGTGTTGTTTTGAGAAGTACACATGGCAGTTTTCTTTTAGACTTGTACAGAACGTGAACATAGTTTCTCTTTACTCTTTCAAACCCATCTGATGACAGGAAATTGGATGTTGTTTAACACGCAGGGCTACATGGCATGCTGTTGAGATCAACTAGTTGACTGGGTCAGTGCCATTTGATGCATGATCAGCTGACGCCAGTACAACACAAAGGATGTGCCATTAAAAGAGAGAAAGTATTCATAACACAGCAGCCATGTGTCAACTGCGGGAGCATATGTGGTAAAATCGCAGCCTTTTTGGAGAGTTGGTATGTGTTAATGTAGGGAAATAGGATGATTTGTGAACCCACAATTGAGAGAGTGTTAAGACGCTGCTGGTTTGTGGGCTTACAACCCCCCCGCCCCCACGCCCGGTGCGGGTGTCTTGATACATATCATACTCCGCTGTAGGTAGCCATTGCCATTTACCTTAGTGAATCAGAGCCTCTGTGGGTGGGACCAGAATTGGATGATAATATCAAGTGAGACAGATTGCAACATCTTTCAGATGTTGAGCATAACTGAGGGTTACTTTTGGTCAACACGTGTTCTAAATCACTGCTCATGAAAACAACAGAATACATCAAAGACATCTTCGACTCTGTCTCGTGTATTATTTTCTTATATCACTGACATGCTGTATCACTTACAGTATTTAGCCAGTAAAATGTCATTTCAAAAATTGCTTTTCCAAACATTACTGTTCTTTGGAACCTTACTAACTGTAACGCTGCCTTGAAATCTGCTGAAAATGACAGAGCAGTCTGTGGTTAATAATTAGGGTAGCGCAAAATCAAATCCTCCTCTGACGGAAAAAGTGAAAAGAGGGAATAATGGAGTTACAACAGTCTAATTATCATGCTTACTTTACCATATGGCTGTGTCGATATGAGGCAATCAGATGTCAGCTTACATGTTGAACTTCACCATTTTTTTTCTTTTTTTCTTGGCCAAACCAACTCAAAGTCTTTTAGTGGCGATGGCCTTGTGTATTCAAAATGGAGACTTATATAGTCGCACAAACCCTCCATACAAAGTCTGAGAGAAGGCTTTTATGGCAGTTTTACCCTACACACATACACACACATTCACGCAGAGCCAGTGAGCGGAGGGATGAGAGATGTAGAGAATAAGAGGTAAGAAGGCGAAGAGGAAAACCGACAGAGTAGGAGCTTCAGCAGACTTGAGTCATCGGCTTCACACCTCGCTGCAGCTGTGTGTGCTGCGGTGTCCTCAGGCCTAGGAATACACACATACACACACACACACACACACACACACACATACACATACTCACATTACCACAAATATGTCCACACACAAACCTGCACTTCGTCCGCTGAAGGCGAGCACAGGTCCAGGTGTGGGAGTGTGAGGTCAGTACATACATCAAATTCCATGTTCTCTCTCTCTGCCTAAACTCAGACTTTAATCAACAGCTTCACTTTCACCGCCTCAGGTTGACACTCTCCCTCACTGTCAATATAAATGACATGGTCACGTGGATATGTTGGAAATTTATCAATGTGGTTGCCAAGGCTGCTTCAAGGTTTCCTGGAGGACAAGATATGTGTAACTTGAAAGAGCAAAAGTTTCTGAGAGCAAATGTTTTTTCTTGTCTAAACAAGACTGAGAGTGTACAGCCACATGAGTGGCCCTTTGGGTGTTGGCCCAAGTAGTCACTGTCACTATGAAACAACAAAACTTACATTTCATTATAAAAAAAATGACACACATTAAATTTTATCTTGTGAATCAGCGTCTATATATGAATGATAGTATCTAGTTCTGTAGCCACAGCTCTCTGCTGTCTTTACACGTCAGCTAGGTTTAATAAACCTATTCACCCAGAATAAGCAGAAATGAGTGCGAGACATTTTCTGAGCCATTTGCTTTGACACGTTACTGGACACAGCTCAATGATAAACCAGCTGTTTATTAATGTGGGTGGATTACTGCAGCACTGCCAAAAACAACTGGGGCTCCTCCCAGCTGCTAAACAGAGCTTTACTCTGAAATTATGTTTTGTTATCTTTTACATTCTTGTTTTTTTTTCATTGTTTGTTTTTAATTCAGTCATGCCTCTTTCCTTCAGCTCAAAGTTAAGGCCAGTGTAATGGAATACTTTCCCTGTAATATTTGATAATACCAACAGACTCACCACCCTGCACTATGCCAAAGATGGAACAAGCACTGCTGATCGTGAGACAATATTTGCTAAGCAAGCTTCTCTTCTTCTGCACTTATCTACTGCTACAGTAACATATATCAGACCCAAATACAGGTTTTGTATCATCGGATGTATGCTGTGTGTACTTTTATTTATCTGGACAAGACTGACAGAATATGTAGTTTTTCAGTATACATTTGGAGCTAACAATAAATATTTTCATTATCCATTAATTTATTGATTATCAGACATTTTTAAATAGTTAGTCATAGTTGATTTATTTTTTAGAAACATCCTCAATTTCCTCATGCATAGATACATTCATTACTAAAAGTTACCCAGTTCAATTCATTGTATCATGTACTATTAGCCAGAGAGAAACTCTTCTTGTTTAAAAGCCATGGAGGTCACCTCTTTATTTTTTCCTACCTATTTTTCAACCGGTCCTGGGTTCAAACAGTTTACTTTCCAGTCCCAACACTACCTGTCTGACCTCTACACTAAATTATTGTCCATAAATTTGACATTCTGCCAGTAAATCCAGAGCCAGCCTCTTTTCCTCTTCTTTGATCTGATCTTCAGTAGCTTTGCACACTGGGCATTTAGCTATTAGCAATGAGTGTTATGAAACATAATATTTAGCCTGTCTCCAGTGCAGAAAAATGGGCCTCATTAGCACTCTGGGCTAACTGTCCTAACCAGGGGTGCTAATATTCCGTTGGCAGTGAACCAGACAGCTAGCTAATGCTCACACAGTCAGGACCAGAGTTAACTTGCAGGGTGATGATGGCCATAGTAAATTAAATTAATGAGACTCTCGATCATCTGTCAGCTGTGTAGCGCCTGGTATCCAAAAGGCATGAATCCACTGCTCTTAGAATTAGGTCAGGAACATTGCAACACAACATTGTGTAGACTAATGATAAACAATGTCTCGTATAAAATCCTGTCCATAAAATTCAGCATGGATTTTATACAATGGAAACTGCATCAGCTGAGGCACGAGTGGATTATGTCTTGATATATTTGGATAATAATGACACTTTTTATGACCCCTTCACTACAAGACATGGAGATTTTCCGATAATAGATGAAACTTCAGGGAAATGTATTTGAGAGTACAACACCCAACAGTGGGAGGAGAGCGAAAATGATCATGTCAGAAGGAAAAAGAGGACTGAAGACAAAGAAATGTTGAATCCCAGCCTGTTTTAGTAATAATAACAATAGCTGTTTCGGTCACCCATCAGTGTTGGGCACTCATTAAAAGAGTAATAACATCATTTTAGTAATTGCTCTAATTAATTAGAAGTAATTAGTTACATTACTTGTTAGTTAGTTACTACTTTCTGACTGCACCAGATGAAAGTTTGAACTTAAGTTTGAGTGTAAAGTCAACACTGACTGCCATGTTGTAACTAGTTTCACAAAACACTTTGTTCAGTTTCACCATCTCTACTTATGTTACTACTTAACTAAGCCGAACATAATCAAGTCATTGCAGCAGAGAGTGATTTCATCCAGTGCAGCGTTGGATGTTTTTGGTTGAGTAAGCCACTACTAACTAAGACCTTCAAAAGACTGTTTTATTCAAAAAGAGAATGTAAAGTGTATGTTATCATGTATGAATTAGCCAACATCTCTACATGTGTTTGTACATGACCTCATTAATAATTCAGTGATCTTTTATTGATCGCTTCTGTTTCTGTTTTTGTAAATATAAACGGATGTAGTCTGTCACCGGAAATGCCTTCCAGCTGTAAATATCAAAGAAAATCTTTGTCTGGCTTGTTCTGATTATTCAGCCATGCCAGCAGTTAATAAGGAATGCAACTACAATGTAACTTCTCCCCTACGATCAAACTAATACTATGTTTGAACTCATACATAGATGGTGCAACACCCTACAGGTGACCACATGTACTGGAACACTCGAGAAGTTACATCCTCATGGTGGCAGTCTCTCCACTGAATGTATGAAATTGATGTTGATCATTTCATTCCACTTGAGGTGAGACATCAAACAAGGTCATCTCCCGAACTTTATCCTTAGACCGTTCATTCAGATAAGGAAAAAAAACCTCCCCTTCAAAAAAACCTTTGAAGGGGGAAAAATTGAGGAAATCTCATGAAGAGCAACAAAGGAGGGGTCAGTCCTCTAGGATGGACAGACATGCAATAGATGTTGTGTGTACAAAATAGAATGGTGGCAAAATTACAAAGGAGTGTTACAATATTTGTTTCTACCCTACACTGTCTAAAACAAATCCAGATGATCTATCCCATTGATTGTCAGCTGTTGCAGGCTTGTAGTAAACAATGGAAACAGTCACGTTTTCTGAGCAGGATCCCTTCTGAGTCACACAATGGAAAGAATGATTACTTCGGCAATTTCTCTTTCATTTCCTCTGTCTTTCCACCTTGTTCTCCTCTGATTCCAAACAGGCATCGACATCATCTACCAAGACCAGAAAAACGTTTGGAGAGGGAGAAGAATTGTGCATTTTTTCCCCAAGACGACAGGAAAATGGTATGGTATATCAAGTATTACAGCCTTGAGCCTCTCTTACAGCACTTATCCTGCATCTGTCCTGTGTCATATCCTCACTTGATGTCACATGGCAGAACTAAATCAGTAGCAAAAACTCAACTCAGCGTTTAGCAGGGTGATGCTTCTAAACTCTGACAGTCAAAAGAGAAATATTGGTTTCCAAATGAGATGCAGCCCAGATGTGCCAGATGTTCCACAAGCATGCAATAAAAGTGGGAGTGTAGTTTAAAGATTTCTTCCACAGGGTGTTTGTAGGAATCACTGTTGTAGAATTAAATCTTAGGAGCCTATAAGTTATTTTTTATTTGTGTGTGAGATAAGAGAGATTTTTGGAGGCCAACGGCATGTTTCACATCCATCTTCTTCAGGGCCTCTCGTGAGCAAACCCAGAGACCTTGAGGTGAGATTTGAACAGGGCTACTACAGTGTCAGTACCTGTATATAGCACAGTTAGATTAACAACGTATCTCTCAGAGCTCATCTGTCCTTGTTTGACTGAGGACCCATATTTCATATTTCACCTTTGTCTGCCTGCTCTTATTTTAAAGCTCCCCTGAGTAGGAATAAATGTAGCTCTTTATCTCAGCAATATATCCCGGACGGATAGAAGTGAGATTGGGGTGAGATGTAGTTCTTTGAGACAGTGTGCATGTGAGGTTTTGCATGCAGGTATGGGGTTTTTGTGTGTATGTGAGTCTTGGTGCTCGGACATATGCTTGTAGGTATGTCATCACGACTATTTTTGTAGAGAAAAAGGAAAACTTGTAACCTCAGTGTTCACTCCCTCCTTCTTTCTTTCTCTCTTGAGTAAAGATGTGAGAGGAAGATTAATTTCAGCTTCTAAGATGATACTGTATACAACCTGAAAACAAGGTCAGCCAAACCTCACTCACCCCCATGAACAACATTGACTTTCCAGTTTTCAGAAATCCGATCACGTGCAGACAAGACCTGTGAGGTATTTCTCAAACACACACCTGATCACTCCTGTCTGCTTCAGTTATCACTCTGTCAACACTGTCACTGGTGGTGAATCAGCTGTACCAGTGAAGAAGGCATTAACACAGAGAGGATTGAGGATTCAATTCCTCTGCGTAGCTCAATATTTTTATCTGGGAAAGTTTAGGGGTTTTATTCCCATATTTGGAACAAACTATATTTACCAGTAAATGTAAATTCAAATTCCAGCAAACCATACCATGAAAACAATATTTGCCTTTTTTCTGTTATATGAAACCTTCATTTCAAAACTTTCAAAACAAAATGAATGGCAGCATGCCTGGAAAAGATTAAACCGTGACTGCATCATGGCAAGGATATAAAATTATGCACAAAACACTGAGTCACTTTTAATGTTTGCACTTGTCCATATGAAAATATATTTTGAATTATGGCAGCAAATCACCATTAGAAATCTACATAATGCAGGTTGCAAATTGCAACCAACTGATGACGCCTCCCCCTTCCCTTTCAAGCATGCAGGAGAATCTACGGTAGCCACGAAACTTGCAAAAAACGCAAAAGACCCTCTCTAGAGCCAGTGTTTGGTTTGTCCATTCTGGGCTACTGTAGAGACATGGCGGTGCAACATGGCAGCCTCCTTGGAAGAGGCCACACTCCCTACGTAGATATGAAGGGCTCATTTTAAGGTAACAAAAAAACAACATAAAACATACTTATGGATATTATATTATATTTCTGCCAATATTTCTGCCAATAGATCCCCCTAAATCTTACACACTGGTCCTTTAAGAAAGAGCAGCTTATATTTTTATAAAGTATTGGGCTTTATAGAGAGAGACAGAAAAAGATGAGGATAATCTGGATAAAACCTTTGTTGTGACATTAACCACAGCCTTGGCTGCAGTGTAGCTGTGGTTAGAGGCGTGCTGTGCCTCAGGGAGAAGGATTACTTTGTGTTTGTTAAGAGATTTGTGATAATAGTGACTGGCATGTAACACATTCTTCAGACATATCACCTGTGTGATGGCTTATAGCTTGATTTAGTTAATTACATGAAGCACAACAGGAAGTAACCTATTGTACTTTTTGTTATATTATTTATACATTTGTCATTAGTTATCAGTTATTAGTTATCATGACTTTTTGCAATTACACTTTCTGTTGTTTTTCTTCCATATTATATTCTTTGTACTTGTTGACTGTATGTAGTCAATTTGTTTGACAGGTACAGTAATTTGTTTTGACATTCATTCTTCATTTCAGGTCTAGTTTAGTTTCAAAATTAAAGGTCATCCTCACAGAAAACCTCACAGACAGATGACAAATGACAAATTTATCCATGGTATGGTATTTTTTTCTTTATATGTAATTTTAATACAAAAACACATCTAACAAATCAGTAACAACAACTGCTTTTTGTTCTCTTTTTTCATATACTTTTATTACACTCACTGGATTGACCATATGCCAAAAACAAAAACAAATACAGCTACAGACAACCTACAGATGTAAAATAAAATTTAAAGTTCTTCTTTTTATTTTATTTTTTTTATTAGTTTTAATTTGATGGCGGTTGTTGTTGATAAATCTAACAACTTTTGAAACTGGTGTTTCTGGTCTCTTCCATTCTCTAAAGAGCAGCCTGATCATTGTCTAAAGATCCACAAATAATCCCAATACATAACACTTCAATCAAAGAGCTTACTAAAGAAAGAAAGAAAATACTATTGTTATGCAAAAAATGACAAAGGCCACAGATACAACAAAAGCACGGCACAGGCAATACCTTACAGTCTGTCACAGACAGGGAGAGTTGGCTCAGCATTGTGAGAATAAAGAGCTGCTGCTGCCAAATGTTGTGACATCTGTGATTGTGATTTCATAAACATAAAGTTTAGATTTGATCAAGCTAAGCCCCATGAGGGACAAATATCCCTCTGATTGATTGCATACATACCTGACTGGATGAATGCCCTTTTGACTCCTGCAATCCCCTCCCTTACACACACACACACACGCACACACACCTGCTGGTGCTTGCTTGTCTGATCATCTCTATGCTTCACTCTGAGAACTCAGGGTCAGTCAGAGGTTCATCTCACATCCAATGGGAGCTTTCAGATTGATTTGGCAAAATAACTGACAGGTCTGCATTCTTGTGGACATGGGAAGGACAACGGTGATTACCTCTGAATTGAATATTGGGACTGTGAAGATGAAAGAGAGACTCATTGCTGCTGTGATGACCTTTCTTGAGCTGTTCAACCCTGCAATAAGGGAGTACAAAGACATAAGCCGCCATGCACTTGCCTTGTGTTGCATCGGCCTGCAAGTTGGAATTTCAAAGTTAGTATTTCTGCTTGTCAGGTACGTCATACAAATGGGCCATGTAGTGACACTCCCACACCTCTGCATAACCCTGTGTGGTAGTGCTGCATTCCCGAATTTGGTTTGAACGTAGTCTTAGGGTTCCATGTTGACACAAAATTCTTGTTCACCCAGAGCCTCACTTAATATTCAAATTTGCTGTTTTTAACTTTTTGGTTTAGCTCTGCAGCTCTGGTACACGACGAGGTTGGCTACACAAGTCCACAGCAATCAATGAAACATACAGTCTTTTGGTATGTCTTCCTTTGCTGCCTGCCAGTGAGCGCTGCCAGGAGCACAGCAACTGAAGCCAGGAAGGGTGCAGTGGAATTTTATCACTGAACTAGAAATACAACAAACATTTTTTATTTTGTTTGACAGTCGACAATCACTGATGTTTACATTTTACAATCGTGAGGTGGCCGCAGATGACACTACAAAAAACAGTCTTGAAAGGTGCTGCCCTAGTTTGCAAAAAATCTGTATCTGTGAAAAAACACATTGTAACATGATCAAAAACTCCATAAGGCACATTTAAGGTCTGTACAGTCAGATAAAATCAGCTCCAACAGTGTCATTGTAATTCATATTAGTCTTCAACAGAGGCTGAGAAAGGTTAGAATTTACAAAAAAGAGAACAGCCCTGCGTTCTTTTACAATGTGACAACCCATAGTAACATTGTATGTTTCTAATACTGAATGCTCTCCTGTCTCTCCACTGCGCACTACTTAAAAAAGAAAAGTAATCACATATAAAAATATTCAAAGAACTGACAGCTGTTTTCGGTCTCCAGTATACTAGCTAACAGACCTTCATTCTCCGCATTTAATCCACCAATCAGAAACCAGGAACTACGTCAGCCAGGCAGATAGCTGCAGTGTGTGATCATGGTCTGCACATATAAAGGCTGTAAACTCAGACTGCCCAAAAACAAGCCTTCTCTTTCTCAATGTGTTTACTCTCGCTCAACATGTGGTTGAGAGTAATTTCACTTAATAAGCCCTGCAGCTGACTTAGATCACCTGCAGTCCTGTGATAACAAACTCAGGTACTAAATACAGCCTCTTAACAAGAGTAATAACCGCATGCTGCAGTTGGGTTTGATGTTTTTTAACAGATCTGTTTGTCTTGAGTTGAGGAAAAAAAGCCTAAAAAGGAAGCACCAGAGGAGAATAAATTAAAAACCTCTCTCCTCTCTACAATGAACGTGCTGTGGTCTGTCGTAAGCAACATGAAAAGCTTTCTGCATGCCCTCTCTCCCTCTGACTCATGCAGACACAGTTGATTACCTCTAAGCTGTCTGCATCCCTTTCTGTGTTACTGTCTGCCCTTATCTGTTTTATGCGCTGTGTGACTCACCTTTAACCCTTTGTGCTTCTTAATCAACAACCCCCCTATTTGACAGTGACACATCCATTACAGCACAGCCCTAATCTCTCCACGATCAACGTGCTTCCCAGCACCAAACAATTATCACCTGATCTTCCTTTCAGCCACAGATCCAGCTGTGACATTTGTCACCGACTAAATAATTACAAACGTCAAGGCTAAAATTAGACTGCAAAGGGTGTAAAAGTGACATGTTGTCTTAAATTACGTCTTAAACAGGTGTTGAAAAAATAACATGGAGCATGGAGATTGATTCAGTCAGATTGATGCTGTGTCATCTGTGGTATTAAACCTGTGTTATACTGGAAATACAAAATAGTGCAACATTTTTATGATTGTTTCAAACAGTAACTTAAATCTTGTACTTGCTGACATCCAGGGGTTTAACTCCTCACCTTGCTGCAGGGATCTAGAGGTTTAGTCCAGGGTGTGTCAGTACACCGTGACATCACTGTTGGGTGCAGTTACAAGTGCACACACATCATCACTGATGGGTGAGAGGTGAAGCATATTGTATGAAGAAGTTTAAGACAGAGGAGCACTGCTTTTAAGCTTGGTGTTAAGTTACTCTCCAAAGAATAAGTCCAAAATTTTCCAATTTTACTGGGACAGCTATAATCATTGTGCCATATTATTCTTATCGACCAAAACAAAACAAACTCAAACAGAAAAGAAAAACAACAATGGCCTATAGTTTTAATAGGACAAATATTTTAGAGGTCTTTCCTCACCTTCAGGGCATTCTCAATATACAACTATTTAATTAATTTGTTTTAATAGATAATTATAAAGTTCTGAATGCAGCTTTTTCAATTAAAATAAATTAAACACCTTTTGAAACGTGCAGGTATCAGCTATGACATACCGAACCCAACCCAAAGCAATCTGCTTTATTGCAAACACAAAACAGTTTATCCTTCAACTTGTAAATCTGCAGTCTGGGACACAACCAGAAAACTTCTTGTTACATTTGGAATGACATCACAGATTTTTGAAGGCATGTTTGGTTTATATGAACCAACTATACTATAAGGTTAGTTATTCTAATAAAGCTGTGTGATGCATTACAATGTACCAACTAACCGGCTCTACATCAGGGAAAGGCATTAACACTTATATTTATACTTTGGAGCTGACTTATATAAAAAAAAAATCTTTAGGGAGTATCAGTCTGCATCTGGGTGGGCTGCTGTTATTTCAGAACATAAAATGGGTCAGTTCAAGGCTTAAACCACATATTTCCACGGTATATGATTTGAAATTATTAATAATTGTGATAAAATGTATTATAAGACAAAAACCATTGCTCCTTGCAGAGATTCAATTCCACAGGGAGAGATTTATGATTTGAATTTCTCATTAGAGAGGACATAAAACATTGCAGATGGGTAAACACTCTCAGTGGAGGAGACAGGGGTGAAAAAAAGACGACTATCCCTGGCCTCCATAGCAACCAGACAGAGAGGGAGCATAGATTGAGAGGGTGAGAAGATGTAAAGAGGAGATGGAGAGGGTGCGTGGAGAGGACGGTAGACTGAGTGAGAGGAGGAACGGCAGTGCTGAGGCTTCATGCCAGATGTCCAATCACTCATTTAACTCCCTGGCTGAGCCTGGAGCTCACTAACTAACTTTAGGTGGTGAAAACATCAGCTGTCAGTCAGCGCTGTCCTTTGCAAACACACTTAAGCCCAACAAGGATGTATCATGTGAGGATCGCTCCCTTATAAGGGCAAAACATTCTGTCTGATAAGAGGGTGATGATTTTGGTGATTTGTCCAAATTTAATAAGAAAAGGTGCAGATGGGGGAGGGAGGTTATCACATTTTTCCTGGGAATTTAAGCTTGACTTCTTTGTGCTAATGGAGAGGCACTGACGTGCTCATTATGGATACAGTACTACAATAACATTCATAGTTTTAACATCAACCTGCTCTATCTGCTGCTTCTACTACTACTGCAGTCCTACCAGAGACACAGTTAATACAGAGGAGACAACTCGCTTGTTAGGGCACCTTTATCTTAAATATCATCACCAGCCAGATAACAGTTAAGGTTAGATGTGCATGAGTGTAGTTTGGGGACGTTCATGTTCATGTGTTTGTTGGATATTTATATGGATTTTTTTGTATACCATTTGCATGTTTTTTCTTTTCTATTCCAAACCTACTGGTAAGAGTTGGATCAACCATTCAGTGTGATTGACATTACTGGGATCTTTCTCCTTGCAGCGGAGGATCAAGTCGAAAAGCCAAAAGTGATCTCACTGCTGCCGGTGTCTAATCTCAGGCAGCCATTGACAGTTGGCACAGGATGGTGACTGCTGTGTCTCGTCTGAGGCACGTGAAGCAGAAGACATGTTGGTGTGTGCCGGCTATGAAGCAGGGACATGACGAGTGACAAGCGTTTTGAAGCAGTGACTCCATCTGTGGAGAGGTAAGATCAGAGACTAGATTCGCTGTCACTGAAGAAAAGAGGATAGTGAAGCGGCAGCGAGATGCGCATAGACACACATAATCTGTAGGCGCATCCTGATTGACCAGCTACGTACATGCAAATTTCAGTGGGCAATTTTGTGTGAGTGATTGGAGGAGAGTATCACCCATAGAGTCCAGTAGAGGGTGGAGCCTGTGTGGGATGGAACTACTTTAAAAAGAAGCACATACAGAATGCAAATACACTGAAGCACTACTGCAGAAAATACTATAATAATAATGTATCGATATCTAACATCTACCTATACATACAATAACATACTGATATAAAGAGGACTCATTTCATCAGCATCATTTTCCTTGCATGGAATATTAGTGAATATGGTTTTTTATAGATTATTTTCATCGCATTTTTGCCTTTTATGGGACGACTTGAAAGTATAGAGACATTCTCATTTGACATGTCTCTCCAGGTCACACAGAAATGTCTTTTCTCCAGCATGACGACAGCTACAGTGTAATCCTTACATATACATACACATCGTTTTTATAAACCACTGAAATTGGAGCACGAGGCAAATATAAACACACAGAGGGAGAGAGTCCAGAGAGGGCATTAGGCTGGAGTTTGAGACAGAGTCCAAAAAAGCCCTCACATGCTGTCAAAATGTCTTATCTTATCTTAATGACTGATTCCTGCAGTTAGCAGCTTGTCACAACAAGCGGGATGATTTTTGGGGGAGCGGGAAGGGGCGAAAGGTCAGCACAAGATAAATGTATCGACATAAAATACTTTTCTGATATACAAATCTAGTATCATATTTTCACTTTAACCCTGGGGCGGAATGCCTTTTGCTTGTGAAATAATGAATATCTTGCAGCCTCTGTGCTTCTTTCAGTAATTAATCAAGTAAATAGCCAAGAAAAAGGAAACTAAAACACCTGCTTTGTGTGTTAGAGATCACAATTCTGTGTATTTATGTCTGAAATGTGAGGTTACATTTCACTTTTGGGAGAATGTGAGCCAAAAATTGGTTGAGAAATACTGTCTGAATATTTAAAGGGAGGAACCTGAAGTTGTCCAGAACTGACTGAATCAATGATTTTGTGATGACATCACACAAATAATGAGATATGTTTAATATTTGGTAAATTCTTAAACTCTCGCTGCCATGCCAACACTGTACACACATAACAGTTGGCCAATCACAGCTCCTGCTGCTGCTCTGTTGGTTGGGTCCCTGTTCATTTTTTTTTTCTTTTTCATGGAACATTTATTACACAGGGGAAAAGAAATATAAAATGACATCACATTAGTAAATGGAAAAACAAAAAGTACATTTGAAAAATCTTTTTATAGTTACAGATTGTTCAAAGTGTTAAAGACAGAATAAATAAGTAGAATTATTGATTTTCAATGATTTAAGGATCTTTTTTATTATTATTTCCTATTGTTATATTTTAATGAAAAATTTAAATGTAAAGTTGATCAATTTAAACATGTATAATAATATCTATAATCAATAAGTAATTGGTAGTTTTCAAAAAAAGTATAATTATTTTGGCACACTTCACACTCCATATTTTACACTGTACACTGTATCTAAATGTTGATCACTGCATATATGTGAGCTATGACAACACCTGAAATAAACCTGTCTGTCATTATTGCATCATATGTGGTGGATACCGTCAAGTGCTCGTTGATGGCCATTTAGGAAGTCTCATCATCTCAATATCATCATGAGTATTTTTGCAACCATATGATGTCAAAAGTGTTCTGAATTGCATCCGGATCACATAAAATTTAAGTCACCTCTATCTTGGGCTTTGAGGATCAGCAAAGTGAGAAACCAGGATCAAAGTCACACAAGAAGGACAGTGTAACTGAAGAACGATAATCCCTGACCGTCTCTTGGCTTTATGACTGTTATGGTTGGTCATGTTGTTTATCATGACTCTATACAGACTCTCTTTCTCCCTCAGAGGTGACTGAAGCCATTAAAACAATCCTCGACTGAAAGCTATAATCCTTTCAACTGTGTCTTTACCAGCAACAGTGTCTCATCTCCTCAGCTTCCAGGAGAGGTGGAAAGATTTTTCTTTGTGTCTGGCTTCCTTGTATTTTGGTTTCCATGCACCAAAACCTCCGTAACCATGGCGGGATGGTGGTGGTGTCAGCTACACTGCCACACACACACACAGAGCACTGGAAAGGCACGATGTGTGCTATATGGTTTTCCCCAAAGATAGTTCATGTCAATCCTACAGTGAACACAATGGATTCAGACACAGACTCGGAGTAACCCCCTAAAACCGATCGATGATTTAAAAAATGCTTGAACACAGTGTTATAATATTTGTAATGCTATCTTAATCAGGTCATATTGATAACATTCTCTCTATATAAAGCCACAACCCACTCTAATAAGCCACATAATGACAGCAATCTGTAGGTAATTTGTAAGATTGTTTGCACATTCGCAAATACCAAAACACACAAACAGCCGTCTGATGTGGGCGGACAACACATTATACAAAGTAGCTCTTTTTGAGCATACCCTCTTCTTTTTACCTTCTTTCTTATCCTAAACCTAATCTTAACCACACAAACACACACACACACATTAAATTCTCTATGTACAAGACATGACTACAAAGTACTGACTCACTGAATATACAGTGTAACCAGACAAAGAGATGAAGGAACACAGTGGATACATTAACACGTACAAATACCGTCTCGCCATCCAAATGTGTGTGTTGGTGTGTTTCCGCACAGGGAAACATGGCTCAACACAATGCTGTCTATTCTCACATCAGCACAGAGCATTTGAATAGCAAAAGGCTAATGAGGCAGCAGTGGATGGAGGTGAAAAAGGCCAGTGTGGTACAGTATCTGTCTGCGAGAGGAGCACGGGGTGACACTGACACACACACACACACACACACACACACACACACACACACACACAGAGCACTGTATATTTTACCACTGATCTCATTTTGTCTAGCTTGCTGGCTGATTTGGGTTCTCTGTCTCTCCATCTCTCGCTTGTTTTTGTTATTTTCAGTTTGGCATCTTTTAAGCCGCAAGCATCCCCCCCCCCCCCTCTCTTTATGTTTAGTCTCAGAGTCCAGGAAGAGGCTTACAGTGATCCGCTGTTGGTGCTGTCTCCCCGCCCCCCCCCCCCTCTCTTGTTGACCCCTCAACCTTGCAGAGGAGGAGGAGGAGGTGGTGGAAATCAACCTCATGTTGGAGCGAGATTTGAAATTCTAAGCAAAACCAGGCTGAGAGTGTGGCCCAGAATCTTGCACTGCAGAGAGTGTGCCAATTCCCCTGTTTCTTTCCATCACACGACACATCACCCACTCACAGATGATCACAATGATCCATTTTTCCCTCCTTTCCCGCGCTGACAGTTTGCCCTTCTTATAACCCCGCTTCCATAACCCCTACACCTCCTCCTCCTGCTTTTGCCCTCAGCCCCTCCCCCCATTTACCCCCTTCCACCTGACTAGCCAATGGGACCAGACAGGCTTGTCCGGGCGTGGAATGAGTGGGAGGAGGTGGCGGAGACCGACTGGACAGGACCAAACACCCGGCCAGCCAGACAGGCAGAGGCAGAGAGAACAACAGAGAAACATTGCTCAAGATTCAGTTTAAGAAAATCTGTCTTTTCTGGCTTGTTCAAGGACAGTCTGTTGCTTCCTCTCAATGGATCTATATAGCAACAGGTGTTTGTACACCTGTGGAAGAGGGCGTTGCTGAATCTTAGACCTGAGAGGAAGACCTGAAGAACAAGAAGAAGAAGAGAAGACACACAGGAAGGAGGAGGACATTAAAACTATAAGGGAGGAAGAGCAGCAAATAAAGGACAAACAGACTGAGCTGCTGTCAGCTGAGTTGGCTCCAGCTGTCAGCACAGACATCTGACTGACACACAAACATACACACAGAATTCAGAGCGATGCCAGCAGGAGGACAGAGGTTTTCAGACATGGAGATGTTAGTAGGGATGGAGGACGAGCAAGTGGACACTGCGAGGAGCAGGGCTGGAAGCTGCGTGGAGTTTTACAGTGTCAGAGTAAGTTTCTTTAGTTTTTTGTGGGGGAGGGGTGTTAGATAACCAGCATCTCTGTTTGTGATGGGATTGTGAGAAGTGTATGCCAGACTGGGTAATGTATATTTAATGTGGGAAGTCAGAGAATATGGGATATTTGGGATATTTCATTGTTCATTTCTCAGGAATACATCAGAATATGTCTTTCCACCTGTTTCACACACTTGTTGCATTTCTGAGCTGAAAAACTACTAAACCAGGAATGAAATAATACCAAGTTCTGACTCAGTCAGTACTCAGTATTTCATGAGTAAGTTGGAAATTCATGAAATTTCATGAGTCCACTGTGAGATTATTTGAACAAAAAGTTGTATAATAGTTTGCTTTATTACAATGCTATTTGAATAATTGACTTTAAACAACAGAGATACAATAACATGATATGATTATATATATATATATATATATATATATATATATATATATATATATATATATATACAGTAACCAGTCAAAAATCTGTGCTTAAAGAATAACTTCACAATTTTTCTAGTCTGTTTTAAAACAATAGTCATGTGCCATATGATGATTTTCATTCCAGCCAATAAAGGATCCAAAGCCCTTCTTTCATGCTAAATTTTATTCAAAAGTTTATTTAATGATAATATGAGGCTTCAGCCATCCAACAGAGTAAAATCACATAGATATCTTCAACACTGTTGGGAAACACAAAGAGGGAATTTATTTGTACAAAAAAGACCAAAAGTTTGGAAGACATCCACTTGATTTGAATTTCTTGAAACTTCAATTTCATATAAACTTTTGAATACAACAAAACGAGGACTATGGATTTTGCCTCCCATCACTTACACTGTAAGTGCATATGAAGGGATCTTCTAATTGTCAGTATGAACAGGAGGAATGTTTACAGCACACAAAACCTTTTACAATGAAAATATGGGCACCTTACTATTTTTCACCTCAGATTTGAAAAATTGTGAACCTGCCCTTTAAGCTTTGTTTCATAACCTTGAACAAATCTTCACAAGTCAATAAAGTACAGATAATGTCTGTGGTATTTAGAGGGATAAGTTGAACCGTTATTACAACCACTTCTCTGTGCCTCTGCTAAAGCCAGTGGACCAAAAGAGATTTGTATGTGATTGGAAAGAGTGGAGCTGTTCGAGGAAGGTCTGAGCCATGTTTGCCAGATGCTTAAACTGCCTCAGCAGTGAACACAACTGAACCTAATGTTTTTCCCAGCTCCTCTCTGGGTAAAGGACCTTAAACACTTGAGAAAGGTCTGTGCTCTTTGACAGGGAAGAAATAGGTGTTGAGTGACATCTTTTAATGTTGCATGATTCATCTGCTGTTTAGAATGAATCCACACCTCCTTCTGTGAAGGGAATTGAAATCCCGATTTTATGCAGTTGAACTGCACATCAAAGGTCTTTATACACCAAGTATTCTCATCTAAAAATGTGAGTGCTGATGTCATATTTAGTCCACTGTCCACTGCTTAAACTGAGCAGGGGTGTTGGTTATAAATTTTCACTATTGTGCAGAGCATTTGATAGCTGACAAAAAATATGGTTGTTGAAAGACTTCATGACATGTGATACACTGCTGAGGCTGTTCATTGTTAAGAATCAACAGTGGACTATCAAACTAAAGTTATACCTGATGTAGTTTTTGGCAAGCGCAGCTGAGATACTGAATAGAGTTGAGCTGCTATTGAAAGAAGCCTGTTTGTGATCAGTTGTGGCAGCAGTGAACAGATATCTTTTACCTCTCAAAGAGCAGCTAGGCAGCCATCCAACTTTACTGTAAATCCTTCAGAAAGAAACACTATCAAAGTGTTTCTGTTTTATCATTTAGTTGAAATTATATTTATGATGGTGCCTTAACCTTGATAAATCATACAGGTAATCCATGTCAAGATACAGGATTTACACTGATAAATATTTATCAGCTTACACAAACCATATATTTATTTGACTGTATGAGGCCATCCAACCTGATTTACTGGACTGCTCTTCATCGGATGATCTTCCCGTATCTTCTCTTTCCATGTGTGTCTGTGCTGGTTATTTTATTGATCTCTGGCTGTATTGTGTTCACACACAATAGAATTTGGGTGTGTGGGATTACAGAGGTGTGAGTGTGAGTCAGTGTGTACAGTTTGACATCAGGTGGCATCACATGAGGTGGCCCTCAGTACCGGACAGACTCAGAGGAATGCTGTTTTTTTTGTTCTCTTTGTTCATAAACCTGGCTGAGGGGCTGCTATTGTACGTCATCCCACATCTAAAAGCATCTTTATAAGTAAATAAACTGTATACAGATATATGGATTTGGTCTAACAGATCTTACATTAAGTTTTTACTAATAATAATACTTTACTTTTTAGAATTTCCCAAATAATTCTTATAGAAATATACCAATAACCTATATCAGACTTATGTCAAAATAAGGCCTTTTATGACAAAATCCTATTTTTTTCTCTACATCTAAATGTTTTTTATTGGCTCATTTCCCACTTTGGGGTATACATAATGGAAGCCATTAAAATGTGATTATAGATTTTGGGGTGAACCAGGTTACCCACTGCTGTAAACAGCATGTATGCCAACCTGATATGCACTGACATTACTGGCATAGCATGAAGGTGTGGATTGGAGTCTGAGTTTTACTCAATCCGTATTGTAAACACTTCTCACCAGGAGCAAAAACAAAAATCTCAAAGAGATTTCATGCAGGCTTTAGTGTATATCTTCTACCTTGATGCTTGCCAGTAATCAAAATAAAGTATTTGAGGCAATATGTTCTTTAAATAATAGTAAACTAAAAATAGTAATGAGGCCATAACATTATGGCTGATCTATTAACTGTGAATAACGCACACTCTGTCCAGTCTGAATCAATTATTCTTAATGGCCTTGGTAGAATATAATAACAATCGTCTAATAAGACGTGCAGGACCTTTAGCTGCATTGATGCTGCAGTAGAGTTTATACTGTATGCCACCTATATCTACTCAGAGAGGATTTACAGGTCACTGCATATGCGTATATCTGGAAAATAAATTCATCCAGTTGCTGATTAATGGGGAAATAGTCAAAAAAGACACTAGTTAGGTAAAACTCTGCAAGAACAGTCATGTATGGTAGAGATGCTTGCAAGTTATTAAGTGTCTATATAAGTGATTTGGCATCTTTTACCCCATTTACCACAAGTCACATGGTGTTTACACAGTTTGCTTACTGCTTGCACAGTGAACATTACTTGTTTAATTATAAGGTGCAGACTTTTCAAACACAATAATGTATCAGTGACCAAAATGTCCTCATGTTCACTGTGAAGAATTACGCAACTCAAGGAAACTTTCAGGAATCAGCTAAACTGTGCAGAACAGATGAAACTGTTCTGTAAACCATCCAGACATGACAAATGAACCAATGGCTGCCTGTAACTATAGGAACATACATCACACATTTGAAAACTATACAGCATGGATTCAGAAATGGTCAGCAAACATTTAAAGTATACAGCACATGGTCTGCAGTTATGATGCTAAAACATATACGCTATGATCCTTTAAGAGGGAAGTTAAATAGATTTTTTAAAATACTCTAACATCAAAACATCAACATGTTGGAGCAGGTAGAGGATGAAAACCATGAGGAGGGTTGTGTGACTCAGAGGTCAGTGTGTTTGGGGAATGGTGGTCTGTTTGTGTTCAACACAGCCCGGTGATGCCATTAGCCTCGTGTCTGATGCTATATCAGTTTTACAGCCATCAACGTGCACACACACGCACACAGAGTGAGAGTTTGATGTTCAGAGGCCATGAATTTCAGAGTATCATTAAAGTTATCTCTGGACTCTTCCAGGTATATCATTACTGGCCCCAAGTCATAACAAATCAGGACATACTGAAGCACTGTATATGTATTTAGACATATATGGTGCCTGTGTATATATTCAGCCCCGTGTGTGTGTGTTGGGAGGGTTTTCAGGGGGTTAACAATCATGGTATATGAAAGCATGCGATTGTTCTCACATACATGTGTGTGTGTGTGTGTGTGTGAAAGATTCTTCTGAAGATTTGGCACTATAGCCCACAGTGTGTCCTTGTTTGAAGGGGAATCCCACCAAAGTCTCCTAGAAACCTAACAAATTGAAAAACTGCAAGATCAAGTCACAAGAAAAATCAAGACCTTCAGATCTTGGCTCACTAATTGGGAATAGATGGAGGGGGGTGGGAATGTGTTTGATCTTGGGTCTTAGTGTGTGTAGCCTCAGTATTGTAGTGTGAGTTTATTAGGCCAGGGTGAAAGTGTGTTCAGAGCTGGAGACTTGAGAATGGAGTTGGACTCGAGTCAGACTGAAGTCAAAAAAATGGTCACTTGAGACTTGACTTGTACTTAACTGCTCTGACTTGACTCCTAAAAACAGTCAAGTTATAAATTTTGAACTGGTAAAAGCCAAACAGAGATAAATAAAACAGCAACAGACAGGCCTTGTGTAGCTATACAGCTCGGATACTGTCTTTAACAAGTAGGACTATACATTTAAGGGATTTTGGGCCTCATGCAAGAACCACTTATATGAACAGATTCGTTCTTAAGATGTATGTATAAGTGATTTGAGAACGTTTGTGGCATTCATCAATTTTCTTGAACTTAGAATTTTCTATATTTTTATGTTTTTACTGCTGATTTCTGAAAGCAGGAGTTGAAGCTGCTCTGTGTTTTGACTCTTTGGGAACTTTTTTGTGAATGACACTCTCCCACAAATGGAGTGGAACATGGAGCCTCATATGGCAATTTTAGGGGCATGGATTATAATGATCACATCTCACGAACGTGCACCTACTCAAGAACAAGCTGAAATGAGTGATTTATGACAAGTTCAAGCAGTTAAGAGAGTTTGTTGAATCCAATGTGGAACGTTCGTACGATCAAACCTCACAGAAAAAAGTGAGAGTTTTAGGATAAAAATCCGAAAATGTTCTTGCATGAGGCCCAATGTTACGTAAAACTACAATATGCAGCTTTGAAAGGAAATGCTCAAATGCTGTGTCATTTAATGGTCAGCATTCAGAGCCCTGCAGCTGACCTTCAATGTATTTATAAAGACTTGAGACTTGTACTGGACTTACCCGGCACGACTTGAGACTTGAATTTTCCTTAAGGAGGAAGTGATGTAAGACTTGGCTTAGACTCACCCTTAAGAACTTGGGAACTGACTTGAGACTAGCTTGGACAATGCTTAAGACTTGACTTACCTGTGTGGACTCAAGACTTTGCTTGAGACTTGTGACTTAACTTAGACTTTTCCTTAAGGACTTCAGACCTACTTTGACAAGATTTAAGACTTGACTTGGACTTGTCATGGGACTGGGATTTGTCCTCAAAAAACTTACAGTTCTGGTGTTTACTCTCTGTGACCGGTGCAATCTCCCCACCCTGATCAGAGGAACACACCCGTTATATAGATACCATTTAGGCCTCCTATAGGCCTCCTTACCTGTCATCATCAGCTCTTTGCTTTTCTGAAGAGAGCAAGAGCAAGGCATTCGATGTCAGGCTGCATTATGTCTCCCCGGCTTCAGACGGTGGTCGTGACACGGCAGGTTGTGAAGTCTGAGACGTCAGGGTGGCGGCAGGAGGTATTAGGCCAGCTGTAAGAGGAGGGATTATGTCCCACTGACCCTGCGTTCCCAGGTTAAAGAGAAGAAGAAGGAGGAGGAGAGGAGCTGAAGGTAAATAGGAGGGGTCAGAGTAGAGAGACAGAATGAGAGGAGGGGAGAGGAGGAGAATAAGGTTAGGAGTTAGGGGAGAGGAAAGGGTGGAATGTGAAAGTAGGGAAGGACAGGACATAAGGAGAAAAGGGGATAAAGTTTTTAACGAGATGGCAACTGGCAGTTCTCGGCTGCCCCCCAGTTAATTTACAACTACAGTGAGAGAGGTAGCTCCCTCTGCTGCTGTGTTAATGAATACACTGAGAACAGGTTGACCAAAATAGACGGACTGCACCTTTACTTACAGGAAACTGACTCGTTACCACAAGATCACAAGTTCAATACTAACAACCACCGGTTTAGACCAAAGATTCACAATGAGACAAGTTGAAACTTGCGCTGGTCTGCAACGTTCTGAAACTTGCTTGTTTACACCGCTGTCACTTTTCCCTGCAACGTTCTAAAACGCTTTCGTCTCGTTGTGAATCTTTGGTGTAAACTGCCCTTCAGAGGTACAATTCAATTCAATTCAATTTTATTTATATTGTGCCAAATCACAACAAAAGTCATCTCAGGGCACTTTTCATATGGAGCAGGTTTAGACCGTACTCTTTAATTTACAGAGAGAGAGACCCAACAATTTCCCCATGAGCAAGCACTAAGCAGCGGTAAGGAAAAACTCCCCTTTAACAGGAAGAAACCTCAAGCAGAGTACAGCTCTAGGTAGGCGGCCATCTGCCCTGACCGGTTGGGTTGAGAGAGAGAGAAGAGGTTGGGGGGGAGGGCAGAGCAGCAACGGCAACAACAACGACAACAACAATAGATACATGACTAACAGCTACCACAGCAGGAACAGCTGATGAAGGACAGAAGGACGTCACCACATCAACATGGCTCATCCTCCTGAACTTAGGAAACTTCTTTTTGGATAAAAGCATCAGATACAGCAGATGAGACACTTTTGACGTTAATTGATCACCGCTTTGCACCATCAATGACAATGTTTGCATCTGCAAAGTACCACTTCACTAGCAAATAATCACAGAAATAGTTGGAATTTTGTGCTTTTTGATAGAATATTTTTGGAAAAGCAGCTCCTGATTCAGTCATTTTTTTATCTATATATTTTTTATATCTGTAAAACACCTTCCTTGAACCAATCATGACAAAAATGACACTCAAACTAAAAACTTCTCTGCGTTGAACCTGTTTCATGTGATGGTCTGCCATGCACTCTTTCCGATGTTCCAATTTCCGCGATGCAAAGGACAGCAAAGTGACAAAGGAGTGTCTATGTGTGGTCAAACAACATCTCACTCAGTGTGTTTCTATAGCAACACCATCAAACACAACTGCAGTTCTATCCGCAGTTGATCAGAGAGTCTGGGAGCTCTGCAGCAGATGAGTTCGGCCAGATTGTTTCCAGAGTGTTGGAGGAGATGGAAGACTAGATTGAGCTTGTTGTTGTAGTGCACAAGTGAATGTGTGTATGTGTGGAGAAGTGGTGTGCACTCCTAAGCCATCCGTGAAGTAATTTGGTGATAATTTGGGTTATTATTACAGGTTTCTGAGGCTGACCCAGTGTAAAAACACACACAAGTCTATTTTCATTCATGCTGTTTAAAGTCTACACACATATACAATATGAACACACTTTGTGAAACCCAATCGTCTGGCTGGTTATAGTGGAGGAGATAAAAAAAACACAACCGAAAGTTTCTGTGAATTTTCTCCATGGGAAGCATGAGAACAGTGATGGAAACCACATACAAGGGCAAGCAGCTAGCCTTAGGGGGATGTGGATAGAGTGACAAAAACAGGAAGAAAAAACTAAGAAAGAAAGAAAAATAAAGAGCTCTGACACATCGGAAGGACTGATTCATCAGTAAGTCTGGCGCTGGAGACCTCATGGATGGATAACAACAGAGAAAAAAAAAAGGAGGAAAATTCTGGATAGTGATGTAGTTTATTGTGCACAGGAAAATGTGGCAGGATGCAGCAGGGAAATGTTTTTTTTATAGCAGAGAGGGATTTAGGTCAGACAACACAGCAACAAGGTTTTGGAAACATTTCCCTGTTGCTAGATTAGTGCACATACAAGTGCACATACTTGATGACATGTGAAATGTTTGCCTTGTAAACATGAGAAATTGGACAGATTGGACAATTCGCTGGAAGAGTTTGTATCATGTTCATTGGAAAAAAACATTCTCTGAAGCTGTGTTTTTCTGTTAAGTCAATATTTGTTTTGTAATGATTACATGAGCAGATTGATGAGATATCTCACCTTTGGCAAATGACAGATGGGTCATCATAGGACAAAACTCTAAAATGACATGTCATCGTGCATGCGAAATTGCTCAACAGCGAAAGCACTTAACATGTTACAGCGTGAAGATGAACATTGTGTGCTTTCTGATATCACCTTCCTGTTTTTAAGCAGGCTCATATTGGTTGGGTGAAATGTCAAACCTAAAGCCTGACCTTGTATCAGTTCAATCTTGCCCAGCAGATATACTCTATGTCTCGATGAGACAAATAACTGTTCCGTATCCTCCGTTCACATCTAAATGTCCTTTGCCATGATGCTGAAGGCTGTGGAGACGCAGAGAACAGTAGCTGCTGATATGAGTTGTGGCTTATGGTTAGAGCCTGTTGCTGCAGATAAATCTTGTGGTTAATTGTTCTGCTGACAGGAAGCTTTTACAGAACACTGGTAGCTTTTGCAAAGAGATAAGCTGCAATAAATTGGCAGAAAGGACAAAAAGGGGGTAATTAGGTGAATTTTTTTCAACTTTTCTTTGTTCAGAGAAAGTGTTTGGACCAGAACTGCAACTTTTTACCCTGCTCCATATTCACAATACATTACACAGCTTCCCAACTGGTTTTAATGGGAGGCGGAAGGACAACTGAACTGAACATTTTCAAAGCAAATGTTGACACATTGACACTTTAAAAAACAGATCATAGCCTGCATTCAAACTAATCATGGCTGCTCCCTAAATAAATGTTTAAAAAAATCCCCAATTCCCGTTTATCTCCATGATAAATCCTTTTGAAAATCCTCCACCCTGCAGCCACCCTTTTTTGGAGTTTCTCTCTTTCATTTCTAAAAGTAAAATTTTATGTGATGTAAGAAAATATCATAACATAAATAATATGCTTCTGTTAGCTACGTTGAAGCTGCACACTCATGAGAAAAAAATGTTGCTGTTCTGTATTCCTTTAAAAACTGCCACGTCTAATTAAAATTATTTAATTCTTAACACCAAAACCTAATCTGCATTGTCATAGTATGTCACACATGCTGCAAACGTAAAGGTGTGCAAAATGTGCACATGTTGAATAAATCTAATATGCATACATATATCCCACAGGTTAAAGTTTTTGTTTGCTGTTTTGTTTCAATTTGGAGGAATTTGACAAAAGTGAAGGTTGTCTTGCAGAGTGCTTCTCAACAGATAAGGTTTTCAGAAGCAAGGACGTAACGAGAGAGATAGTGGCTCCCCACATGTTGATTGAGAGACTCAGCGGGCTGTCGGGTGAGAAAGAAGGACAGAGAAAACTAAAAAGACCGACAGAGGAGATGAAAACAGAGAGAACAACAAGCTACTCTGTTCATCAGAGCTATTTTTAGCGCAGGGCTCATTATGTGATGCCACTATTTTTCCTCCACAGTAGCTGGAGCTCCGCTATGGCAACACAAGCTTTAATGACTTATGTGAATGCTTCCAGTTGCCTCTGAGTGTGTGTATGCAAGTATGTGTGTGTGTGTCCCTTTGCCCTTTTATGGCACACTGCCAAGAAGTAAACAGAGCTGTCTATCAGTCTCCTCTGTAGACGATCTTCAAAGAATCACACGCACACACAATCTGTTTCTCTCTCTGTTCTTGACGCACATAGACACACACACACACACACACACACACACACACACACACACACACACACACACACACACACACACAGAGTCATGTTTCCATCACTTCAGAGGACATTACATTGACTTACATTCATTTCCTAGAGACTCATCCTAACCCCAACCCTTAGACCCTTAGCCTAACCTTAACATAACCCTAAACTAACCTTAACTTTAAACCAAGTCTTCAACCTAAAATGAATGATTTACATTAAAGGGACTTGCTTTTTGTCCCCATAAGAGAGGCGAGTCCCCAAAACATGACTGTGTAAACAGATTTACATCCCCACAACATGAGGAATACCTGGACCACAAACACACACACACAAACTGATTGCATGACACACTACTTTCTGTTTCTATTTTCTGTTAAATTTGATCATAAAAACAACTGGCCCAAGTTTGCTGACAAGGAAAGACATTTAACACAGTCGCAACATGACCGTGTAACAGATCTACATCCCCACAACATGAGGAATACCTGGACCACACACACACACACACTAAATGCATGACACACTACTTTCTGTTTCTATTTTCTGTTAAATTAGATCATAAAAACAACTGGCCCAAGTTTCCTGACAAGGAAAAACATTTGTTATGACTTCCTGGTAGCAGAAGTAGGTCAATTGTGTTCAAAATTAAAAACAATGAAGGAAATGCTACCTACTGTATAGATCTCACAATGATAAAATCCAAAGCAGGTGCTTCTGATGCACAAGTTGGGTAAGTACTGTACAGAAGAAAAGCAATACATTCCTGGAAACTTCACAACAACACAACACACAAAACATTTCAAAGTATTTATATAAGATTTAAAAATAAGACTATCATCAACATGAGTCAACTGCATTTAGCAGCAGCACAAACTGCACACAGTAATAATAAACTTTTGATATGACTAATCATCCACTTCTTACTCTCTGAAACTGTCAGATATAACACAGTAACAACTAAATCTTTTTCATTTTCTGCCTGGAAGCTCTTTCCTGGGAAAATTCCTCAAGTGCAAAGGAAGTGATGCATCTCAGCCTTTCTTTTTTTTCAACAAACAAACAGCACAGGAACTGTGGGTAGTTAGCATAAGCAGTGATAGATATCATGGTCGGATGAAAAAAGAAAGTTGCACCACCCACGCACCTTCAAACTATGTCCCAATACATATTGCATACTAATTCCTGTTTTGAGTATGTAGCGTGTTCATACTGGACGTGTGAAAAAAGTAACCACTGACCGCTCGTTTCTTGCTTCATTGTACTTTGTTGTCATGTTGTTGCCACGCTCCCAGAACTCAGTGAGTTATTACAACTGACATGATGGCCAAAACTACAAAAATAAGAACTTCAGTTGTAATGAAGCAGAGTTTGATTTGCATTTTAAAAAACCATAATATATACAAATATGTAATAACGTGAGGGGTTTTGCAGACCATGTGTGGACCATGTGTGGACCATGTGCACCGACTGCACGTGTATGAAAAAGTCCTTGTACACACACACTCAGTGCAGTATAAACAGACTCTCATCCACCCTGCTGTCCTCGTGTGTTTTGGAATACCTATATCAGTATGTATATGTGTATATGAATGACTATATCAGGGCCTTTACTACTCTAGTAATTCCTAGTCTGTTGTGTCGGCCTCTCTTTATCAAACAACCCTTGATGAGCTGAAATGTGCAGTAAATCATATGACTTCTTCCCACTGCAGTTTTTTTCACTGTGGTGCATTTTCAGTTTTGCAGCTAAAAGTTTAAAACTTAAGTGAGTCAGACTTTTTTAAGAGAAGCAATAAAAACTTCTCCACCTGTGACCTCTAGCCTGCTTTAAATAATGAAACTACGGCCTGAGGAGAAGCATTGACATCCTGCATCAAACTGAAGAGCAGCTTCAGCAAAAGCTTTGATACTAAGGTTGAATGTTTTGCTCTTATTACTTCCCAGGAATACTCTTTTTCTGAGATTTCTCACCCTTTTATGACTGAAATTAAGTTATAAAACATACTGCCTATTATTAATCAGAACATGGTGTGTAATCTTTTTGGTGTGTACTCTTCTTTTTGTTGTTATTCTTTAATATCAGTGAGATTACATGGTGATATTTTTGGATAAAAATTAAAATTTTTCTTTGTGGTAAAAAAGAAAGGACAATATCACCCGTACGTATGTGAGTTTTTCTATGGGAGTGTATATTAGTGTATATATTTTTAGTGCGGATCTGAAGGAGAATCTGCCACATGCTACCACTTCAGTGAGGATTTCAACCAGTTTTTTGGCAAGAGCTTGGTTTTAGATGATGATTTGTTGACACGCGACACGTTGCTCCCCCTGCTGAATGTTCGTGCACTCTGCTTGCATGTAAGATTAAGTCATCTGCACATTTGGTCATGTTCTGTTGACATTTATGTAACCGAATGTTGCCACATAAGCGAAATATAAGTTGGCATTTTACCATGAAAAGTGTTTGGAGGAAACAGCTGCAGGCTGAAAAGTTAATCCTGTTTCATTATCCTGATAATTGCAATTAAAGGTTTGTGTGACTTGGAGAAGGTATAAAGTAGGAAGGTAGCAATTACAGTCAACTTTGGCACAAGAACATGTAGATGCACATATGCAAAAAATCCCAGGTTATTGCAAGGTAACTGCAGTTATTGTTCCTGGTAAGAAGTAAAAGATTTTTTGCAAAAAATCCCAGTAGATACTAGGATCTCATCTCCTGGGCTTCACCATAGTCCATACCCAAAACCCCATGGATGACGTATAATACAAAAACCCACCACATGCACACAGATGTTGGCACAGCAGGATGGCATCGGGCCAAAACTCCTGATATCTACAGTTGGCTCTTGGCCGGTACGGCACGTTTCTCTGCCGCTTTGTTTTGACAGGGCACATGACTGAATGTGGAGCGAAAACCGATTACAGCACTCACGGCTCCACAGCGGTTCTACAGCACGTTTAAAAATAGCAACAGGCGTTCCCTGGAAGCAGAGAGGGACAGAGCTGTGTGTGTGTGTGTGTGTGTGTGTTTCTGTGGGCGACTGACACTTTTTTTTGTGAGTGTGAGTGTGTGTGAGTTAGTGTGTGATTATTGGGTTTGCGTCAGAATGTGTGTAGCCATGTGTGTTCTTAGATTTAGGCGGGTTAATTGTGGCTAGAAAATGGAAAATGCTCAACATTGCAATTCTGGTCCAGATCCTGGTTTATTTCTGGCACTGTATAGTCGAGACGTGCCATCTAGTCTCATTAAGACGCACACACACACACAGGTTTACTTAAGTCACCTTTTGGGGTATTTACATAGACTTAGACTCATTTCCTGGAGACTTACCCTAACCCTAACCATAACCACTGACCCAAAAATCAGTGTTTTACCAATTGGGGACACAGCTTTTATCCCCAGTTGCACAAACTGTCCTCGATCAACCGGTCTTCAGTCTGGTTTGTGTCCCCGAAAGGGACTTAAGTCATACTCACCCACACACACACACATGCATGCATGCACACACACACACACTTGCCTTTTAATAAAATCCAGACCATGCCTTCCCTGTTCTCTACCCAGTTAGCGAAGCCACAATGAGACAGGATCCTGTCAAATTACAACTTTAGGAGCCGCTCCCTCCCCTTCAGGTCAGCCTCTCTCTTCCTGTCCCACACCAGCTGCTGTACAGTCACTGCCGCTCAATGTCAGTGGTATCCAGATGTTTTACTGTATTTTAAAAGACTTAAAATCTGATCAAAAATGCTCTGTGAAGACAGATTTCTTTTGCTGTCTGTTACAGTAAACATTATGTCTCTGCACTCATATGAGCTCTACATTCACATTAGGCAGCTGCAGCCAAACCAAAGTCTACTGCTGTTGGCCACTGAGCAGCTCTGACCCTTGACCTTTTGATTATTAGCTGCTTGTGATGTTCATTATTCAGCCAGTTACGCTCTTTGAGCTGCATTGGAGGAGTTTTAACAAAATTTAAAATATAAAGACATTGATGTTATATTTCGATGTGGCCGTTCAGCGTCCACTAATGATCCTGACCTCTGGTGGAATGCAAGCTTTGACCTCTTGACCTTTAACCTCTGCTGGGCTGATAAGAGACGGCTGTTGGTGATAGTAGCTCAAACACAGCGCCCTGCCGACGCTGTGAATGTGGTCGCTGACTGACGTGCTCAACAGAACACACACAAACACTGGCAGATGGACTCACAATCAGACACACACTCTCTCTTGTGCACAGACACACACACACACCCACACCATCGGTGATAAATAGTTGAGGTCGCTGACTGAAGTGTACATAAACACACTTATCCCCTCGTTTAAATGCTCCTGATTAGCTTTGCTTTCTCGGCTCCCTGTCTGAGTCCTCCAGCAGTGAGCGAGAGAGCAAATGTGCTTTCTCTTCCTTTCTCCCCCGCGGCGCTTTCAGACACATTATGAGCATGACAATGTCATTCAAGTCATCATTGCTCAGTGGCCTTTTGAAGGGGATGCTTATCACATTGTTGCCATTGTTGATACTTTACATATCTATCTCTGTTTTGGGACATAGGCAAAGCAAGTTTACTTGTACATAATCGTTCCAATACAGAGTCTATTTAAGAGCTTTACATAAGGTTACATTTACATAAAGTTTCAGTGCAGTAGTAGTGCAGAAATGCAGAAGAGAAAATGAATAAGTCAAAGCAAAACAGGAAAAGTTTGTCATTTAGATTTGAAAGTGGCTAAAGTAGCATAGTAGCTAAATGCAGACTGTTTGGTTGTGACTTGAGGTACTAAGGGAACTACTAGGTTTATATTTTTTCAGGCATATCAGATTAACATGAACAGCAACAGCCACTATGGCTGAACAGACAAAGAGATTGGTGCCTATATTAACTGCATCAACAGAGAGTCAGAGGAAGGGGATTGCAGCACTGCCCACAGTGGGAGACTGACATGTGATCTCTAGTGAGTTCAGTGCAGAAACACCACAGAAATCAATGGCAAGCATCCCAGAGAGAGGCAAACATTTACATGGACATTTAAGATGTTAGCTGTATAAGCCTATGAATAAGTTCATTCACTGTAGCTGCCCTGAATAGTAGGAGTTGAATAAGGAGTAGCTGCAGGAAGTGATGTTTTCTATCCAGCCTAATTCTTTGCTCCACCTTGTCAAGCTGTCAGACACATTGCTGCCAGGTCTGATGAGGTCAGGGGTGTAAAGCCCCCTAAGAGGGCTTAACTGATGGGGCGGATATGAACATATATAAAATGCTTTTGTCTGGTTAGTGACATTATTGCCTTGGCTGTGTGGTAGCAGGGGGGCAATGTGATTGATTGGATGGATTTGGATGAATGACAAAAGTAGAATTAACATTAGTAACAATAATAACAGTAAGTAGTGGTAACAATTACTCATATTTGTGTTATATCACCTTTAAAGTTGTGATGCACAAGCCAACGAGCTACTACTACAACAATTATAGGGATCAGTACCAGTATCTCTTACCTGCTGAACAAAACAACACCAAAAACTGTTTCAGCAGAGATGACAGACCATCTACAAAAATGCATGAACGAGCCCCCGCATGCTGCCTGCAACTTGCCAACTGATGTACTGCATGTGATCATTTTCCTTTCAGTAACTAATCTAGCTCCAATTGACTAGTCCATGTCTCTCTGTGCAGTCAAAGGGTCAAACGTGACCACATTTACTTGGGGAAAGAATGTTGCTCACATGATTTGAGGACGACCTTTGCATGTACTGTCATAGTCATTACCCGAAGGCATTTTTTCATCCCAAATCTTCCCGGAATATTCATAGAGTCAGCTTTGGGATGCTCATATGATATTTTTCCCCCAGTGTTTAGAAGAAGTCTCTAAACATCGGTCGATTAAGTTAGAAATGGTGCCAAAGATGTATGTAAACATTTCCTGGCAGTGTGATGACCCAGTGTGATTACATCAACAATTCTGAAGTGACTCCATACACACAGTGACACTGTCTGTCAATGAATGCAAACATTTTGTCAAACAAACACTGAAGAGAGAACATCAAACAGCATAAATCTGTATGAACAAACTTTTGGACTCGACTCAGTAACTTGTTCACAATGAAAAGTTAAAGCTGCAAAACCATTTTTGCACTTTCTGATGACTAAAACAGGGCTCACATTTAGGGATAATACTGCAGAAATGCATGGTAAAAGACATTCTTGATTTCTTTTTTTTTGGGAGTGGGGGGGGGGGGGTATGGTAGACTATAGCTGTGCAGTATTGTTTGGGAAAAGACAATTAGAAGATGACCTTTGTTTGGAGATGTCGTTGTCTAGCTGATGAGGTCATGAGGGTCAGCTTGTACACTTATACAACAGGCAGTTGTATAAGTGTGAAAAGGTGTAATTAAGTGTGGCTAGTCTCTGCAAAACCCTCTAGATTACACATTAGATTACATTTGAAATTTGATTCAAGTTAGAGAGAGATTGTAATTACAGGTAAAATAAGCCACATTAAAATCAGAGATACTAGATGCCTATTGACCACCTTAACATCCACATCTTTACTTTTTACCTCCCTACACGATGTACACTACTTCCTGCATTGGAACTGAAGTTGGATGTAAATCCAACAAGTACTAATTCAACGACAAAATATGTTGGTGGACACATGGAAATGTTTTCTGATCTGATGGCCCTGTCAGCAGTAATCGGCATTTGCCTGTGTCTTCCATACAAATCATACAATAAATATGTTTTATGATGTTATGATTAAGTTTCGGCACAAACCCCCCTGGTTAGGATTAGGTAAAGATCATGGTTTGTGTTAATATTAGTACTTCCTTTCTATGTGGACATCCTATGTCACTCTTATAACATCCCCTTATTTCCTCTTTTGCTCTCATTATAATTGCTACGGCCACTAGAGGGCTTTGTCTCTTGAACGTAAACACACTGTATGTGCTTTTGGGAGGCTTACTTAAACAACTGGCCCTGTTTTTTATTTGTAACACAGTCTAAATTTTGTGCTACAGAATCGTCCAACGTGAACTTAATTTGTAGTTATAGTGGGCTGGTTAGTTACTATTCATCAAGGTTAGGTCAGGCTGTGGGTTAAAAGGGCACTAAAAGGTCACAGGTTTGATCCCAGTTGCAGAAATTTGTCCTGCTAATGTGTCTTTGAGAGAGGCACTAAAAACCCCTACCTGTAGACTTTCAAACCTGATACACCACTCCAGCAGACTTAGAGTTTATGTAATACCTTGCAATGTGAAATATAAGTATGATATATAATAAAAGGTTAAATTCTTCAGGCTAATCAAAGCGTTTGTTTCGACCTGCTGGGAGCACCAGATGGGTGGAGTTTACTGCAATATGACAAGTAGTGTCAGGTAAAGATGTAAGATGTGTCATCATTTGCATATCTTGAATAGCTTGCTTTTCAGAATATTCTTTACACCCTTGAGTCATTTAGAGGAGGAACAAATTAGCATTCTGACATTTTGTGTTTTGGGGAATGTAGCAGAGCCAGGAAATACATCAGGACAGTGAATATTTGCTTCATGTTCTGGTATTTAAACAGTGAAGGAAATATGACACTAATGAATGACTGATCTTACAGGAGCCTTTCGCTGCAGTTCACCAATGTGTCCACATGTCCCAGAAAATCCCAGTATTATCTCATGAAGCGGCTGATTGTCTGAACTAAACTCCTAGGCTCACACAGGACCTCTGCTGCTCTCACATGGAAACCCTGTTTTGTTGAACCTGCTGCTGACACCAGCACGACCCCTCGACTAAAGCCTAAACAATCCTTTCAGCCCTGAGGAAATAACTTAACTTGTCTCGCTGCATCCTCTGAGTGACTGTTGTCTCTGGTGAACACATATTTACACCAAACACACGTGCATTCACACACATGCATATCTGCACAAGAAGACACACATTATTTTTATTTAAGAACCAAGATGAGATAAAAATTGCAAGCACAGGAAAAATAATTAAACTTGATTATTATTATTTCATTTTTTTTATATGTTGCAAAAAAAAAGAAATTAAAATAAAAGCAAACAAAAAGAAAAACACAAACAACTTAAAAGTATAGATACAAAAAAGAAGAAGCCTTTAAATGTCTATAATTATATATATATGTTATATTTCCACATCCACACACTGCTTTATTATGTGACACAGTGACATAACGTCGGGATAAGATGGTCACAACAACAACAACAACAATAAAGCACAAGCACGCACATGGTAGTGTGTCAATAGCATCCCTGACTCTGGGGGAGATTGCACTAATCAGATTAGCGGGGTTAGAGGGTCTGGAAGGAGGAGGATGGGTCTGTTGTGTGTGTGTGTGTGTGTGTGTGTGTGTGTGTGTGCACGCCCAACAAGAGAGCAGATGTAACAGACCAACCGCCAGGCTCAGACGGTCTGTTTCTCTGACGGTCTGTATCTTCTGTCTGACTGACTGACTGACTGAATGATTGCCTGTCTCTGTGTTTGTCTCAGATGGGTGGGGAATGGTGACGAGTTGTGAACAAAACCAGAAGTATCAGACACTGTTGGTCAAAGGGGCAACTTGCAGCAACTTACAGGGTCAGTGTATTCAAAACACTTCACAAGATTTTGTCTTATCTTGGGTGGTCTCTACAGACACGCAGATAGTTTTGGTTTCATTCGGGTTTTGAGAAAAGAAATAGTTCCCATAAAATTTGTTGCCAGCAAGATCTGTGGACTAGCTGGGACATTGTTTCTGGAAATACACACTACTGATGAGTTCCTGAGGTGGAGGAATGCGACTTGACCTGAAAATCTGACTGATTTTGATCTGAAGGAGATGCAGCTGCTCACACAACATTCTAGATGGATGTCCATGTGAATATTCAGCAGTTCTCAGGTGCTTCTGAAGTGGTGTAAACACCTCTGATGAAGAGAAAGATAGGTCTGTTGGAATTTCAGAAGCTGGAATAACATTTGTTTGGATTCTCTAACCTGACAGGATGACAGATGATCTAAACTGTCCAATAAACCAGAAGCTTGTTCGTCACAAGACTGTAATTAACAAGCCCTGGTTGCAATTTGGTAATTTGAACCAAAACTAACCAAATTAAACTTTCCCTCTTTGGCTCAAACCAAAGAAAACAATCAAGGTTACAGCTTTCAAGACAATATTTAAAAAAGCCTTGATGTGATGAAAACCCAACTGTTTGGTACTTTGAAGAGCTTTAAACAAGCCCAGAAAATCTCATAACACTTGAGCCAGGTTTGGTAGGGGCAGTGGTCAGCTAACCCACGGTTTCCACCTCCAACACAATGTTGTTTAGATGTCTTCCCTCCTTCTCCTCCACCTGAGTCACTCCCTCTCACCGCAGGCTTTGTCTCAGTCTGGTTCACCCCGGCAGCCTCCGTCTGTCTCCTCCACATGTCTCCACGGCCTGATGTGCCTCTGCCTCTCTGTGCGCCACAATGTTTAGACAAACTGAAAGAGACAGAGACACACTGACTGTGACGAAGAGTGATGCTAAAATTTCCGCCTTCTCATTCTGTATACCAAGCCCCGATGTTTGTGTCAGAGGCTTTAAAGAGTGGATCCATAAATCCCCAAGGGGGTAAACAACAGATGATGGACCCAAAATGAGAAGACAAGAATAGTGGAAATGAAAACATGTCTTCACTCTCAGATTTATTGACATGAATGCATCAGTATACTCTTAACAGTGAAATAACTTTGTGCAATGATTTTTAAACTAATAAAGGCTTCTGTGGTTTCTTAACCACACAAACGGATCATAAAAGGTCAATCAAACTAATGTTAGAATTTTAATATGGTTCTTCAGGACTGTCCCCATCACAAATATGACAACATTAATCTTTTGCTCACTTAAAACAAATGATATTTAGATATTCCTGACATGCAGCGTCTTGTGGCCGTACGAATAATAACTGTTGTCTCTGAGAGGCAGAGAGGCGTGACGTTGTTGCAGCACAGCAAAGCTCTTGGGTGTAGAAGGCATCTGTCTTTACCACAGTTTGCATCTCGAAAAGCAATGTTGGTTCCTTTTAATAATGATCAAAATTTTTCCTAACCGCTACCCAGTAGTTTTATATGCCTAAACTTAACCAATCCTTAACCACTGAGGTGGCAGAAAACAGTCATGTGGATCATTTTTGGAAATTTTCTAATGCTTTTGGAAGGCCAGCAATGTGTTGACTGTTTTCAGTAATATGTGTAAGGCTTTCCTATTTGAAATGCAGTAATTACATTACAATTACTTATCTCAGTAATGTTCTGTCTGGGAAATTTGATGGAGGCTTGATATCAGTCTGGTCTGTGTGCATACAGTGGACAGACTGCAGGGTGAACGTGCTAGCCTGGTGCAGGGGTTGCAGGTGTGGAGAGGCGTTTCCCCCCCCACACCTTTTTCCACACAAAGATAAGATCTAACAAACATCCCAGAATTAGAACACAGAAAAACATTTTATTTCCTGAATAGATGTAATTTTTTCCTGAATTTGTACATACCTCAAACATTTGTCGCCCAGAAACCTCGGGATTATGCTGTTCAGATTTATAGGAGAAAAAAAGGAAACAGTGGCTCTTTATTTTTGGCAGGCGACGTGGACGTCTGACTTCTTAAAGTAGCTGTGGCAGCGGTGATGGAGGTGGAGGCCTCCAAACTGGGTTTGGCGGATGCTGTTTTGGATCACGGCATCTCCCTCTCTGCTTGAAACATCTCATCCGTCACACATCCGTCCATCTCTCTCTCGATGCATCCATCCATCATCCAGCTATCCACTAGAACCTCTAAAACTGCTCATCACACCCTTGCGGCCTCTCCTCAACCTCCCCGTACATGAGCGTGTTTGTTTTCAAAGGAGGGAGGGCAGAGTGCTCTTTAAATAGATACTCAGCTATGTATAGGCTGTGTGTGTGTGTGTGTGCATGGAAGTGTATGTATGTGTGTGTGTTTGCAGTGCAAAGTGCAACCCTAACACCTCAACCATACACAGGCAAGAATACAGCCTTCATGTAGAATGTAGAGCTCCTGTCAGAGCTCTGGACACACTCCAGCTCATTCTGTCTCCCTGGAATTGGCTGTTTGCCGTCCAAGTTGATACTCTCCTCGGCTTCAGGTTTTCAAAAGCCAGACTCCCAGGGCATGACGGAGACATTCCCTTTCAGACACACTTAAAAGGAAATGTCAGATGATATTCACGAGGGCACATATTGATTGTCTGACTTTTATTTAAGGGTGAATCACCAGTGCAGATTAGACGTGTCATCTCTCCCTGACCTGGAGTCAGTTGCTTGGTTCAGGTTTGAGGAGAATCTGTTAGAATCTGTCAGTATTTGGCTGCAGTCAGACAGAGAGGTGTGGTTTTAACTTATCAAGGAGAGATGTGTTGTTTTGCTATGGATACTGAGAGAAAACCCATATACAGTTTTTACTGTCGCAACCCGGCGTCTTTCAGTGACAGAGTGGAACATTTAGGAGCTAGAAACCAAACAGTGCAGTGCAGTGGCAGTCATGGTCAAGCGGTGGCGTTTCCAACCACAGCTCTGACACACCCTTAATTTAGTCTCGCTTTTTGCTTTGGATCCCTCCAGATAGGCTACTCCTGACAAACAGCAGGAAAGAAAAACAGTCATTTCACCCTAAAATCCAGGGAACGTGAAGTGCAATTTCAGTTCAAGAGCAAATGTGACTTGGCCACGCTGGACCCTCGATTAAAAGGATGATTTAGTTGCAGAGTGAAGGAATGTAGTTTTCTGTGAAACAACATTTGAAGCCGTTCTGCAGACTGAAGCCCCATCAGTATTCGCTGGCTGCTGGCACATGCAGCTTGTGATATGATCAAAGGGGATGACCGAGCACTGTCAATGTTCTTATCATCATATGCATGCCACTTTTCAGGGGACTGATAAGATGGAACAATTGTTGCATACCTTTGTGTTTGTGCAGAGGAGACAATGATCTGCAATAGGCTGTGGAAAATGATCCACTTAAGTGGATACTTTTAAAAATTTGGAGCATTTTTGCAGTATTAGACAATCAGACACACAAACGCAGCCTCATCTCTCTGTCTGTTAACAAGACATCGTGAAATCTCATGAATAGATTTAAAGAACTGTTGATTTTCGTAGTTGTTCACTTCCAGGTTAACATTTAAGTCTGAATTGTGAAACCAGTGGACATAGAGATTTAATCCCAAATCCTAAAACTCAGTTCGCGGGATCAACAGATCTTTATTAGCTTCAATTTTGATGGAGTTTGCGCCCTCCGATCGCCAGACATTTGAAAGTAAACACTCCCACCCAGTTTCCCTACAGTGAGGTATACTGTAACTAAAAGGCAAATGTGTCATGCGTCATGGCTATGTACAAAAAAAATACTGTGGACATTCCTCCTCATCAGTCATGTTATTCTTGGCCCTGAATATGCATTCTTACACCTGGCCTGGACCCTCTGCAAACCGCTTTCCTCTAGTATGAGAACAGTCAGCTTCTATATGGCTCTGAGTGCCAGACAAGGAAAACATATGATGGGCCCTTCACATAAAAACACGCACAAGTAGGTAAACCGACAAGCTCAAGAGTCAAACCAAAGCATGCTTTTAGATACAGGAGGTGTGTCAAGACGTGCAGATCAAGTCAAGACCAGAAGTTGGTTCTGGCTTCAAAATAATAGGGGCAAATTTGACACTTTATACAATGGATAAAAAGACGATCATGGTGTCATGTAACAGCTTTGGTCAGGTTCACAATCAACAGTAATGGCTGTAAAGTATTATGAGGTGCAGATTATTATTCATTTCCACAGACAACAAACAGTCTGAAACTCTTCAACAGGTGGTGACTGAGCAGGATATATATAGTAGATATATAGATATATAGTATATAGTATATAGATATATAGTATAGTATATAGTATATAGTATATATAGTATAGTATATAGTATAAGTAGAATCTTACATTGCTTTTAGCTCTTGCAGTCATTTTATTATTACCGTGCAACAACTCAATCCATCAGAATTCACTCAGCACAAAGCAGCACTAACAAACATCACACCATATATAAATGTGCCAACATCTTGCAAACATTATAAAAATCACAAGCAGAAATGATAGACTTTCTTGTTGTTGCTAGTTAGTTTTTATTTTTTGCAGGTTTTTTTATTGCTATGCCTTTGGAGCACAATTATAAAGGCGCACATAATTTTGAGGCTCTATATTCCAGTCTCTGCTCGGGGATGAGTGTTTCTCTTTTTATAGTCTTACAAGTTATTACTTCTAAAAGCATAATGAAGAGATTTGATAGTAAATCTGCCATTTGTTATATCCTGCTCCTCTTTTTTTTAAATGGCATGAATACATTGTTCAGGCAAACCTCAAATTGAACTCATGTGTTCACAACATTGAGAGGTGTAATCACTTTTATATGAGTCCAAAAACACTACTAACATTGATCAATAATCTTCCCCGTTTATCTTCACTTTGTATTCTTCATGTTAACTTTGCATGACACCTACAAACGTCAATGTCCGTTTCATAAACACTAGTTTGTTTTGAAAAGTCAGAGCGGATGTTGCGTGTTTCATCACCGCTGACTTTACAACATTAGTGTGTGTAGAGGCGGACCGGAGTCGCGGCGCTCAGAACAAACAGCGCTCGGACAGAGACAGTCACAGTGAGGAGCACAGTACGCACGCTTCACCTCCTCTTCCTCTGGATCAACTCCTCTCCATCATGGACTCTCCTCGGGCTCGTGCCCTGCTCTCCGCCGGATAAACTTTGGATACTCGTATGATGGGAATATACAGTCGGTGCGCTCCGGCCCGTGGATCTATACAGCCTTGATGGAAACCATGTCACCGCAGCAGGGGACGATGGGACAGAACAGGTCCGACTCTCTGACTGGAGAGAGCAAGGCGCTTCCCGACAATAAAAAGGTACCAGTGACGTTTCTCTGTCGGACTGTTGCTGCTGCTGGAGTATTGACTCTGGACACAGTTTGCGCCCTGACGCGCGCGTTTCATCGCAGTGAGCAGCCCGGTGCGCTCATTAAGGATAAATTAGTTTATTCCAATTACACTCCCATAAGGTGTGAACCTGGTATTTTACGGTGGCAGTGTCATAGTCCAATAATTTCCTACAAGGACTTGTGGTAGTCTGGTGTTTATATTTTCAGGAGTGAAGACTGAATAGAAAAGACATTTTCCTTTATAAAATCTCCATATTATTTGCTTTAATGACATGTTTTCCTATCATTTGTTACTGTGTTAATTTGTTATTTTTTCGTCAATGTTCTTGCAGACCTGCAGTTGTTTGGCATCCAAGTCAGTGAGTTTTTTGACTGGATAATGATGAAGTTGTTGGTGAGAGCTCCAGTGTTGCTCTGACTGGGTTGTGTTTTAACGAACAGACATTTATCTGACTGAAAACTATTTTTTTAAGTAGACAGTCTGTTGCATGTTGATTAGGTTGTTAGGTTACTTTATTCTGACTTCATTAAACAGATTTTTAACTAAGAAAAAAAACCCCGTTAAAATCAGCGCATTCCAGTTTAGATCTGACTGATCTCCGGTTGGTTTGTGGGTTTTTTGAATAAAGGAGAGTTTAGCAGAGCTGAGCAGTCGAAAAGTTCACCACATAACAGAAGAGGATCATTTGCTGATAGCGATTATTTGTTAATCAGACTAACTGGAGTCACCACGCAAACACAGGAAAGATTCCTGCGCTCATTCTTCACTCGTAACACAAAACAAAGCAACAAGGATAATGATAATAATATTATTAATAATAATAAAAAAAATGGAAAAATATGTTTTTAGATAAATCTGATGAGATCCTTCACTTCCGACTTTCATGTAAATGCAGATTACAAGACTGTAATTTAATTCTTGTATTCTTTTGACTCCAGATTAGGTCATTGACACTGTTACAGTAGATAGAGGAGGTGATTCCTCAGCAGCTCATCAGAGATCTTGTAGTAAACAGCGCCCCCCTCCAGCGCTTCTTTAAAAAGGTTGGAACCGCATCTTCCAGACAGGCCAAAAATGCAACAAGGAAAAATTAACAAACAAGGTAAACCATGAAATCTGTTGGATGATCATGACTCAGACGACCGCTAACACACACAAAACCAGGGATATCCAGGGATGAGCCTTTTCTGATGATTATGCTTTTTATGCTGAATAATGCAAGAAAGAAAATGAAGTGAAAACAGTGTGAGGTTGAGCAGCTCCTTGACAAGAAGCTTGTAATGGAGTTGTAATGACTTATTCACCTAACCAACCTTGATCTATTCACTGTGTAAACTTGGCTACAGAGTAACTTTAAAATCAATGCATGATGGTTTGGAGTCATACAGCAATTCGCTATAGATAATATTCCGTGTCATGTAATTTATGTGGATACTGATATGCTGCAATCCTCCAATATTCGCAAATATTTTCAATCACAACAAATCCCAATAGAGTTGCATGTTTTTTGGAATTTATGACATGTAATATTGTATGTAATTCCTTTCTGTGATGTTAAAATGTTGTTTCACACATTTACAGATGTTGCTGCTGCGGTTGTTTTTTCTGAGCAGCTGCTGCTCTTTGGCCTGTTTTGGAAAGTTTTGCTCTCTCCTCAGCTTTGAAGAGAAGTTTTTTGAAACTGGAGCTGTGCTTTATCATCACTTACTGAGAAAGTCCGTGAATGTAGAATTTCCACATACCTCCCTTTATTCAGGAGTTTGTCTCAGGAGATTGTTTGTGTCAAAAGATTGATGGTCAATTTGAGATGCACTCAGCATGCATGGCAGATGAATGCATAACACGCATGCATGCATTCTGTACTATGCAATCTGTCTTCATACAGCACAGTAACCTAACATTGATTTTTTCTTTTTAAGTTAGTGCCAACAGCCTCGCCTTTCTTTTTGGTTTCTGCGCACAGTCAGCATAATATGAGACATAAGGGCTAGTTTTTCTTTTTCACAAGAAGCCTCATTGTTATTTCATCATGCCAAGCGGAGTGTTTTTATATCAACGCTGCATGCGTCCTGTCAATCACCTCACACCTGCAGGAAGAACAAACATGTCACTTTACGAATGTTACTGTAGCCTTTGAGCCTAATTCCTCAGAAATTTGCCAACCACTTCGTCAGCCTGAAGAGCGGTTCAGTTTAGGTCAGGTTTGTCACAGTGGCATCTAAATTTCAAATACAGCGTAAAGCATCTGGTGATTTGAACGTGAGTCAAATTCCTCTTTCGATACACAGTTTAAATTCTTGAGGTGAGGAAGGTTACCATAAGTCATCATAAAATTAATTTAGGAAGCAAAGTCTAATTTAATTTCTGTCGGTGCTATTGAATTAAAAAAAAGTTTCCCTGACTGAATGACTGTTGTGTATGTTGGGAGTGTATGTGTGTGGGGGGCGTTGGTGGGGGAGCAGATCACATGATTTTGGTATGTTTTAAATAGATTAGGGTTAAATGAAATAGCTGCAGTGGCCACAGAGATTCCTCTCATATTTTAGTGAGGGAGCTTACAGTTTATCATGTTACAGTGAGAATATATGAAGGATCATAAATATTGTGCAACAGCCAGAAAACATATTTCACTTCTTTTTCACCACTTCAGTCTCCCTCTGTTACTTATTCTACTGGCAGCGTCCATCTTTAACCATTTAGCTCACTTCCTCTTTTCCCTGTTTACTGCTGGCACTTCTCTTTTTCTTTTTATCCCCCCCTCCTCCTCCTCCCCCTTCCTGACATACAAATACAGTCACACACATTACTGGAGTTTTGTTTCTCTCTCAGCCTGTATTTCCTGTACTGACCACAGCCAACAGCCAGCCTCCATGAGTGCCGACTGTGTTATTTGCAATTTGTCTCCTTCTCCATAACAATTATGTTATTTGTCATGGAATGTCAAATGGTGCAAACCTTCAGTCAGCACTTGCGTTGACCCATCTCTTCTCTCTTTCTCTGACTGTGTAGAAGATGAAGACCTTGGCCCAGAGACGACAGTCGGCTCCCTCACTGGTCATCAGCAAAGCACTTACCAGATCGAAAAGCACATCCAGGTATGAGCAAACACACACACACACACACACACACACACACACACACACACACCCAGTCTGCTTCCAAATGAAAGTGCTGCTTTGGTACTGAAATCATTGTTGGCCTGTAGTTCCTCAATGGAGCGAAGATTTGGCTTTACAGATGTAGCTGCTGCAGAGTGCATCACTGGAAGAGAGTTTAACCTCGTTATGCAAGTTTTACTGCATGCTTTCAGGGGAATTTGTAGTTTGTTGTTTACCAGTTTCTTCCTTGTTCTGTGTTAACTTCTGTAGCCTGTCGCTAATGAGGCATACTTAATAAAGTGTTTATGTGTTTTAACTTTAGTGACTTTAGTGTGTTGCAAGGTTGTGAAATCCCTTTCGGTGGTTTATATCCTCCGCCAGCATGACACTTGTGTCTTTTCACTTAACACTTCTTCATTGCTGCAGAACATCTGGACCAATATTCATTTACCAACATTTTTTTTTTGAAGCTTGTTCAAAGACGCCCTTATTAATAACTTTCCAACATTTGTGATGATCTCAGATGACAAATGAAAAGTGAGGAACCCATTAGCGTTCTCTCAGTGATTCAGCCCAGAAACACTGACCCGGGGAATTATAGCAGTGATAGCACAGAGATTAGAGAGGAAACAGGCTGCAGGTTAAAATCACCAGACTGGCTGGAAAATCTGATGTAGAAAGAGAGCAGAAGTGGGAGGTTGTGCTTCCTCTCTATGCAGCCCCGAGGGTTACACTGTCTCTGGACAAATACAGATTACAAAATGAAAAAAAAAAATGTTTTAAACTGACTTGAGTGGATGTTTTCACAAGTCTCAGACATTTCTCCCGCATTGCTGTAAATGCTTTTCAAACATCAAAACTAAGACTCATTCATGGCTTAGAGGGGGCTTAAATGCTTACTGTACCTCTCCTAGAGCTATCAGACGTTTCATCACCCTTGTATCGTACAAATCCCTTCCTCTTCCTTTAACAGGGTCGGAAATAAGTCATTACAAACCACTTGGGGAGAGTATTTGTTTACTAGAGTCTTTACTTGCCCAGTCTTGTATACTGTGTTCAAGTTGTTGCCAGTGCTAAGTGATTGAGGGCAATGCATGAACCTTTAACACTTATTACAGAAAACCAAACTTGAAGTTGAATCAACAATGTGACACGGAAGTGTTATTAGGATTCCTTTAGGAATGCCATGGAGGTCTTTCTGGATGCAAATGCCTGGTGATGAGATTTGACGTGGCATGTTTATGATGTGTGTGCATGCTGATGGCAGTTACTGGTGTCTGTAGCTGTTTGCAGAGGGAGATCAGGCTGGGCTGCAGCACGAACTGTGAAATTGGACCATTTAGACCAGTTTGAGCAAAGCACTCAACACTGTTAAATAGGTCATTGCTCTCGGGGCAGTGTGTGTGTGTGTGTGTGTGTTTGTGTGCAAGAGAAAGTTAAAAAGACAACTCACATATTCTGTTTTCAGGCACAGACAAAGGCAGAGACAGGCAGACTATTGAGCGAAAGACAAATAGAGGCTGACTGACAGAGTCGCTTAGTCTGACCAGTGTGTGTGCGTGTCTGACAAGTCTTGTGAGCGACGGAGCCAGGGCTTGACACTCTCAGCTGTCACCCTTAACCTTTGACCTCTCATCAGGAAGTGTGGGGGCCAGTAGATGTCACCTGAGGTCATCACCTCCCATGTCAGTGAGTGTGTGAGGTGTTCATTGATGTCCGGATGTGGATATGTGTATACAGGGGGTATTACCAGGGGAGAGATGGGAAATAATAGCGGTCAGGTGGCTCAGAAATGTGAAAGGTCACAGCTGATGGTGATTGTTGTGAATTTCCTACAATGCATACTTTCATTTCTTCTCATCGTTTTTTGGAAAACGGGCAGTTACTTTTCTTTCTTGTATGCATTTATGTATGGTTAAAGCTTTTTAGACCATCTCTAAGCTTTGGTAGCTGTAGTCTAATAGGCATAACACCCAAAAGTCCCATTAATACAGTTATAATGGACACATGAGTTCCTGCCAACAATACTTGGCTGTGGCTTACTCATCATTGCAACACTCCTGTGCTCTTTATCCATGTAAATCGCACTGGCTCAGGTATTATTACAAGGGGAGGAAAGTAACTAACATACTGTGTGTACTGTTGTTACTGTAGCTGTGCAACTTTTTCCGAAGAAATATTATACTGTAAAATCACATAGTAGTCATTCCCTCAATCTGTGGGGTGACTCCTTCTTTTGCTCCCTCTGTCCTGTCTTTCCCATCAGGACACGAGGCGCTGAAAGGCTCTCTGGCCTTTATCTCAGCCACTTACATCACTTCCACACACACACATACACACTGTTATAAATCATCCAGAAGTATAACCTCATCTTTTAGCCCTCAGGCTCACAGTGCAGAGTTTCATGGGTTTAAACCATGCAATGAAATCTATACTGCAGGGAGGAAGGTGGCTGCACCATAAAGCATAAAAACATACGATTGGCTGACACTCCTGACCTCGCACTCTCACTCACTACCAGCCGCAGTGTCATCACAAAGTGACACACACACCTAATCCAAAAACAACCTGACTGTAAATACACACACCTGCATGCAGATATGTACAGTCAAGCACTCACACATACAGTATGTTAACCACCTAATGCACTTGCATACATGTACACACTTTGTCTCTTCATTCACTTTTTTTTGGCACACGTATAGTACTGTACACAAACGTTGTCACTTTGTCCATCCTTCTTCTTCTGCACACACACACAAGCTTGTATTAATATACTTGTTAAGATATGACTGTATTTACATAACTGTAAATTTAATCTCAACCTGAAGTCAGAGTCCTAATCTGCAAGATGCTATTGGAAAAAGAGAAAAAATGTCCTTATTTTGGGTAATTTTGTTAATTTTCTTCCTCTCTGTTTGAGGACATTTGGTCCATGAAATCAGACATCATGCAAAAGACATTTCCTGGTTTTGATAATGAGTTCTGCTAAGGATATCATGGCTGACAGCCTCTGGTCACTTCTCTTTTACAGACTGAAAAAAAAGGGAAGAGTTTCACTAGTCTGACCTCATCCTCTGTGTGTGTGTGTGTGTGTTACCTTTGCCTGTATAGAGAGCATTGTTTGAGTCTGCACCCAGCGATGACATTATAGTTTGCCTATGGAAATCAGGTGCAACCAGAGTCAGTTCAGGGTGAGGTGAGTCACACGGAAACAGGGAGGAGACAGAAGGAGAAAAAAAGTTGTGAGGCCATCCATTAGATTTTAAAGATCTGGTAGCCTGCTTGATGGTCTTTGCTTTAGTGTCTCAGCACATCCAGCGGTCACCTGTCAGTCAAACAGTGAGAAGAACTATGACATCATTGTTGGACCAAAGAAGTTGGAGTTTCTGTAGTGTGTGCTTTTTTTTGTCTGTTATACAATTTTTTAAAAATTGTAACAATGGATCAAATTACTTGACAGCTGCCCTCAGCTGTTAGGAACATTTTAGCCTCTTTCAGCTCATTGTTTTGGTTTTACACCCTGCAAACTCTACTCTCATTAAGCCCATTTCCAGCAGCAGCAGGCAGCTTTTCAACAAGCATGAATGAGCTGGAACGTTTGCAGGTTTGAGCTCAAGTAATTGATGTTCTGTAAACAGCACCAGATACATTTTAAACCAGCTTCAAAGAATAGAAACATCCTGGCTCATGGCAAATCATCAGATTAAAATCACTCAGTTACCCGCCTGTGAAGCGGGGAACACCATTCTTCCACAAAGACGTACATAAACACAAATATAAAAGTGTCACTAATGGTGTAGAGGATTTCCAGTAAACAGGAAAGCTGTCATGTGGTGATACAGCACTTCTAAGAGGATAAGTCAGGTAATTTGTCAGTATACTTATTTAGTAGTATATACTTCTGTATATAGAAGTCATTTTTAATTAGTTACCAATAATTGGAGTGTAATTCACAAATGTAGCCCATGTGGAATCTCTCTGTTTTTATGTATACTGCACTTTTATTGCAGCACTGAACAAAAGCTGCCAGTATGGATTCAGGAGATGGCACAGACTGGTGTGTGTTTGTACAAAATGACGTCTTCTTTAATCTGCATGTTGGCAGACACTTACTCTCTCTTTATTTTTCTGTCTGTCTCCTTCTCCCATGCGCGCGCACACACACACACACACGCACACACACACACACACACACACACACACACACATTGACTAGTCAGTTGCTGCTTGTGTGGATGGCCATTATCTAAGAGAAAGAGGTCAAGCAACTGGTGATGTCATTCTTTTTAAACAGATTACACACACACACTCCCACACAGATGCACACACCTTCACTGAACTTCAGTGAAGTCAGAGTTGAGATGTTGTGGAAGAAACACAAGAGCAAGCTGAAGGCTTTTGTTCATTCAGTTTGTCTAGACTGTTACCATAAAATCGGAAGCATGTCGGTGGCTTTTAGAGAAGTCAAATTTGTTTCTAGAGGCCAATCAGATCAGCCACAGACAAACTTGTGATACAGAAAACAGAAACGAGTCTGCTGATGGGGATCAGAAACACATATAAACACACACACACACAGTCCCTCTCAGGTTATTAATAAAGCTGAGCAGAGGGACAGAGTTACATAAGTGTGTGTCATTGCTTCCCTGAGGGAGCCAGTCTGCTCGATCAGTGTCGAACATCTGACAGCTGAGGTGATGTTACGCTGTTGTACTGCGGTCACAGGAAGGGTGTGGATGGGGGATGTAAAATAATGAGGCCATTAGTTAAGCTACTGAGTGCAATGAGGTTATTTCAAAGACTAGATGAAACTGAAACTGAAATGGAGAAAAAATAGTTGGATGAGTAATGTCAGGAGAGATACCAGAAGAACAAAGTGAAAGAATGTCAGCAAAGAAATGAAAGAAAAGATAAACAGGGAGAGGGAGAGGAGAAAGAGAAAGTTACAGCTGTTTGTCCAGCTGTTGTCCTCAGGGTGTGCACTTAAAGGTGTGTGTGTGTGTGTGTGTGTGTGTGTGTGTGTGTGTGTGTGTGTGTGTGTGCATGTCGATTATGGTTGTGTCCATGATTTAACTTATCTTTCCCGTCCCAGCCTGCATGACATAAGGACTCAGTTAATGATATGTGCGTGTATGTGTGTGTAATTGCTGCACAAACCAGAAGTAATGCAACAGGATGCGTCAGATGTGCCACATGAATGATGCAGCTCACTGCTGATGCTGCTGTGCTTTAGTTTCGCTCCATCTCTTTCTGTTACTGGAGTTTCATTTTTGGCAAGTAACAACAAGTGAACAGTGTCTCACTCAGTGATGACACTTTTCTCTGTTATCCACTTACAATTAAAGGATAATTACAGTTTATTACAACTTGTTTCTTATTTTGTAGCTTTTACCAACCTTTCTATTAGTCATGATAAAATCCCTCTACCAAAGTAATTGCTGAGATCTGTGAACTGGCTGACATTGCTATTGACGTCATTGAAGTCAGACCGTCAGACAGGTTGTAGACAAGCCAACAGTTTGACCACGTTATCTGAACTCACAATTTGGAAGTAAAATCAAAAGTGAGTGCCCCTGAAATGTTGGCAGCACCTGTCAGTATTGTCTCTGACTGTTGTTTTCACTGATTAAAATGACGTCACTGGCAGCAAATCATATCAGCTATCGCTAATTTAAGTAAATTCTGTGAGTAACTTGATGACAGGCCAAAATTTAACTTCTGTTGTCTGGTTAAGTGCACTTTGCAACCGGTGTCTGCTTTCAGCCAAAAAAAATTGTTAGAATCAACTGTAACACCAGCGTACAATTGCAAGTGTCTTTGAAGCTCCAACAATTCCATCAGAGAGGTATGTCTTCTCTCTAGCTGATCATTCACATCATATCAATAATTTAAGCACATAAATTTAATATAAGTATTAGATTGGACTTTGTATCACTAGATATCCATTAATAACGGACTTGGATTGGGATTGAGGGCCAAAAAAACTTGATTGGGAAACTAGTTGGAAAGTTCAATGCTATTATCCCGCTTTGAAAATTATGCCTTATTTCTTTTATATAATTGAGCATATTTGTCAAAAATCCTACATTTGTTAGAGTACCCTTATTATAGAAAGCTTGATAATCATTTTCTGTCATTAGTGAGGTTGACATGAATGCATACCAAGTAAATAGCATTCACATTGTAGCTGAAGAACGACTGACTACATTGTATTCCCCATTTCTGTAACAAAACCTACAGTCTGCCCTTGACAATATATAAGATCCTTGTTGTAATTCAACTTCTAATCAAGGGTGTAAAGTTAAATTGGGTTTAATGCTGCACAGATTAGAAAGCCTTCTGGGACAAATTTGAGATTTTAGCTGTACTTTGTGATTTAGGCTGATAAAATATGTTGACCTTTATATACAAATCTCACCCAGTGCTGCCTAAATATTTGTGCTGGGACATGGGACATTAGTATGCTGTGTTTTGTGGTTCATTGTACACCGGTCCCTTATTGTGTTCCCAAAAGTCAACAGTTCTCCCCACGGTGCCAAGCCCGAACAAAGGTGGCCATGTATGCGCAGGCGGGCTGAGCTCTCAATTTATCAACATCACATGATGTACAATGGAGCCATTAGCTGCACATCCATCAGATTCAAAAGACAGGCGGCTCAGCTGTCAATCTTACATTCAGGAGGGAGGGATGTGTGGTGAATACCGAAAATGTTGTCTTTTTTGTGGTGGCGGGATGTGAAAGGGGCTTTACATGAAGGTTCGTCCATGCGTGTGTGTGTGTGTCGGGGGGGGGGGGGGGGGTGGGAGGGGTTAGGGGGGGCTCTTCTGACAGGAACATTCCCGGATCTGTGTGGATAATAGGAACAGAGGAGGATGTGTGCAGTTGACAATGGGAACTTATGACACTTATTCTCTGTAATGGTGTTAATCCCAGTTGAACTTAATCAAGGAACCTGCAAATCCTCCCAACGTCCCTCTGCAGTGTTCTTTAACCTGTGTGCTGTCCTCCTGCAGTATCATCTGACATGACATTAAGAGAGCAGGTTGAGAAATCCAGTAGCTGGGTCCGTCACGTGCCAAGGACAGAGAAGACTTATTCTGAACTTTATTAACTTCTTTGGAGTAGAAGAAAATATGCAGGCTTTCCACAGACTGACACCGTGGTGGAGGAGCTGACACCCGATTTGAAGATTCACATTCCTTCTCCCTAACAAAGGAAGAAAGAAAGAAAGAAACGCCTAATTTATAGCAGCGGGAGAGTGCATGAGTTATGTAAATGTTTTCAAAGGGGGATAAAAAAATCATTTCACAGTATACGGCATGGAAAGTTTTTTCTTTTTTCCAGGAACAATAACTGATTCTGTGTTTGTTATAGCAACATAGTGTCATGTCCTTTATAAGTATTGTTGAACAAAAAAATGGGATGCCCGTTCTCCCATTGTTCACACTTTCAGTGAGTCTTCAGTTCCCAGTCTCCCTCAGGGCATCGTGTCCCATCAGGCATCAGCGCTTAATTAGCTACATTCATTGCTTTTAATCGAATTCACTCACTCTGCTTTGGACTTAGTTTTGGATGACATACAAAGACAGACAAAGAGCGAAGCACTCCAGTGTAGTCGTCTGTTCATCGTTAATTAATTACGTAACCAATCACTTACGCAATGTAGCTGGAAGGATTTTAGTGTATGATAGAAAGAGGAGAGCTCCAGTCCAAGTTTCTCTGTCTTCTCAGCAAGACATCAACAACTACTAGGTGCTTTGTTGAAGGGGTTTGTGTAAGTTTTTGTGTGTGTGTGCTTGTAGGTATCAACAATGTATAAGACAAAGAATGAAAAGAAGAATCTACTGAATAGTAGATGTTAAGACGTGGGTGTGTACATGCGTGAGAGAGCAGAAAATGTGGTTGCATGTTTGTGTACATGAAAGAGACACAGAAAGGCAGAGACAGAGATAGTAGATGTGTGTAAGTGGAGATTTAGGTCTTTTATCTAGTAGTGAAAGGTAAACAGGAAAGGATGGAGCCCGCAAACAATTTCCTCTTCCTCTCAAATTTCCCCTGTTTTCATCTGTCCATCAGTCAGTGGCACATATTGACAGTATGGAAACATACTAGATAGACAATTTTAACCTAAAAAAGATGAAATTTTTGTCACTAGCAAGCCAATGGGATTTTTCCCTAATGGGCCTTCTCAAAATGTTGATGACAAAGTACTTAAAGGAGGGAGAAAAGAAAAAAAGAAAAAAAAAGAAAGATACGACAAAATACAATATAAAACAACACAAACCAGGTTTTCATTCAGTGTACCTCATACTAGTAGAGGTGCCATTGATGTTAGCAGCAGCTGCTATAATTCCATGTCAGTCGTTTCTAACTGTTTAAGTTAACAGAGCCATCTTTGTGCAACTCCAAAACATGCAAATAATATCTAACACATTCACCCAACAAGCTTATGCAACATCGTAGGTGTTTTGTAGCCAAACATTTGTACTGCAGGTCCAAAAGTCTAATATTTATTCTACTGACAATGCTTGATTATGTGTGCGCTTGTAGCTGTGAGGACTCAGTGAAAGAAATGCAGGAAATAATAAGGCCGATTTTGTGGCCAGCATGAAGCTAAATATTATGATAAAATAATCAAGATTATTCCATTATGCTATTTTTTCCCAGCCTCGATCTTGGTCATTTTTTTTCTCACTCTTTATCCAATGAATGTTTTCTAAAACTGGGCATTCTCTTTAGCTGATAACTCCAACTCATTAGATTCAGCTTCTAAGTGTTGGCATGCAACCACTAAATGAATAGATTCTTCAGTGTTTACAGTCATTGGGCCAGTTTCCTCATATGTTGGCAGGCACATTTTATGCCTCAACACCTTCCCAGTGGTAATCCAAATTAAAGGGGTTGTCTTTCAATTACATCCTGTGGAGCTAATGTGCTTTCACACCTAGTCATGGTAAGATAGTCTAAGAGACTGTTTTTGATTCTTGGGGTTTCATTGAATATCTATCAGTTAAATGGGATTGATGGAAGGTAGTTTAGAGGTTACAGAAGCTGGGCTCTGACTAAAGGGTTGCCAGTTTATATCCCTCAATATCTTTGAAAGTGAAAGAGAAAGGTCCAGTGTCTTATGTGTCTTGAGCAGGTGTCCTGGAACACTATACTGCAATTATTCAATAGCCTATATGTGCTTAATTGTGTAAATGTGCAGAGGGTTTTACCGTAAAGTAAAGTATATAGTTTAACAGCATTTATGACTATTACACATGCTTCTGAGATAGCCTGTTCTGCACATTCACTTTCAGGAGCTGCACACTTTTCCTCTGTTGGTCACTAAGCAGCTACGTTGAACAAATCAGTGTCTCAGTACCTCACTCTATGGCAATCTTGCAGTAGTTGTTGAGGAAGGTGCAGAGAATTTGAGCATTTTTTTTTCTCCTTTTCTCCAATAGAGTATTTCATTCTGTGTGTCTGTGTTTGTCTTGGCTTTGTCCCCTAGGGAAAGCTGCCTGTCGCCAGTCAGCCCAGAGTCATGTCCCCTCGTCCAGGCCTTCCTGGCTGAGTGTCCAGGCCGTATGTTCCTGGGTCACGCCCAAACGCAGCTAAAGACGGGCCTTCAGACCCAGGAGAGACACCTCTTCCTCTTTACTGACACACTGCTCGTCACCAAGGCCAAGTAAGTTTCCTTCTGTGTGTTTTGAGAAATGACAGAAAATAAAGGAATGCCTGTTCATGTGGTTGAGTATGTGACGGAGAAGTAAAATGGAAACAGGGAGGCATAAACAGGAAAAATACTGAGTGAAACTAATTTGAGAAATGAAGAAGAAACATTTCATCTGTTCCTAGTTGTTTCTCTAACACTGATAGCAAACAGAAATCTGTAGAGCATGGAGCTGTATCCTTCTGCTATCTTTCCCTCCCTTTCTCCTTCCCTTCACGTCTCCCTCCCTCATTTCTCCCAGCATATAATTATTTCCCAGCCAATTAAATCCATATGAAGCCTGGCTCAGATCAAAGCCACACTGGCCTGCCTTGGTCCTACAGTATGGGGCTCCCCACCCAGTGCACAAACTGCAACACACATGTACAAAAATAGAAACCTAAAGAGCACATTTATATTTTTGAAGTCCACACAAACACATATATGCACTTATGCACACATACAAACACGCAGACATGCAGAGACGGAAACAGACTTTTGCTCTGTGTACTTGTGCTCTGTGTCTTATGTACTTACTGTATACGAGCACATACACACACACACACACACACACACACCCCTCAGTGCAGACACAGCGGGACCTCTGTGGTCCATCCTGGGAGTCATGTGCCAGTGGGTGGAGCTGACCCTTCCAGCACAGCGAGTATATGCTATAATTGGCTTTATTACATTGTGGCTGAACACAGGGTGAGTTAGAGGAATGTGTGTTTGCATGTGTGTATTTGACAGAGGGGAACTGCAGAGGGAGAAAAAAAAGTTCATTTTTGTGTATGTGTGTTTGTCTGCCTTCATATCTTTGAAATAGCAGGGAGTGTGTGTGTGTGTGTGTGTGTGTCCCACATGTGTGCATTTGGAGTTTCTCCATCTATAATCACAGATGAAGTGGTGGATAAATACACTTCTGCTGAGCATGCCTGTTTTTAAACTCCAAAAATAGCCCAATCTTTTAATATTTTGCTTCTATGTTAAGTGTTTCTTAATTAAGGTTTGCCATATGTTAGAGGTTTATAGAAATATGTTCTTTGAAGATGGCAACTTCAGGGGCTCCCAGTAGGTTCCTTGTGGAACTCCTTGAGAAGGGACCTTCAATTTTTTATGTGAGCTTTTAAACAGAATGTTCTGGAGTTTCAAAGATTTCTCCTAAATGTTCCTTGAAGCCATTTTTAAAGAATCAGTTGATTGTAGAATTAATCGATTAGTTGCCAACTATTAAATTAATTGACAACTTTTTTGATAATCACATAATCATTTTGAGTCATTTTTGAGACAAAAGTCCAAGTCTCTGATTCCAGCTTCTCAAATGTAAATATTTCTGGTTTCTTTAGTCCTCTATGACAATAAACAGACATTTGAGGACGTCACCTTGGGCTTTTGGAAACACTGATCAAGACCAAGAAAATAATTTTTAGTTACATCCTTAAACAACATTGATTAATTGATTAGCAGATTGACAGTAAATTAACAAACAAAATAAAACAACAATTTTGATAATTAAGTAATTTATTAAAATAAATATTTGGTGCTTAATTGTGAGGATTGGCTGTTTTCTGTTTTACATGTTAAATGTAAATAAGTGTTAAGTGTAAATTGAGTATCTGAACTGTTGGCCAGACAAACAAACAATTTAAAGATGTCACATTGGGCCATGGGAAATTGTGACATCCAATATTTTCAGACAATTTACAAACTAAATGATTTATCAATAAAATACCTGATTAGATTAATTGATTTAACATAATGAAAATCATGAGTTGGAGCCTTAGTCTAGTATAATAAAGCACACTGTGTTTTCTGCAGGTCTCCCACTCATTTCAAGGTGAAGGCCCAAGTCCGAGTGTGTGAGATGTGGATGGCCAGCTGCATGGAGGAGGTGTGCGAAGGAAGCACTAACCCAGAGAGGAGCTTCGTCATGGGCTGGCCCACGAGCAACTGTGTGGCCACCTTCAGGTACACACACACACACACACACACACAAAAACACACACAGCATAAGTTGTTCACATTCAATCAGAGGAATGCCTGGGAGGAGAACTGTTTTATTTTCAAGATTATCTTACTTTGATCAAATAGGAGCAAATCAATATACCTTAATTTCCTCTTAAATAATTTCACTCAGTACATCGGCATTGCATGAGAATTATTCAAGCCAAGCATACTAAACATATTTCTAAAATCCCACCCCAATATACTTCTGAGAGAGTACACTATGTTCTGAGATGCAGACATACATTATAGCAGGGGACTAAAAACTGAACACGCAAACCACAAAATCCATAAACCTTTAAGTGTGAAGGCAGTTCCCAGTCGTAAAGCTGCTCAACCCAACCCCACCCAGTAAGACTACAGTAAATAACCACTCACACACATCAGGCACAAATATGCAACACACATCCAAATACATCCATACATGCTGCACTGTATATTTGCACCTGCCTCACTGGCATACACACATCCATTATATATCACCAGGAATGCAATCGACAAAGTCTGCGGTTTGGGCCAGTGAGGGTTATATAACAGAGGAAAACAGGCAGTTGCTTTTAACATGATTTCCTCTGATTATGTTTTATCACTCTTGTCTCTCCTTTTCAGCTCCGAGGAGCACAAGGAAAAATGGTTGGCACTCATCAAAAGGTAAATATTTGGTTATACCCCCTGCTACCTTTTGTGTAATGGCTTGTTTTTGTTGTTTTGCTTAAAGTTTATCTTGCAAATCCAATTTCCCTTACGGGGGATTTGATTTGGATGGAACAGAAGTGATTAAATAGAAGCTCGCTCAACATGAATGAGAACAATCACAGTGTAAATAAATAGCTAATATTTTTATAACTTATGCATACATTTCATTCACAGATAAGCTAAATTACTTTATATTTTACATACTGAATGTCAGTCTCCCTTATCACAGTGCTGCATTGGCCAAATAAACTTAACATATATTAAAATGATATTTTTATTACTAACACTGAACTCCTTCCTTTGTTTTTCCCATACACTCAGTCGGATAAATGAGGGAAAAGAGAATGATGACCCCAAGACCATTCCAGTAAAGATATTTGCAAAGGATATTGGAAATTGTGCATATGTAAGATTCTCTTCTTTCCTTCCTGATTTTTATTGCCTCCATCAGCACAAAAAATAATGTTGGATCACTTAATCTATCTCTAAGTGTTAAATTAATGACATCCCTACCAATACTACCATTTATATAACACACAACAAGATATTTCAATAATCTTTCCAATTTTTTTCCCACTAGGCCAAGACCCTTGCGGTCAGCAACAATGACAGCACCACTGATGTCATCCGCATGGCTCTGCTGCAGTTTGGCATATCAGTGAGTATACAGAGACCACTGTTAATACTCACTACTAATGACTATTGTAATGTGTTTCAGAGTTTCAGTCAAAATACTTGTCTAATGTAGCTATCAAGTCTGTTAGCTTTTAGGCTGGTGTAACAGTTATATATTTTTTTAATTTACAGAACCATTTGATGAACATCTAGCCAAGAGTATCAATATTAGACAGTCCAAAGTGTTAATAGTAATATCTGTGGTGATATAACACCAAAATGAGGTCAAAACTTCTAATTATCCAATGCTTAAAAAGTTAATGATCAAATGCTAGCAAAACTAACACACTCCCTTTAGCCTCAGGTGTACTTTATGTTTAGTGCTAATTAGCAAATGTTAGCATGCTAACACTCTAAACTAAAATGGTGAACACAGTAGGCTAAACATAACTGCTAAACATTAGCATGTTAGCGTCGACATTATTGGCATGTTAGCATGCTGATGTTAGCATTTAGCTCAAAGCAGTGCTATGCCTGTACTGCCACAAGGGTGGCTGTGACATATTTGAATATTTTTGGGGCTATCAAGAGTAAAGATAATGGGTTAAGCTTTTTTTAAAAATTGAAATTAGCATTCACAGCAGTAATATTGACAAAACTGGCCAACAAATTTGGTTAGCTAAAGTGTGACTGGTTGTGAGACTCAAATCAATCTCCACTGTAACAGCACAGACCTACAGTCAGCATTTGACTGGTATGGTGGGTAAGGTATGCAGAAGAATCAGAAGAGGTTTTAAATTTATAATGAATGTGTTGAACCTGTTCTTTTTCTATCTCTAGGGTTGTGTTAAAGACTACAGGTTGTGGGTGAGCTCCAGTAAGGACGACCCTCCATATCCTCTCATAGGTAAGCCCACCTGTCATTTTACTTGTAAAACCTTCTTGTTCAAACACAGTATACCCACTGTGGGGGATCACTACTGTACAAGCATTAGTGGTACACCAAAAACTCAACATCTGGAAACATTTCAGAGCAGTTAGTGTTTTGTTTTCAATCACAGTGGTTTTTCTGTGAAGTTCTGTTACCATAATCTTTTGTTTTGTAGTTCATATTGAATTCCTAACATCCCAACTCTGGATTGGTGATTCATAGTTGAACAGTGCTAGTTCTGCCCTAATATGTATCAGATTTTTCCTTGGCTCCATGACACATTCACAGACTGCACATACCAGACCCATGACCTCTAACCTCTGGACCCTGACCTCTCCTCCAGGCCACGAATTTCCCTTCAGCATTAAGATGAGTCACATTCGGGATAGTGGGAGCAGTGGTGGAGGACTGGGAGGAGGAGCAGGCAGAGATCCAACGAGTCCAACAGATTGTCCCGGGGTGTTGCTGCTGGACCAGTGTCTCCCTCCAGACACCCAGTGCCAGTTCATTCTCAAACCCAGCAAGGTTGCCCCGGGGCAGGCTTCACTTCTAGGTAAGACTGTCAAGACCTTAAACAGCATTAGCTTTCACCCCAGAAGGTCAGAACCTTTTCCTTTCAAATGATTTTGACACTTTGGCGGTCATGATTACACAAGAAATACATTTCAGAATCAAAGCTGCACAATCAACTTTGCATGTTGTTGACTTAAAGAGGCAGTAAGAAGTAACTGTCTGAAAGCTCTTTGACCTTCAGAGGCCCAACATTTTTACAAATCTGGAAGATCTATGGTGCTACCAGAGGAAGCTGAAGGAACCAAAGGGAGAAAGAGCCAAAACAACACTAGTGAATATAGATTTACCACGTTCTGTGATGCTTTTTGTGACTGATGCTTTTAGCTCAAAGTCTGGTCTTGTGCAGCCATAATGTTCTTTTTTATTTGCACTAGTTTGGATAAAACTGGGAAAGTTGCAGCTTCAAGGTCTCTTCCAAAAATGAATTTGCAAAATAACTTCCAAACTGAAAATCAAATCCGCATTTGGTATTAAAAGTCTAGCATTTTGTGTTGACACATATGACAAGACAACAGACTAATAACCACTGTCAACAGTGTCCATATGCTCACATACCTTTATGCACTCAGGACCATTCACAAACTAAGAGCAGGGAAAAGTTTTTTCATCACCACAAGACTTGACGTTTCCAAGTGTATGGTTGGCCAGTTATAAGAATTCATCCACCCATAAATCTAATCCTCCAAAGTTCTATAAAACCACAAGAAGAAATATGAGTATACAGAAGTATCAATGCAGAACAGAAAGTACTTTGTCGGAATTTGTTTCACTTTGTGCTCATTCTTGTTACTCATAGGCATGTAGTCTTACTGTTAGTTCTGAATCAATAGGTTAACGAGAAGAAAAGGATACATCAATGAGAACGGTGGGAAAGGAGATTTTAGCAGAGACGGGGTTACAGCAGGGGTTAGGACAGACACAGTGTCAAAATAAGAAAAACGTCAGACAGACAAAGGGGAAGAAACCCCAGAAGGGATGGATGAGTGTGAGAATAGGAAGATGGAAAGTCAAAAGAGATGACACAGCTATTGAGTATGTCTGAAGGTCAGCGGAGGTGAAGGAAAAAGAAACAACAGACAGTAACAGATAGAGTAAGAGGAATTTCCAGAGGGAGAAACTGAAAAGGGGACCTCAAAAATGAGAGGGACAGAAAAATGAGCAGGAGAAGACAAACAAGATGACTTATGGACAGGAGAGAGGACAAGCTGCGGATACAGAAACCGGGATGGAAACAGGACAGTGGAGGAGGAGATGGGGATTACAGGAAACAAGTTGAAGAGAGAAAGTGTGTGTTTTCCAGTCAAGGAGGCTCCAGTTTGCCAACCACAAGCTTCGCCTCAGATTCCTTTGCCTCAAGCATAACAGCATCTTACATAACTGCTCCATACCAGCCCTGCCGATATAGAGGCCTAATGGCTCACACCCAACCCGAAAGCTAACGAACGTGTATATGTTTATTGAATGGTAGCTCTGTAGGAAGCCATAACTAGCTTAACCGCACCTGGCGGTTCATTGAAAGTCTGCTGGCTGTAGTTTTCATGTCCTGCAGAGCCAGATCACCACAATGAGCCACATCATCTAGAAAAATCCACCAATAAACAGCAGTAAGGTTAGGAAAAGAAACCAACGTTGACCATATTGTATGAAGTCTCAATAGGTTGACTCGTGGTCCAGCAAAACTAGTCTAGCCTAGCGTTTTGCTTTATTGCCCTTGAAGAGAAATACTGTACCTAGCACCTGTTTTGTAACACGCTAGCAGATGATTATAGGAGGATGACAGACATTGCCCACCCAGTCTGTTGCTATTCCCTCATTCCCCCTGTCTAAAAATGTTCCCTGACTAGAAAGCTGTAATGATGAAATGCCTGATTTACAGTGAGGTCTTGTTTTTTCAAAGATGGCGAGGCCTGCTGAGAAGTGCCAGAGCAGGGCAGTAATTTTGTTACTCTTGAACTTTGTTCCAGATCATATTTGGGCACAACGCCACAGCAGATTGTTAAATAATGACTTCTATGTGAGGTATGCTACATATTTTGCGGGGCCTTTCGGACTGCTGGGTCCTCCACCCACTAAAAGAATCTTTCGTTTATTAGGAGAGTTCCACCCTAGGTTACAAATCACAATCTCTTAATGAAATAAGTGTTATTATTTCAAGATTGTTGGAAAGTTTAAATTGTTACACAGTTCCTACACACTACAATGGCCTTTTAAAAGGTTTGCTGAAGTCATATATTTGCAAATATTAAGATGTCACCAGTAGTCCACAGGTATTTATAGCAGTTGCAATCAAGAACAGTGCTGCAGTTAATCAGTATTAGCATCATCAATTTAATGTTCTAAATATTTTTTATATTACTGTAGTTTAACGTGTGTTTAATGTTATTTTTTTATTGATCAATCATTTGTGTCTATCACAAGTTCCAGAGTCTTAAAATTGCTGGTTTTGTCTGACCAACTGTTTTAAACTTGAATATAAAAAAACAACAAATCATCACAATGAAGAAACTAAAAATATTAATGTTTAGCATTTTTACTTGATAAATGACCTAAATAAATATGTGATTACCACAATTGTTGTAGATTAATTACCTGTTGATTGACTAGTCGATTAATGTGTTTTTGGCATTAGTCCAGAGCAGGTATTTGTGTTAGAAAGTCACCCTGCTGTAGTGTTTTTAAAGTCATTCCTTATTTTTTATGTCCCATGAAGGCAACACAAGCTTGAATCATGCATCCCTTTTTTGGGGGTCATTTTCATAAGATTAGATTTAACAGTAAATGTTTGATTTAGATTCTCATCACTGTGTACATCAATGCACACACACTATGCAGTTTCCTAACAGCAGAGACACACTGAGCTGTTATGTCACAGAGAACATGCAGATACCATGATGATAGACCTGCAGACACACTTAAACACAAACCTCACAGGTAGACATTGTGACTTAGTCCCACTGAGCAAACACTCAACAAGGAACACACTGTCACTAGCCTTAAAGGTCACACAGAGGCTCTTACATGCATCTATGCTTTCACACACAAGCATGGATAAACACCTACATACAGGCACAAACCTCAAATTAAACGGTGCTCTTAAGCATGAGCGCATGTCTGCATACATTTCTCTCAAACACTGAATCAATGGCTTTTTGGTGTCTTTCTTTCTTTTAAACTCTCCTGTTATGTCTCCTCTCAAACTTCAAGGGTGACTATTAACAGTTTACTTCCTATTTTGGAAAATCCAACCCAGACTAAAAAAAAACAAAAAACATTACATAAAGAGCTACATAGGCTGAAATTTTGCAATAGGGTGAATCGTTGAGCAGTCACTTCCACTCTACTGAATGCCTTCTAGTGACTTCAACATGCATTACTCAAGCAACAGCAACTTGATTACATCTGAAACCACAGTTCACCTCTTCTTCTTCTGTGTCCCTGCAGAGCCGGGTCAGCAGAAGTCTTTTAAGAGAAAGAGGTCTCTGATCAACTGGCCTTTCTGGAAAGGCTCCAACACCCAGCTGGATGGCCTGCCCCTGTCCCCGACTGCACTCTCTCCTGCTCAGGGACGGCTGTTCGGACGACCCCTGAGCTCTGTCTGCTCTCCAGACCACGGCCTGCCCAAGCCTGTCATGGTGAGCTGAGTGGAGGTCACATAGGCCAGCAGGAGGGGTCAGGACCCACTCTGGAAGGGTCACAGGATGATTTAGGGCTTGATAGTGAACTGTATAGGAGATGTAGGGGTATGGGGAAATAGATTCATTTTAGATACCAAATTCTTTTCCTGTTACTGTTTGAGGAAGCAATCGCCATCTGCTCATATAAGAGTGTATGATACTGTATGTGTCAGATAAATGGATTAAACTGTAATAAACATTTATTCCATTTTTTCAATTAGCAGTCCAGATTCAACACTATATTTATACGCCCAGCTTGGCACTATAAAGAGCCAAGCTGGATGCATGTGGAAGCATGTTGAGCATATTGTACTTTAAAGATTACATAAAATACTCTAAATAAGGGTATCATTTCTGATTTGCAAGTACAAATTTGTCAGTTTTGTTTTATATGGTAACGGGAGTCACTATTAATGGATGTTATGTATACAGTATATTCTTACAATCTAATGAACTGTAGTTCTTGAAAAACCATTTCAGTTTGGTCTCCATTGAGTTCTTCTTTTCTTATAGTAAAACCCAATTTAAAGGCTGCAAAGCATCTCAATTTCCCCTAACTTCCAAACAGCAGGGTTTAAATAAGCTAAACTTTCCAATGTCAGCAATTTAAAAAAAAATACGGATAAAAAGATACTTTGAAGAGATTTCATGTCCTTAACCCTCCATCCCTCTGTTCCCTCCAGGACATGTTGGTGTTCCTGTACCTGGAGGGGCCCTACACCAGAGGCGTCTTCAGGCGGTCAGCAGGAGCTAAAACCTGCCGGGAGCTGCGGGACAGACTAGATGGAGGGACAGAGGATCCGGAGATCACACACCAGTCTGTGTTCGTCATCGCTGCTGTTCTGAAGGTAACACACACACACACACACACACACACAACCATGCTCAGATATGCCCCGTTTAAACTTGTTTGAAACCAGACAACAGAGAGCAGGGACGACTGATGTTTTTCCAAAGTCACATAAGTCCAGACAGGATAATCTGTCTCTGCACAGCCAGGCAGGCTGCCAGTCAGACACACAAGGTGCAGCATTGTTCAGCATCCAGGCCAAACAGCCACTGCAGTGTCGGGCATCCAGGGAGCAGCTGAGGTGATTCCAGTTTCTTAGCGAGCAGATTCATCTCCTGTCTTTGTCGTGTTCTACCTGTTTTCTGCACAGCTGACAGGAGAGAGCCTCGCCTACTACAAAAACAACGTTGCTGTCGGTTGATTAGTCCACTGACAGAAAATGAACAATTCTCAGTTGTAGTAGTAACCAAGTCACTGCTCAAGTAAAAATACAGCACCATGGATGAGGATAAAACAATATATATTAAATGGTAAAATAGTGTCTTTATGTTGTCTTTTTAACTTCTTTGACTTTGTTGATAGTGTGAAGCTGTAATATTGATTAATATCTTTGCTCTTATTAACCTTTTATTTCTAATATTTTGACAAATATATTAGAAATTTTATGATATATATCTTATTGGGGTTGTAGAAAATTGGAATAAAAAGTACAGAAAAGTATGAAATAAACAAGCAGTGAGCAACAGTGTGGCAAGTTTTGCTCTTTTTGTTTAAGTAAAAATACAAAAAATAGCTGCTAACAGCTTTTCAACTGTAGAATGTGCTGTTTTTTTCTGTTTTATATCATTAATCAAAGGCCTTTGGATTTTTTGCTGCTGTTAAGAAGTGAACAATTACAAAGCCTTCACTTTAGGTTCTGTATTTTTGGCATTATGCCTTAGTTCTGATTGTTTATCAGCTAAATGATAAAATACAAAGGAAACACTATTTATCAAAAAATCCAGACATGCCCCGGTAGCCTACTGGTTAAGATGCATGTCATATAACTGCAACGTCCGTGGTTTAAATCTCGCTACGGACCTTTGCTTCATATTACCCCTCCTGTCACTCTCTCCCTTCAATTCCTGACATTTCTCCACTGTTCTTATAATAAAAGCATAAATTGCCCACCCCAAAAAATATAAAAAAGGAATATTCTGATATAATGGACAATGAAAACAGTGCTTCTCTGTGACTCTCATTATGGTGCATATTTGTGCTTTTCTCTGTCTCCTACTTACTTTTTATTATCATTTCATCTGTTTTTGAATACAGGACTTCCTGCGAAACATTCCGGGCAGCCTGCTGTGTGTGGATCTGTACGACCAGTGGATGGATGTGATGGAGGGGGAGGGAGGGGAGGAGAGGACACAAGCTGTCAATAGGTAGGAACGTTCTCTTCAAATCCTGGAACATGTTCATGCTAAAATCCTAATCCTACTGCTCAAATGAAAGTCATAACAGTGTACAAAGTGTAACTCTTTGTCTGTCTATCATAAGCACAGACACAACAAGTCATACAGACATTCATTATACAGACGGGTGAGAGACGAAAGGAAAAATCAGTGTAAATGAAAGGCTTGTGGTTGCTCAACACCTTACTAAAGACACTTTGTTGTTTTTTCTTTAATTATATCCTTTTTATGTCTAGAGAGGAGAAAGTCAGAGAGAGCAACAGTCCAGATCCAGAAGCAACAAACTAAATTCCTTCTGCTCAGGAAAATAAAATATAAGTAACATGAAAGCAACAATGAAAATGTTTGTGGAGCGATTCCTGAGATCAGTAAAAAAATATAACAACATATGTATAATAAATATGACAACACACACACGCTATGAGAACCAGAGACCAAAGACCAAGACTGTGTGTATTTTAAGACTGTCCGTCTCCTACCATCCGTCCTTCATCCTGTTCTCACTTCCATCTTCTTCTCCATCACTCTCAGGCTGCTCCGCCTCCTGCCCAACGACAACCTGCTTCTGCTGCGACATGTGATCGCCGTGCTGCACTGTATCCAAGGCAACGCCCACGACAACCAGATGAATGCATTCAACCTGTCCGTCTGCATCGCTCCGAGCATGCTTTGGGCCCCGGCGCCCAGCACCCCTGAGATGGAGGGGGAGGGCACCAAAAAGGTGAGAAGGAACTCTCACACACACAATAGTTTTTTTTGAAAAATTGAGCAAATTGTTAAATCTTGGATCTGGTAGATGATCTATACATCTGAGGAACTGCTACAGGTGTGTGTGTGTGTGTGTGTGTGTGTGTGTTAGGGCGGCTTGTTGAGACAGTGTGCGCCATACTCTGAGGAATTTAACATTTCAGTGGAATTATAGAAGCAAAGTGTTTCTGCATGTGTGTGTATGTGTTACTGCGATGTATGAAGCACATGTGATCAGACAGATAGACAGAGGAGGGTTTGACAGACAGCTAAGAAACTGGGATTTTACGCACACAACTACCCTCATACACACACATGGACATGCTGACACATACACATACAGCCTGGAAGCCATTTGTCAGCAGACTGAAGGTTCCCCTGTGGATGCGAGTGCCGACCTCAGAGCAGGAACTGACCCACTAACACACAGCTGTAACACACAGACTAACCCAGTCTCTCTCTCTCACACACACACACATACACACACACACACACGCTCAGTCACGTTCACATGTTATCACTGACAATCACTCATGAGCTAAAATCACAACATTCTTACACTCGGCTGAGCTTGAAATCCCCAAGCTTAGAGCAAGACTTGACAGGAAAGAAGAAGGCTTTACAGCCACATGCTGACTTAGACACAAGCACACAGGAAAATATATAATATTACAGTATGTACGAAGTTCACCATCCATCACCCTTAAAGCGTAGGATCATCCAAATTACAACAACAGAAAATCTATCTTACCTCTGGTGTCATATAGCAGCACAAATAGTGAAGTTGGGACACTGACGTTTATTGCAATGATAATTTATTTTGGCAGTGTATTTCATCCTCCACAAATCTGCTTGAGTCAGACAAATCTAAATTTGGTAGAAAGTAGTCCCTATGAAAACCTTTCTGACATGTTTTTTCTTAATTTGGGTGAACCATTCCTTTAATACGCATTGTGTACTGATTCACCTGAACTAAGGTATCCTGATGGAACGACTGTAACAGACACCTGGATCCTCGGACCTTGAGGTGGCTACTAGCATTAGTAGTGATTGATTTTTGACTCGTTAAAGCCCTTACATCCCTTAATTGTTGTTTGTTTTTTTTTAAATCCAAAGTCAACTCAGCAGTGAGGCAACTCTGCTCCATCTTTCCTTCCTATCTTGGCCAGCCAAACTAACCTGAAATGACTTAATTCCCCAGCTGTAGCTGCAGCCAGAGCCCAGGAATCTCCCCTCATCCATCAGATCCCATCATGAAATCACATAGACATAAAGCATACAAATATTTTTGATTTGTGGTCAGTTTGGAAAGTTACAGTTGTTGAGTTACACACATTCTCTGTGGGTGGCTTGTTTACTTATCTTTCTAGTGTATGTGTGTGTATCCTTGAGGTGGTTGAGGTTCATTGAGAAAACATGCAAAGAATTTCCTACAAAATCCTTAGGCCAAGTGTGTGTTTTAGTGGAAAGTTGTGTAGCTGAAACACCCCCTTCTTTCTCTCTTCACACACTTACACATGCATAACTTAATGCTCGCTGAGATACACACAGACCCACACAAGCACCCACAAATCCATGCACACACACACTTGTCAGCACAAATAACCTCAACACCCACAAATACCTAAATATCTCTTTCACAAATACTCCCCTGATAACACTTTCCCTCTCGCACACTGCTTGTTTGTGTGTGCGGCCTGAGCACAGGCGGCCTTTTTCTGGGAAAAAACTTTTCTGGGAAAAAAATAACAAAGTGAGATTTCGACATTTCCCTCCTTGCGGTCGGAGCCAGGGGCCAATTTAAACTAGCTTGGGCCCCTGGCCGAGTCATGGCTGGTTTCCAGCCTTGTCTGGAGACACGTGAACGCTCAGCTTTAGCCAATTCAGTTCAGTTGCTGTGTCCCTCCCTCCTTCATACAGCATATAATTTAAATGTTTTTGGCTAAATGCAGCTGTTAAGGAGCTTCTGAGGTAAATATAGCTTTTAGATAGTTTGTGTGTTATTTAAGATGGAGACAGAGAGAGAAATCATTTGAGCTTGGCTCTTGGAATGTGTAGCTTTTTATTTTGCTTTGCGACAGTGACTTTATCAGATTGGTGGAACAATGTCAGGAAAACAACAGAAAAGTGACTCACAAGCAGCTTGAAAACTTTTTTTTTGCAGACTCTGGGATGTATGTGTTGACAGATGACCTCAGAAATACTCACAAATTACCCACTACCACACAGCTGTGACAGCTCTGAACGCACACACACACACCCACGCACATATGCAGATAGTGTATGTACTCCATGTGTCCTGCAGTGGTAAAGTATTGTATACTGTGGCAAAAAAATACTCTCAACCTGCATTCATTCTACATTTATATTGCAGGTAGATATTTTGTGACTGATATACAGCACTTGACTGATTTCTGTCCTGTTTTTTGATGGTTGAGAGAGAGTTGAACATAACATCCTATTGAGTTAAAGAAGAAGGTGTAGGCCTGAAATGGGTGTTGATGGATGGATGGGTGAAAGACTCCTGAAATGCTCACAGGCTCATCCTAACAGTGCTCAGTGTCACGTAGCAGCCCTCTCTGAGAGACAGCGAGGAATGCTGAATGAGTGATTGACGAGAGGCAGGAGGACTAAATGGATGAGACAGGTTGGAAAGTAAGAAGACATTGAATCAACACAAGGAAGTAGAAAGGAAAACATAAGAGAGAGGAGGAGGGGAACAAACGAAAGTGGTGAAAAGGAGACACAGAAAGGAAGAGGTAAAAATGCATCCATCAAGAGAAAGAGCTGTTACACACCCATTTCACTGAGATGTGCAATCGTTCCTTAATTATTTGGACCAGACAACTCAATAAATTGTTGATCCATATATGGATTTGAGAAAAAAGAATATGTTTTCCAACTTTCTTCGTGTTTGTTGCATTAGCTGCTGTTTTCCGTCTAAACTGGAATTAAAAATAGACTACCAGGTAGAAACCAGGAAGGAATTAACATTTTTGGTCATTAGAGCACTCTGACTTGCTTAGCTAAAAGTCCTGTTTTCACAGGAAGTCATTTAGTCCTGTCATATATGGCTAAAGACTGATTTTCTCAGTAATTATAGATTTGGAGTCGCATTTGTTCAAAGACTTAAAACAACCGTTACGTTTTCCTCATAAACGACCTCTTGCAGTTATATGAATTTTTGAGTGAGAATAACGTCTGTGAGACACAAAGGTGGAAGTAGCTTATTATTATTAAAGCGCAACAAAACCTCTCAGGAAGGGGATTGGCTTGTTGGATATACAAAGCCTCTGACTTTGACACCGGAGGCCACTGTTCATATCTCAACACTATCTTTCCCTAACCTTAGCCAACTCATTTTAGTTTCCTATAAACCAATCCAAACCTAAACCACAGCAGTGCAGATAAGAACCTGTCAATGTGATTATTTTTCGTAACAGTCATTATAATGTTTTTTAAGAACCAGTGAAACTATGTTTTCCTGCCAGATACTTGCTTTGGATGACAAAAACACTGATATGGCTCATTTTTAAAGCAATGACAAACAAACTATTTGTCATTTAGGTTAGAGAAATGTTTGTTGGGTTAAAGTTGCCATATTAGAACCCCAGTAAACATGGTTTTGGGGGTCAAAAGACATAAAGGCATACGTTTCAGGTATTTTAATGACTATACTTCAAAATGTTGTTTGGACTTCACATAATACTCAAGTGTTGAAAATACCATTATAAGTCACCTAGACATAGAAGCATTGCTACTTACTGTTATTTGCACCATTGACTAATTAATTTGGTGATTGTTGTTCAGGAATGAGACAGTGGTCTCATTGTGCATTGATTGCAGACAGATATGACATTTAGTAGCAAAAATGTACAGTATAAAGGTAAAGTTATTTTAGCTGTAATCAGAAACAGGTTTCTTCTCTAGAAGATAATTGGATAGTTTCAACATACTGAAATACTTGGTATATGAACACGGATAGTTAAACGTTAAATGTGAGATGTACGCAGTTGCAGTGTAAGGAATTTACCTGCAGACTTTAGTGGTGTCAGCCATGTTGGAGGCAATGAGAGAGGGTCATTTAAGTTTGTTTTAAATATCTTTTCACAAACAGATGTGACATTGGTGCTTTCATATTTGGTTGTTGTGTAAGTCAGTGCCGGTCATAGAAAGCCATGCAGAGAATTACCCATAATCCAAGTAAAGTGTGTCCTCAGGGCTTTCATACAGCAGTCATTAGCACGTGTGCTGTCTGAAGAGAAGTAGTGTACATGTAGAGGAGATAAAACTAAGAGGAAAATGTTGCATTTGCTCTCTGGTAACAACTTTTAGGGATTAACTGCACCGGATTGCTAGAATGAAACTATTGTGGAAGTCATTAAGTTATATAACTGTGAAAATTCCTCTATCATCTTCCATCATCTGCCAGGTGAAAACAGAGCAAATGGACCATCTGTGATGGTTTTAGTAAACTGCAAAATGTTCTGTATTTTAATCCAAATTTTTGTGCATTATTAGGCCTTTTTTTTTGCTTAGAACAAGCGTAAAAAAACTACAGTGCACTGAGGTCATTTCAACCTGCGTCTGATACAAGTAAATAGTCAACTTGTTTTTTGTAGAAAGGACTGTCAGTAAGAGGACAGAATAAGACAATGATGATAGATGATCTCATCTCCTTGTCAGATTCTTTGATTCGTTTTAAGAAAATAAGGCCTAATAACAGGCAATAATGACTTAACAAGCTAAACAACCAGGCTGCTGTGGTTGTGCACTGTTTAACCAGACAGACTCTTCTTCTGTGCAAAGAGTCATATAATGCCTAGCATATGGCCACCATACAAACATATGAACAGACAACATCTGGCCTAACAAACAAACAAGGAGGTCCCAAAGTCTGTTTGTGCCGCTGTGTTTCCATAGTGTCACAGAGGTAGAGCAACAGCAGAAAAAACAATAGGCAGATTTCCACAGTTGAGGAGTTTCTGAGTGGCCTTGTTGTTAGCAGACTATTTGTGTCATAGGACGTCATATGTATTTAGTAAATTTGGTCTGTTTAGTTTCAGGCCAACAGGCGTTGGTTTTAGCCAAGTAATGTGATTTGAGGGCTGATAATTCCCATAAAGCCCAAATACAGTCACCATGTTTCAAAATGTGAACTGGTCACAGTGTCGACCCTGACAGTAGACAGTTCCTATTGGAAGCCATTTGTAGCTGTGATTTGTGGTATTTGTTCTTTATGATGATGAATATTGTAACATAGAAAACATAAAAGGTTTGCTTTCAGAAAAGTCACTGTCAAAAACTTCTGCACACTAGATTGGTCTGTCATTGTGGAAGCATTTGAGCATAATAATCAAAGCCAATACATGATGTCACATATTATTATCAGGACATTATGCAGGACTGGGGAGAAGGAGTTTGATGTTTTCTTGGTCGGTTTGGAATGCAAATACTCATGTAGGAGTTGGAAGGTCGACATCAGTGCAAACAAACGAACACAAACTTTTCTCAGAGTGATAATATGTGGCGCACACAAAAAAACAACAACTTTGGACAGCTTTTGAACTGATATCACAAAGTTATTTAGGTCATGATTTCACAAAAATGAAGCAGGCAGTAGCTGCAGTATGAGCAATATACAGTAGTTTTATTTTCAGTGTTTTAGCATGGCATCATATATACATCTAATAATAAATGTTTGTGTTCAGGAGGCAGTTTATTCCCAGTGTTTGTATGTTCCACAAGTTTACTTTACGTGTTGTGCAGATGTAGAAACTTGGAAACTGCTTTTTTGCTGAATTTCTGCTGAACTTTGGCTGCTTCCTTGAGGAATTGCCTCAACAAATGCAGCTCTGCATAAACAGTTACAGAACTACACCTTCATCCAACTGTATAACAATGAAAATTAATTGTCAGCAGCAGGAGCAAAGTAAAGATATGTGAAAAGTGAATGTGTACATGCTGTAACCAGCTGATGTTTCTCCCCGCAGGTGTGTGAGCTGGTCCGCTTCCTCATAGAGAACTGCAGCAGTGTCCTGGGAGAAGACGTCACCTCCCTGTTCAGAGCCTTCAGCCAGAAGAGCAGCAGCAGTGACCACGGATCTGGTAAGAACTGCCAGTCAGCAGAGGAGAAGAAATTAAAGAGGAGAGCAGAGGAGAGGAGAAGAGAAGAGAGGAGAGGAGAGGAGAGGAGAGGAGAGACAAAATCAGTCTGAGTAGGAATCATACTGTATAAATAGCAAATAAATGGAAGATGGATGGAGTTTGATGGAATCGATTTTAGGATGGAGGCCAAGTCTGCTGGCAGGCCTCCTACCCAGAGTTTCCAGTTCTGTTCTCTGAAATGACATACTGGCAAACAATGGACACACTGGCACGGTGTCCATTGTTTTTTCTAATACCTTGTGTCCAAAATCCTCTGCTTTCCACAAAAAGCAACAACATAGAAACATATCAACCAGTATTTCCATCATGATAAATACTGTAACTTGATATTTTAATGAAATTATTTTGATTTTGGCAGTTTGGTCTTTCAAAATCTTTAAATGTCATGAGATTGAATTGTCAGAGCCGCAACTGAAAGAGCAATGTTTTTCAATGCACTTCATTATAATAACCCTTAATAACCCCTACCCAGGGTAAATATAATAACCCTTAATCAAGGGTTTGTAGGAATACTAAATGCAGCTATAGTGCAACGCTTGACATGCTGACATCTGTTATGCAAACATGAGCACACAGAATATCTTTCTGTGACCCTCAAATTCAAATTTTTTTCCATTTTAGTCAGTTAAAAAAATAATCTTACTTGTCATTGAACCATGTTGAAAATGTTGAAGCCTAATAAGTAAAGGAGGAGGAGAAATGAATCAAAACTGGGACAAATATGGATGATTTGACAGAGTTTAATGAAAGTAAGGTCGAGGGGAAAATCTTAACTAAAGTGCGTGTGTGTGCGGCTCAACAAGAGCTCCTTGACTTGTTTTCTGAAAGTGTTTGTTAACTGACAATGCTTTAATGTGTTACACCTCCAAAAAAATTGCAACAAGGCTGGTTGAGACAGACTGGCTCAGTGTGCGTGCAATTGAATGACCGAGACTCTTTCAGGCCCGTTGATTGGGGTCAGCAGGTTGACCTGCAGTAATTTCAGTGATTTCCAGGGTCACAGGTGCTGATTAACAGAGCATTGAATCTCCTCATTCATAAATGCTGCTAACTTTCCTCCTCACGCTATAAATAACTAGCAGAGGCCAAGGAGCACACAGCAGGACGACGCTTTGTCGTCTGTTCTCCTCGTCTCCAGCAGTGAACTGTGGCGTTCTTCATTCAGCTCAGGGGTCAAGATTTTTTAGCTCTCACTTTTTTTTAGTTTTGTGGATGAAGTTTCTACCAGGAGGAGGAGAGCAACAGAATGTGGGAGACGTAGTTATAGCTTTTATTGCATTTTGGTGTAGGTTGTTGTGTAAATAAAAAAAGTTTGGTTGTCTTCAACTTGGACTGCAAATTTTGGTGGCTAGTAGGTGGAAAGACACAAAATTGCAGGATAATTGCATGAAAGCGGATGTCTGCTAAAACTGTATAATTTTAGGGCGACTTTATCATTACAGGAAAGTCTTTGTGTATTTTGTTTGCTAAATTATTGTGTTTTTCTGTGTATTTTTGGATTAAATTCTCTTGATCTTGATTTGAAGATTCCACAATGTTTAGTCAGAGTCTCATAATAATATTCTTCCTCTCCTCTCTTTTTATTGCTTCGTCTCCCTCCTCATCTATCACCCGCTCTTTCTTTCCCTTTCTCTTTCTTTTTCCTGCCAGATGTGTCATCTTTCCAGATGAATGACTCGTCCTATGACAGTCTGGAGAATGAGCTGAATGATGACCCTGAGTCACCCTACCAGGAGCAGCTGCCTCTACGTGACAAGCCGGACAGCTGTAGCCGCGACTCTGTCATCACCCTCAGTGACTGCGATCCCGATCCTGAGCCAGAGACTGATCTCCTGCTGCAGCTCCCTCCGCTGGCGAGACCCCGGAGGTTCAGCCCTGCGGTACGACAGCCACGCACCCGCCAGGCCAACGGCCTGTCGCAGGGTCCCAGGAGGCTGAGGAGGAGTTCGGAGCCTGCTTTGGCACTGGCAAGCACGCCGCCCTCGGGCACAGTGACAGTTCATGCTGATAAGCACTGCCTACCAATAAGGAAGGCAAGCTACGATGCCGCCATTGAAGGTGAGGGGGAGGAGGATGAGGACGAGGTGTTTCTGCAGCAGAGACTGAGTGGGCTGCAGCTAAAGGAGGAGGGGGATGGATGTGAGAAGGCAGTAGCCAAAGTCCAGAATGGTGGACGGAGGAAAATGAAGCATGCCCCTCCGCCTCCACTGCGACTGGATGCCAGCTGTTCCAGTCTGTCGTCCCCAGCAACCTCTCCCACAGGCTCCTCCCTCAGTTCTCTAGACTCCGCCTTCTCGCAGTACTCTACTGATTACGCCACCAATGGGATGAATGCATTGGGTGAGCCAGCTCCTCTCTCCCCTCTCTTTCCTGGACGGCCTCAACTGTCTCCAAGGGGCTCTCCTCCTCAGAGGGAAACCCCACCTCATTGGCCACAGCCCAGCCAGCCTCCCCGGACCAGCCAAGCCCCCTCCAACCACCCTAACACGTGGCTCAAGAAGGACCGACGCCTGTCACTAAGGCAATCTAATAACGGACACACGGAAGAGGATTTGGCAGTGGTAAATGGGAAAACCCACTCAACCAGTAATGGCTCCTCTGTTGGCACCCAGGAGGCCCTGGTGACAAACCGAAACTGCCAGCGGAGATCCAGCAGCCCTCCGTCCTACCAGCAGGCTCTGCTGCAGCTGCAGCGCAGCCGCTCCCCTTTCTACAGGGGGACAGAGAAACCTCTGACGGTCAGAGAGCTCAGGCTGCTCCATGACCAGACCTGCACCCACAGACCCCCTAACAACTCCAAGCCACACACAGGCGAGGTCACACAGAGGCTGGCTGAAAGTGAGTGTGTGCAGCCCCCGCAGGGTGTTTTTTATGGACAAAGCGCCACCACTCTGGTCCTCCAAAGGCAGAAGTCCCACTCTTTAACTCCAGCCATGGAGGGACACAAAGGGAGGAGGACCCTTCCCCGGCGAGCATCTGAACCTGCCAAGGTTGAACTTGCCGCTGCCTCTAACCTCTCCACCAGCCTCACCCTGGACAGACCTCGCGCTTCTAAGGGCCAGGCCCAAGATGGAGGTCTGAGAGTGTCAGACGTGGAGCCCAAACTCTCTCCCTCTTCCGCCGAGCAACGCTTCTGCCTGTCTCCCTCCGCCACCCGGGCTGTAAGGGACTACTTCTCCTCACAGGGTCAGGCGGATGCAGATGCCTGCCTGCGGAGGAGTCAAGAGGTGGCACTAGCTATCGTACAGGGGAAGAGGGAGTGGCAGAGCCGGCGGTGCAGCGACCCGCGAGTGGACGACTTTGACCAGCTGTTTTTTGCAGAAGAGTCATACGTGTAAATGAGATCTGTGTACAGACAAACTAAGTGTGAGAGACTGGTTTTTATTTGATATGTTCGCTTGTATGCAGCTGTCTTATTATTGATGTTGTAATATTCATCCGTATACACATTCTTCCTCTTGGCAGCAGTAGTCAGTAGTCAAAAAGGTGTTGCAGTTTACTGTTAACGGTACATCCAAGGTGTTAGATTTTCAAAGGTACAGATGCACATCCTGCTTCAGTGTTTCACCTCCTTGTGGCTGTAATCTTTTAAATGTATGTTTTGATTTCTTTTCTACCATGAAATTATGACATCTGGCAAAAAGTAGATTAAAAAGTTTGAAGTTATGGGTCATGATTCAAAGCAATTTACAAAATATGTTTTAAAGCACTTTCTAGTATTTGAAGGTTGCTTTTGTAGCACTGCAGCTGGAATCCTCAAAACATTATTTATTGAGCTGTGATGCCCGATTCAATGAATTCATGAAAGAGAAGATGTGAAGAAACAGTTTGTTTAATTGGACATCTGGATCCCTCAACAATCATTAAAGCTGCTGTCAAAATGGGTCACAGCTCTTGTGCCAAAATCTGCTTGCTCTGAAAAATAGTTTTCTCTGGCAGTTTGTCCTTGTTTTGCCTTTGGGAATGGGTTGTTGCTTTTTTAGCACATGAAGAAATAATGAAGGAAAAGGAGTTCTTCAGAAATGAAAAAGAGAGGACAAAGAAGCCCTTTTACTATTCTCTTTTTGAATTTTTTTTTTGAAAATATGCTTTTACCATTTTCAAGGTGATGACACATTTTTGTTCTCAGTTTTTAACAGCAAAACATATAACATTTTACTAAAATTCTAACTATACTGTATATCATCGTACTCATCGCTTATGAGTTTTCAGACAGGGACACATCAAGGACACCAGCGGGTTAAAACATTTTTTAGAACAAACAAATGTTGGCACAGCAAATGTTTGTTGAGGCTGCTTTCTGTAGAAGTAATGACAACAATATGGTCAAGATGACTGCTATGACTTCATGCAAATACTCTGGACACAAGCTTGCAGCTCTATTCACAACACCTGTGATATTTGCTGATTTGCCAGAGGAGGAAAGTTTTAGGACAGATGCTCTCACTGTTCATACTTGTATCTTAAGAAAACATTCTAGACTATTTTAAGGGCATTTGTACCTTTTATGACCAGTTGCACCCTTATTGTGAACTCCCCCCCCCCCCCCCCCCGTGAGTGAAATGTGTGTCTGAATTAGTGGTGAATCAGTGGGGCAGGTATTTATTCATTTCTGTTGTTTCCAGACACACAGCATATAGTGTTGTCCACTGCAGCTCTGGTTTATATCTCTGTGACCTGGGAGGGGAGGAGCGAGGAGGAGGGAGAAAAACTGTCAATGTGTGTTTGTGTGAAAGAAAGTGGTGGTGAATATAATGTGATCATTGACAGCATGTCCAGAGCAGGAATGTGAGAGAATGTGTGCCATTGAGGGAGAAATCTCCTTTATTCTTGCTTTTATAGTACTTCATTATTCTCACCAAGAATTCCTCTCAGTCTCACAAGAATGAGAGTAGTGTGTGTGTGTGCGCGCGCGTCTGTAAGTTTAAGTTAAATGCACCATTGAAAAACTGTTTCTCTAGCTGTTGTACGTTTGTCCATAATAATATTATTTGTTGATTTCAGTGCTGCCGTCATTGCAGTACTGATTTCTGCGGTGACACTACGGTGACCTTATTTCACTGTCGATTAATGTTTGGAAAAGTATATAAAAGCAGAAGTATTAACACAGTGTTATTATGAACTTAACAACTTTTCCAGCAGATCACACACTGGAATAAGGCCATTGTCATTTTAAGTGTTGCCATTTTAAATGGTCTCAAAAAGTACTTTATCCTGTATTATTAATATTATAATTGTTATTTCCATTACAGTGAATAGTGTTCAATGTGTAAAGTTCTGCGTATTTATGATACAGAAATATATAAATATATATAAATATATGATCTTGTTACTTTGGTATGTCGTGTTGTGTGAGAAAATCAGAAGTGTATTTTTGTACATGCCAATTCTGCTGCTGCTGTCTCTATAGAAAGTATATTTGCTACAAAATGCACCATTTGTATATTGTGTACATCTGATGTCCAATGCTCACGAGAACAAACTTTCATTGATTTTAATAAATGTTGCTCTTGTGAAACTACTTTGCAGATCAAATGTGATTTTTTAGTTTAACAACTCGGAGCTTGAGAAGTTTGGCAGATTTTTCTTTTGGTCTGGATGTAGGAAGAAAGATTAAGAATATAGCCAGAGACACTGACATGAAGGAGCATTTAGAACAAATACAGTTATGCTCAGTTTTTCAAAGAGGAACTGGCATGAAGCAGATTTAGAGATGAAATGTGAAACAATTCACAAGAGGTAGAACATATAAGAGAAAAAAAATTCAAATACATCAACACCCTACTTACATTTCTGAACAGCTACATTGAGTTCAGTTCATACTTGACTTTCATATTTTTGTTTATTCATCTGCCTTCAGCAATTTAGGGACAACAGCAGGTTAATATTTCAGGGCGAGGCAAGTTTATTTGTATATCACATTTCAACAGCAAGGCAATTCAAAGTGCTTTACATAGAGCATAAAAAGCATCAAGACAGAATATAAAAGGGACAACAAGGGAATGTAAAAAAGACATTTAAATACAATTAAAAAGTGTTAAATTGGAAATAAAAAGAAGCTAAAATAGAATAAGGCAGATAAAACAGAGGAATAAAAGTTATAGTGTAGTGTAACCCTCAGATTTCGTTTAATAAAAGGCAGCGGTAAACAGAAAAGTCTTCAGCTATGATTTAAAAGAACTGAGAGTTGTAGTGGACCTGCAGGTTTCTGGGAGTTTGTTCCAGATATGTGGAGCATCAAAACTGAACGCTGCCTCTCCATGTTTAGTTTTGACTCTGGGGACAGAAAGCAGACCTGTCCCAGATGACCTGAGATGTCTGGATGGCTCATAACGTAGCAGCAGATCAGAAATGTATTTTGGCCCTAAACCATTCAGTTATTTATAAACCAACAGCAGTATTTTAAAATCAGTTCTTTTAGAGACATGAAGCAAGTGTAAAGACCTCAGAAATGGAGTGATATGATCCACTTTCTTAGTCTTAGTGAGGACTCGAGCAGCAGCGTTCTGAAGCAGCTGCAGCTGTCTGATCGATTTTTTAAGGTGACCTGTAAAGACACTGTTACAGTAGATGAGTCTACTGAAGATAAATGCATGGACAAGTTTTTCCAAATCCTGCTGAGACATAAGTCCTTTAATTCTTGATATATTCTTTAAGCGATAGTAGGCTGACTTTGTAACTGTCTTAATGTGGCTATTGAAATTCAGGTCTGAGTTCATGACTACCCCAAGATTTCTGGGTTGGTTTGTGATTTTTAACATTCTTAATTGAAGCTCGATGCTGACTTTTAATCATTCTTCCTGGGCTCCAAAAACAATTATTTCAGTTTTATCTTTGTTTAATTGAAGAAAATTCTGGCACATCCAATTGTTGATTTGTTCAATGCACTTACTCAGTGCTTGTATTGGACCATAGTCCATAATCCATAATCCATAGTCCTGGTGTTATGGTTATGTAAATGTGTGTGTCGTCTGCATAATTATGGTAACATATTTTGTTATTTTCCATAATCTGAGTCAGTGGAAGCATGTAGATGTTGAACAGAAGAGGCTCCAGACTTGAGCCTTGGGGAACTCCGCATGTCATTTTTGTCTGCTCAGATGTTTAATTACCTATAGACTCAAAGTAGTCCCTGTCCTCTAAGTAGGATTCAAATCAGTTTAGTACTGTGCCAGAAAGTCCCACTCAGTTCTCCAGTTGGTTTAGTAACATGTTGTGGTTGACTGTGTCAAATGCAGCACTGAGATCTAGTAATACTAATACTGGAATTCTGCCACCGTCTGTGTTTAAGTTTATGTCAATGAAGACCTTAACAAGAGCAGTCTCAGTGCTGTGGTGTGGTTGAAATCCTGACTGGAAGACACCAAAACAATTGTTTAGTGGCAAGAAGTTGTTCACTTGTTGAAAAACAGCTTTGTCAATGATTTTACTTAAAAATGGGAGGTTTGATCCGGGCCTACAGTTGCTCATTAGTGAAGTGTCTAGATTGTTCTTGATGACAGCAGTTTTCAGGGCCGCTGGGAAGACACCTGAGAGAAGAGATGTGTTTACAATTTGCAGAAGATCTGAGGCCATACAATTTGAAACAATTTTGAAAAAGCCTGTTGGCAGAATATCAAGGCAGCAGGAGGAGGATTTCAGATATTGTATAATGTCCTCCAGGTTTTTTGTGGTTGATCAGATAAGATTGCGTCATACTACTTGAATTGATTTTAAGTGGACACAGGGACAACACATACCCTCTACCTGATCACTGACTGTTTGTCTAATTTTCTGAATTTTTCAGTAAAGAAGGAGACAAATTCATTACAGGCCCTGGTGGATAGAGATACAGGGGCTACTGACACAGGAGGGTTTGTTAGCCTGTTGACAGCAGCAAACAAGGCACATGCATTATTATTGTTTTTGGCAATGATGTCAGAGAAGAAGGACGACCTCGCCTTTCTCAGTTCCAAATTATACATGCAATGTCTGTCTTTACAGATGTCATAATTGTTTTTCGCCACCTGCGTTCAGCTTTTCGACACTCTTTATTCTATTCTGACTAGTGTGACATTTCTCCATGGAGATCTTTTCTTACCAGAGACAACCTTCACCTTAGTGGGTGCAATGGCATCAATCAATCAATTGTCAAATCAACAATCAATTTGTAATTTTAGAATTGAAATCTACAAGCTCATTGACTGAGACCCAAGAGTGGGTGGGTGTGGAAGAGAAAGCCTGAATAAATATTTCACGGGTGTTTTCAGTGATAAACCGTTTTGTGATTACCTCTATTTGAACATTCGTGTACACACAGATAGTACACTCAAAGAAAACACAGGAATGATCAGAGAGAGCAACATCAGTTACCACAACCTTAGAGATGTTGCGGTGAGGACCATTGGAGATGATTAAGTCCAGAGTGTGCCCCTCATTGTCAAGATGAAATGTTATTTATCTCGAAATAAAAATACTAAATATATACTATATTACTACTGTAAGGATTATACTACTATAATCCTTTACATAAAATAAAAATCAAAATCAATTGGGTCATGGAAGGTGCTGGATACTTTCAGAAAGTGAAATTAGTAAACCTGAGGAACCCCATCACACTAATAAATATCTCACATAATAAACATATTCCTCTGCTTGTTCCAATGTTTTGCTCTTAAGGTTTTGTGCAACTCTTAAAGTAATCTGTAATCTTTGGAACTTTTGGGGTGTTGACTCATGTAAGGTTTGAACAGTGCTTGGCTGCACAACATGAGTATGTGAGGCTGAAGAAATTATAGGACTGCACAATTATTATCAAGGTTCGTGAAGTAATTTATGGAGGAATTCTTGAAAGACCCCTGTGTGCTTCCCCTCTGCCTGCAGTCTGATGCACCCCTCAAAGGTTTGTTTAAGCCGTTTGACTTATGATTGTAAACCTGATACAGATATTTACTGCAAGGAAACTTTGAGAGCAAAATTTACTAACACAAGAATCAACTGTGGCTTTGTAACTATTTCTCTAAACCTTAATTTATAATGTTTTCTGAAAGCCATTAACACACGGTTCAACACAAAACAGAACAGCAGTCAAAGTTGACTCATATATTTAGAGAACACATTCTGAAATGTCAAAACCAGCAGAAATATAGATGGAATCATCAAAAGCCTTCACATTTCTACACTGGTGTATCTCATATTTTCCACCAGTACGTCATATTAGAATATACTGATGTACTGATGTAGCTCCACTGGCCTGATGTTCCCCAGGGAGACAAGTTGCACAGGAGATAAGATGGTGTAATCCAAACACAACTGTTGCATCCAAATCTCAAAGTTCACAAGTTTTTAAAAAGAAAAATTTTTTCATTATTTTTTTTTTTTTTTTTAACAAGACTGTGTTTTGGTGGGGTTTATTTTTTTGGGAGAATGACAGTGTTTGGAGTTTTCTTTTCCTTTAACTTTTCTCATATATGCTTTTAAAGGGCTGCACACCTCATGTTCTCTTGAGTTACACAGACTTGTGACGGATGCAAACAATATCACACCACAGAAAAGAATGAGGCAGCAAATTAAAGCAGAAAATTAGTGATGATGTAATGTATCACCTTTCTGCATACATAAAATCATTTAATTTTTTGGTGTCATTTCCTGTTTTCACTTGAGAACGGGACACTTCAGCATCTGAAATGTTTAGAGATGTCAGATTCTTTCTCCTTCCATCAACCTGCATCACAGAAAGTAGAAATGAACACAAAAGAGGGAGGTAAGGGTTTGGAAAGGGAATCTTGAAATCTCTGAGTCTTGAAATCTCAGCAACTGGTCAAGGAATCAGTAATACTATGCATGTCGGTCACTTTGTGGAACAAAATGTTACAATGTGTACAGCTCAAGAAGATACGTTTTCATTATTTCATTTTATCTTTAATGTCACAGAGGGAGAACTTAACTTAAATACTAATATAATAAAGAATAAAATGAACAATTTATCAATAAGATAAAACACAAAATACACATATTATACCACTGTCCTCATTACCGTCACCGAGATCATCAGGCAACACCCCACATTCATAACAAGTGAGGATAAAGATGGGATAAAGAACCTCATAAACCCTTAACTGCAACCTCTAGGATGAGGTAGACACAACTGGAGCTCACTATATGTAAAGAATGCAAGCAATCCAGCAAGATAGTCTCTGTGTAGTCTTATTTTGGAGTGAGGTTATTAAATATTTTGGATCACCTCTCATTTTATGTAATAAAGCTCTTCTGATTAATGGATGTGACTGTGGACTGTGAGAATTTATAGATCCTAAATGCAACCCAACACACAGCAGTCAGCTAGGCTTCAGAAAGGGGGCTCCAGTAGAATTACCATATGAACCTTACACGCACATGTTGGCCTTATTAGCTGTTGTTATCTGAGGTCTCATTGTGAAAAGACCAAACAACCACAAAAGATCTTTTTGTTTGTTTTAAAATGCTTGGATCTCTTTTCGTGTACTACCTGCCTCAGGTCTATTCTTAACGATCTGCGTGTGGCTGGAGTCAAAGCAGGGCCAGCAGCCGACATGTTAGAGATAATGACATGTAACAACCAGGTGTAAAACAGGATTGATGTATAACCACTGTCATACGACAACAGGAATCCTCTGAAAGGAACAAACTGTGCCTCTGTCAAAATGTCTCCTACTGACATGTTAGAGCTGAATCTTTCTGTCCTCTGCGACCTGGAAGGTGATGTAAGAAAGTAGGGGAACTGTCTTTTTTCAATTCACAGTGGCTGCTGGTATTTATAACTCAACATACCTGGCAGAAGTTGTACCTGCTACATATAGGTTTACAATATTCACAGCTTAAAAGGGAAAGTTCAAGAACATTGTTGAGTGTCTGGTGTTGATTTGCTCTCTTGGTTACATATCCACTATGGATGGGATCGTGATGTGATGAGTAATAATCATTTATAGACCCAACCATCTTTTTATCATTAGAACATAACAGACATGCCTGGCTGGCTACACTGTAAGCTTCTTATTTCAGAAAGGAGGGTGGGGTAATGGTTTCAATCAGTGAAGTTGAGCTACGAAAGGTTACAAATGATGGAAAACATTTTGAGAGCCATTATGTCTGGCTTAAAAACATTAATATCCTTCAAAATGTAAAAAGCCAACAAATGATCCCCAGATTTAGTTTTTAAAAAAAAGGCTAAAGGTGTTGCTATTGTTGCTGTGAGTGATGACACTGTATAATGCACATTCTCATTAATCAACTTGATTCATAGAGCCCAAAACTACCAAACTAAAAACAAGCATTATGGTCAAAAATGTATATAAAAGAAGTAAACACTGAAAGGCACTCTCAAAAAAAAAGTCTGTGATAAAATACACTCATAAGTGAGGATGTTTAAAGTAAATGGCAGGTATGCGCAGTCTGTCCAGATCCAGTATGTAGAGCTGATCACCATCTGAATCTTTCAACTCATGCTGATCCACAGAGAAAGTTCACATCTGCAGCAGCTGTGGGATCACACACAGACGTTTCAGCCTGTTCCTGCTCTGGTTCCCATTCTGTGCTGGTCCAGCAGAAAGCAGGACAAATCACACCATGAGGGCTGAGTTTGTAGCAACTCAACTGTCAACCTCATGATGATCCATGATGCACCTCTACCAGCAGCATCTGTATTACTATATTTCAAGCACAGGACTGCAGGACAGCAGCTGTAGTTACTGTAGATTCACAACAAAACTCCAAAGCTGACACAAAATATAGGCAAAAAACGTCCATAGGTACCTCTCAAACCACCAGTGCAGCATAGTCTACTTCTCAGTTCTGCTGCTGTCTGTTGCTAGCATGGTTAGCTACTGCAAACAGCTATCTGTGCTAGCAAAAACAAAAGCTGTGTATTTAGGTGTATTTAGGTGAAAATATGACAGCAGAGAAGCAGATTATGCTAAATGAGTGGTTTGAGAATTTTTGATGTGTTCTCACTGTAAAACTGGATCACTGTCAGATTTCATTGTAGTCACTGCAGCCTCAAAACAATAAGGTCATAGGTTCAAGCCCACCAGCCGGCTGGGGCCTTTCTGTTTGGAGCATGTTCTCTACATGTTTCCATGTTTTTTCTCCAGGTGCAGATGTTTCCCTCTACAGTCCAAAGGCATGCAGGTTAGGTCATTTGTGGTATTTGCTGTTAGAAATTGTTATTTAAATTGCCCATGGGTGTAATTTTGATAGCCTGATGCACCAGATGGTTTGTTACACAGAACCATCTGAGAAGTCGCCCATGGAAACTGTTTGGAAAAGGGCAGGCACTTCCAAAAAATACTTGGCAGATGATTGGATGAACCATCTGTCTATCACCATCTATCACCGTCTTACCTTGCAAAACAGCTGGATGCGCCACGCTGATTGGTCCGAACCTCTAGTGGTTTGGACACAAGCATGTAACTTAAAGCCTGACAAGATGGATTCTCATGTGATCTTGTGACGTCATGATCTTGTGAATCCAGCTGCCTCACAAGGTAATAATTTTGAGTGTGAATGGCTGATTGTGGTTTCTGTCTGTAAGCCCTGTGTTACCCTGTACCCTTCTCTCTCTTGCACAAGATAAGTGGTTGTGGATCCTGGATAAATGAATACAGTAGATGTCCAAGCTGACAAGAGCAACTGTCCTCTATAATGAAGCAAGTTACAAACTTTTCAGACTAAGGTGGACTATTTCTCAAAGTTTGTTTTCTTGTTTTCTTATTTCTCATACCATGTTGCTGGCTATACAGGTGCAGTTCACATTCTCAGACACTAGCTGCCCTTCTGGCAACAGAAAACATTGCTTTTGTTTTCACAAGGAGGATAGGGGAGTTTTAGGGCAGCTTGGCTTCTCAGCGAGAATCCTCAGCCAGCTTGTAGCTCTGTACAATGAGTCACGCCTGATACAATCTATCCCACTCGTGAATTTCAGTCAAAACAGCACTTAGGTGTGTTTTCCTCCCTGCGCTTTACTGTTGACCCTCTCTGAAAAGCATGTTAACTCCCTGGACAGGAACCCTTGTGATATTCCCACATATTGTTTTTCTGACACACATTGTGCAGCTTTTGCCAAAACTGTTATTTTGCAGTGAAAAGCAAAAGCAGGCATGAGTAAGCTGCCCCTTTGAGCCTTGCGGGACCCTGCATCTGATGTTGATTAAGTTCCTACGTGCAAAATATTGCAAAAATAATGGCCCTGACAGGGGAATATCTCAGTGCTGACTTGCATCCAGTTTTACAGTCCTGTACTTTGTGATGGAAGTAGCTGCTGTAAAAGAAACAAGCATATTGTAGCATTGTTTCTTCCAAGCTGAAACCCACAAATTATGATTGTGGTGGTTTATGGGACTCTGCAGAGGTACAGAGCCATTTGAAGAAAAACATGTCAGTTTTTTGTTTGACGTTGTTACATCTAAATACAGCTAATTGCAGGCACAGCTCAAAAGAATTTAAGACCTCCAACAAAGTTCAGTTACATAACAGGAGAAAAGATTTATGTGTCAGGAGACGGAGGACAGAACGCAATGTGAAGCAGAGAGATGTACACACCTGTTAGAGAGACAGTGAAGAAGACGGTCTGTGTGTCTGTGAATCATGTATGTGAGCATATCAGTGTCTATACAGTATGTATTTGTGTGCATGTGTATAAACATATACATGCATTTTATGCTTAGTGTATTGTTTTTTCTTTTTGTGTACATGAAAATGTATTCCTGTGCATATGTGTCCATGTATCAGTCTGTATATGTGAATGTGAGAATGTGAATGTGGACACACATAGCATACATAGTGTATGAACTTAATAGTGCCTTCACATGAAAAAAAATCAAGAAAAGCATGTCTAAAATGAGAAAGATGATGTGCAATCCCTCTTTTTTTGCTCTCTCTCTCTGATGCTGTGGGTGGTGGTATCGTGTGAAAAAGTGACATCAATGCATAACCACCATTGGTAACTTGTTTGAAGACTTGACTTGTTTGATTATCAGAGTCAACTGTTGCTAAATAGCTGATAGTTTGCACAATTAAATAAAACCCTCTTCTTGCCCTCTTTCTTCACTGAAATTAGTTAGCTGGTGAGGTCAGTTGCATCAAATTCGATTTGGAAAATTCTGATTAAGGCATTAAGGAACTAAACAAAGATTAGTTTTCCTCGTAGCTGGCTTGTGCATATACTGCACATACCCATGACGCATGTTGGATAACCCCTTCCGACATTAGATGAATTGTGAGGCTAAAAATGGCCCTGCAGGATTTTCCTCTCATCTACAAAGACTAGATTCCCTGTTGGATTCCTGCCTATGGCTCCCTTTTGAACAGTTACTCCCCATCCTCTCTGTATTGCTTAAACACAAACACAAAGCATGCACATTTAGTAGGTCTCTGCCTTATCAAATAATGATATTAACTGGCAAATATTCAGGTATGAATGCAAAGGGACACACCCACATTCACACTTAGCCTCTGGGGAAACCTCAGGATAGCTTCCCTGCTGATTTTCCACATGCTGTTGTGTGTACTTTTATATTTGTACCCCTTTCATGTGTAAACCAGTGAAAGTGCGTGGCAGGGCACATGAGTCTGACCTTCGCTGGCATCAGAAGTGAAGGATTAGGTCAAACTTTTATCACCACCAACGCTCTCACCTATGTTCTCATGAAAAAAAAAAGCCAAATACTTTAAAGATACTTTATTTTTACATTTACTACTTACTTTTATCAGGGGAACCCCCTAAGTATTTTATTAGGGAATCCCTTCCCTCTCTTGCAGATCAAGCTGTCAAGTACAATGCATTTTTTTTTTTTTTTTTTTTTTTTTTTATGGCTGGAAAGTGGATAAAGTCAGTTAAGTCAGGGATTTTTCATCTGCAAAAATAATGCAAAAATAATGCAAAAATATGTAAAAATATGTATCCTACATATCCTCCAAGAATCATCACCTTATTATGGTCGAGCGGTTTGCATGTCCCTGTGACCCTGGGAGCTGTGTTATCGGGGGCAACAGCCCCTGGTAGGGTCTCCCGAAGCCATTTGGTCGCAGGTGAGGGTCCAGACTAAGAGCATGGATCTCAATGAAGCAGCATCTATGGGGTGCAGGAACCTCATGGGGAAGAGGGAGACTGGGGCAGCCTCCTTGAGCCAGGCTAGGAGTGGGAGCTGACTGCAAGTGTCTGTTTCTGTTTCTAGTCTGCTGTTTCTAGTGAAGCAATACCAACTAGATATAGTTGGGCTCTCCTCTATGCATAGAACTCACTCTGGAACCAAACTCCTGGACAGGGGTTGGTCTCTCTTCTTTTCTGGAGTTGCCCGGGTTGAGAGGCAGGTGTGAGGACACTCACAGTGTGGGAGTTCACCTTGTGAGGTGGCTGCTCAGAGTTGTGGCCAGAAGGTCATCGTGCCTGTCGTGGCCGTAACCTGAGAACCCAGTGCTGGGTGTGGATGAGATACGCCCTAAGATGCTACATTGTACATTGGACATTGTTTGGCTGTCTTGGCTGACTCACTTCTTCAGTGTTGCATGGAGGTCTGGGACAGTGCCTGTGGACCGGCAGACTAAGGTGGTGGTTCCCATTTTTAAAAAAAGGGGGGTTATGTACATAGTGTGTGAACTTAATAGTGCATTCACATGAAAAAAATCCTGATTCTGTTTGTGATGTTCATGGATCTCAAGGCACAGCTGGGGGAGGAGAATGTCTGGTTTGGGGACCTCAGGATCACTTCTCTGCTTTTTGCAGAAGATGTGGTTGTCAGACCTGAACTCCAGCAGGCGCTTGGACAGTTTGCAACCGAGTGTGAAACAGTTGGGATGAGAGACCTCCAAGTCTGAGGCCATGGTTCACTGCCAGTTGACTGCTCCCTCTGGGGTGGGCGTGCGTTGCTGCCTCAAGTGAAGGAGTTCAAGTATCTTGTTCAAGAGTGAGGGTAAGTGTCAGTTTGACAGATGGATCGGTGCAACATCAGCAGTAATGCAGGTGTTGTACTGGACTGTTGTGGTGAAGAGGGAGTTGAGCTGAAAGGGAAAACTCAATTTACCAGTTGGTCTACATTACAACCCTCACCTAGGGTCATGAGCTTTTGGTAGTGACTGAAAGAATGAGATTGCTTATACAAGTGCCCAAAATGGGTTTCTTCCGTAGGGTGTATGTCTTCTCTGCCATGGGAATGACTCAGGATCCCCTAGGTGGAGCTGTAGAATGTTGCTGGGGAGAAGGATATCTTGGACCAAAAACAGTCCTGTGTTAAAACGATCCAGGGGGCTGCATTGGTGGGAGCATACTATTTCATGTGCTGATTAGATGATGAAATACAATCCAGGAAGTCCAGATTGAGTAATAGATTCATAAGTTAAAAGACTTAACAGACACCAAAACATTGCACAGTGGTTTATAATACTATGAGCCAGGATTTCACAACTGATAATGACTTTATCCTACATCTAAAGATTGTGATAAACAGTAGAAATACAGCATTCATAGTGCCTATTCGTAGCCATATTTTAATGGCCAATGACATTGCATTGCTGTCCCTCAAAAATTAAGCCAGATTACATTTTTTTGTTGGACATCCCTGCATTTTTTTTCCTGGTGGAGCCATCTATGTTTGCACCCTCACATACAGGGCTAATATCGGTCTCAAAGTGATCTTACTGCTGTGAGCACACTAACATTTGAAGGCAATCTTGATAGGAGTATCTGAATTTTTATCAACTCAGAGCTTGTCTCATCTCAATTATGATGGCTGGACAGCAAGAGGATATTGCAAGATTTTAGCAAACTGTAACTATAAAACTGTAAAAAAAAATACTTGAATTTTGAAAAGTTAAGAAAATATGTCCCCAGTCCCCAATGGAATTATGCTTTGGCCAGGTTTAGTTTGGCACAGCAGCAGTGCACCTGGATAGAGTTTGGGATTAGAAGGGACTAGTCCATTATCATTTTAAAGCTGTTCTCTATCCACCATTATGTACTCACTCAGACAGTTTGGGGTTATGGTGTTGAGTGTCTTTTCCGAAGAGCAAACAAATATTCTTTTCCAGCAGATCTAGAGACATAAATTGTAAATATGCAGCAGCCCAAATATGTCACCACAAATATGCTGCAAAGGGCAGGGGATGTCTCTTTTTATAAAGTCACTCTTTTTTTTAATTCACTCTTGACAAAGTAAGCCTTGTTTTTAGTGCGGTTTTATTTTGAATTTCTAAATTATCCTCCAAGTGAAACCCCATAGAGAAGAAGTGCAGAAGTGTCTTTGAGCAAGATACCAGATCTCTACCAGCTCCTGGGGTGCTGGCCTGTACCTGACCACAGACCCTCTACTTCTCCCCTGACTTTGTTAGGCAAGAGGGTAAAAGAGTTTCCTTGTATGGATCAATAATGAACCAGGTTTAGGGTGCACACTATTGCAGTTTGCAAAAGAAGATGAAATGTGGAAGGAAGCATGAGAGGAGGAGGAAATGGCAGCCGATGTGGGGGTTCTGCAATGACCTATGAGTAAAACTGAAGACATAAAGAACCACTGATACCCCCCGCCCAACATCAAGGCTTCAAAAGCACATAGTACCCCTCCCCTAAACACCTACACTCCATGTCCCTCTCTGATGATTGACACGTATATGAGTCATGTTGGTGGCAGGTCAGTGTTATTCATGTTGAAGGAATAAAATGTTCTCCATTGTTCTTATTTATAGATCATTGCCTGTGCTGACCACATTTTGATCCTGTGGTCATTTTGGTCACCACACAACAAACTGCAGTCTTTTTTTTCTTTTAAAAGGTGCCACATGGCATTTTACCATCCATAGATCCCACTGTTGACAACAAATGGCCTCTGCACTGTGTTTTACAGTGTAAACTACTGAGATGGATTTGGAGGGAAATCTCCTGTTTATATACACATCATTGTTACACTGTCAGTGTGTGTGTGTGTGTGTGTGTGTGTGTGTGTGTGTGTGTGTGAATATTTCAGTGCTTACAAATGTCTGCAAGCATGTTTATGTGTTCGTATGTGTTTGCCTGTCAGCAAAATCTTCTGAGGTTACACAGGACAAATCAGAATTTAGAATTTACAACAGTGCCCCAGGTGCATTTTGGTTGTAATGGCTAATGTAAATCTTTCTTTTTGGAAATTCCAAAAACAACAGAGACAGAAAACATAGAGAGAAACAGTTGGTCAGTGCCCTGTTCAGTCAGTGTGTAATTTACATTACAAAAACCATGCGTCTCACTTATTACCAGCTAAGCTATGTGACACAGACATGTGTTTGCACAAGCACACACACATGCGCATTTGATGTTATATAATGCAGCACCATAACCCTAACAACCCAAACCTAAGCCTCTTTTACAGTGAAATTGCTGAACACATGACATCAACATTTGAAAATGATAGTGTGTGTCATACAGTTTTTTACAGTTGGTACCTGCATGGTTCAATGCTGAGTATGTGTCTTCAAAACTCTTCACACAGTCAACACAACAGCAACAACATGGACCAAACTGTGACGACATTTGCATTGTTTTCACAAAAAAAGCCTCCAATGACTACAGCCTTCATATTTCCTGGATACTTTTCTCACTCAAACACAACAAAACTCTGTGGACCTGTAGTCCATTTTGCAAATGCTTACACACTCACTTCAAAACTGAACATGTATTCATATGGGCAGAATTTTGCCAAATCATAACCACACTGAAATTCATCTATATTCGACCTAAAACAAGAAAATTTGTCAAAAATAAAGCCCACTGAAAACTTTCCTGCTGCATTTATATCACTAGTTCTTGTAAGATGAACTGTAGTATGTTCGATACACATTTCTTACACTATTACACTAACAATTAAAAAATAACATATACACAATAAAAAAACAACCAGAGGTCACAAAGTGAAGTACTACTTCAAAGACTGCCATAAAAAGATGCATCATGTTACCTGTTGTTATGTTTCTTTTTCTGATTGACACATGAGTTCTTGTGTTTGAAGACTGTCATTAGGCTTAGAAAGGAAAAAGGAGGTTATGGATGTTTATGTGTGTGTGTGTGTGTGTGTGTGAGTGTGTGTATGTATGTTTTCCTTCTTATTACCTGGTCACGAGTGGCTATTATATTTCTGACCTCTGACCCCCTTACGTAAGCTTCCGTATTTACTACACTCAGACCTTTTCACAGTCCCTCAGTGTGTAGCCAGAATTTCTGATATTGCCAAAATATGAATGTGTTTTGGGCTGCTTGCCAAGATGTGACTCAGAGCTGGCTTTTAGGTGATATAACACACACCCTGGAAGCCATATTAGACATCTTCAGCTCTTGTGCAACAATGGCTGTGTATGGCTCATTGAGCTTTTTGAAATGTTTTTAATGGTTTAGGCTTGGCCTCTTAGTTCCAAGTAAGGTACTTTTACAGTTCAGCATGCTGAAATATAGAATTACATTTTATACAATAGTATGCTTCCATCATTGTGGCAGCAGTTTGGGGAGGGCCCTCTCCTGTTTCAACTGCCTTAGCAGAAGAGTGGAGGCAGCTATAACAGCAGAGTAATGTCCATGGCTTTTGAATAAGATGTTCAACAATCGTATATGGGTGTAATGTTTGGGTGTTTACTGTACACACTTTGTTTGGGTGTCCTCACTATATTGGCAGTGTAGACTATCTTTTAACTAATGGAAATAATGGAAAAATCATGAATTTATTTTCAGATCTGAAAACTTTGAACAGATCAGTTTTCTGCCTCTGCCTCTAATTTTATTCTAAAATACCAATGATGGAAGGTGATCTTTGACCTTTTGTACACAGAGGCAGGAAAGATGTGGATGCTGAGAGGGACAAGTTCACTAAAGACATATTTCTTCTATTTTTTCAAAGACATGTCAATACATTTTGGAAGGGAATGGAGAAGTAAATGCAGTGTTAAATCAATCAGAGTCAAGAAGGTGAAAAATGCTGGACTATACTGTATTGATGATTAGTGATTGGATTTTGTTTTGGTGTAGTCTGAGATGCCTACAGTAAATGGCGTTCTTTGTCTGTTCAGCCATGGTGGATGTCACTGTTAGACCTACAGTGTTCATCTTTTGATTAGAAAGCAGCCCATTTTGTGTCCTCAGCCACTGATTTAGAAACCAACACAACTCCTAGACGTTCCCTACATATTTTCTCCCATTCTCTGACTCCCTCACTATGCATGCAGACAAAGGTGAATATTCCATCATTTTCCCACTCAGTTTAACTGCTGCCTTTGATACCATCAATCATGCCATTTTACTTGATAGGTTACATAACTGGGTTGACATTTCTCATACAGCTTTAAACATGTTTCCTTTGTATTTGACTAATAGATATTTTAAAGTTTGTATCAACAATCATGTGTCCTCCTCAGCTCCCCTGCTGTGTGGAGTCCCTCAGGGGATGTTCTTTGGACCAATCCTCTTCTCTTTATACAGGCTTCCTCTGGGTCATTTCAACTGCTTTCAAGATGATTCATATCACTGTTATGCTGATGATACACATATCTGTTTCTCTGCCAAACCCAATAATAACCCGAACTCAACTGTCCTCCCTCCATGATTGCTTAGCCACCATGTCTCTTAATTTCTTCAACCTAAACCCTAAACCCTAAACCCCAAAACAGAAGTTCTTTTTATTGGACCTGCTAACTTTGCCACTGCAGTGGATCGGTTTATTGATCTATTTCACTCAAATATCTATTCTATCACTAAGAATCTTGGCATCATCTTTGACCACTGTATGACTTTTGACCATCATTTTACTAAGCTCATCCAGTCCTGTTTTCTTCAGTTAAGAAAAATTGCAAAAAATAGATGTATCTTGTTTTCTACAGATCTCTAGGTATTAATTCATACTTTCATTTTCTCCCATCTAGATTATTGTAATTCCCTCTACATGTGCCTCAGTCAAGCTGCTCTAAATCGTTTACAGTTGGTTCAAAATGCAGCTGCCAGGCTATTAACTAGAACTAGCCATCTGTCCCACATTACCCCTGTTCTTGCATCCCTCCATTGGCTTGAACTACAAGATCCTTTTGATAACATATAAGGCCTTGCATGACCTTGTCCCCAGTTACATCTCTGATCTCCTCGTTCCTCATTCCACTTCTTGACCACTCCGATCCTCAGATCTCAGCCTTTCATCCAACTCCCACTCCAACTGCAAACAAAAAGTGACCGTGCCTTTGCAGTTTTAGCCCCAACGCTCTGGAATCATCAGATTTACTGAATCCTTGGACTGTGTTAAGAGCAGCTTCTAAAAACCCATCTTTTTAGGCAAGCCTTTTTATAGATCTCCATTCCTGTATTATGTTTTTCTTCACTTCAAGTTGGTCTGTTTATCATTGTGCTGTGTTATACTGTAATTTATTTGACTTTTTTATGTATTCATTTATTTATTAATTTATAGTTTTTATCTGTGTGTGTGTGTGTGTGTGTGTGTGTGTGTGTGTGTGTGTGTGTGTGTGAAGCACTTTGTAACTGTGTTTTAAAAATTACTATATAGCTTTACTTACTCCCCACCTCCCTTCAATTTTCACCCCGCATGTAAGAATATTCTAGCTGAACTTTCCTCCACATAGAGAATCGGGCTCTGGAAAGTTACTTTCAAATTTCTTGTCTGTTCTTGATTGTCTGAATTTGTCACCCTGATCTGCTGCCAGGATTGTACTGACGATGGGGCCGACCAGGCATGCTGTCATTGCATCAAGGGAGCTTTGGACCTAATGTGTCCACCAAATGCCATATGTGACATAACAAGTGATGTAACCCACTGGACTGCTCCAATTCAGTAGAACATTATTTTCATAAATGAAGAGGAAAGCACAGTGTACACCTGCAACCTCGAGGCTCCCCAGCTGGCTGTTACAGCAACAGCAACATTGTGGATGACATCATGGTTACATAACATGAGTCAGTGTTTGGTTTGATGGTAACACAGGGGAAACGATGATTAGGTCACCAACATCTCTAGGTTTGTTGGGAGTGTTGATGTGCATAGTATATTTCATGTCAAGTAACAATGAAAAAAGAATGCAAACATGACATTTCTTTCATTCCAAAGGAAGCTGCTCTACCAATGCAAACACTGAAAATGTTTCTGAGACAGGCCCCATGCACACAAATGACACAAAAGAATCTTGACAAAACTCTTGGTGGCTAGTAAGGTATGTGATAGTCAGGGAATTTTTGCATAGTTTCATAGGGTATGGATGCATATGGAAAAAGTCAGATGGAACACAAAGCGAATTTTCACCTCATGTCATTCACGCATATTTGACCACTTTGTGTTTATTTGCCCCAAACACCCGAAATACCTACTGTACAGGTATAGGTAGCTGTAAGCTAGCCAGCAACAGACAGACCGACTGTGTCTGTGCAGGTGTTTCTCTGTGTTTGTGTTCAGTTCAGCTTCTGAATGAACTCAGGACTCACCACAATCTCATGTTCTTTCTGTTATTTCCCTCCAGTCTCTCCACTTTTTTCTCTCCTCTCTGTATGTTTATGATTCATTCATAAAGCTTCGGGATACAAATTTTATGCTCAAGTTGAAACATTTTCAGCTTGTGCAGATGTGTATGCGCTTCTATTCAGGTCTTTGCATTGACTTTGTATGTAATTGTGGTGCGTCTAAAACTCACTTTGCGTTCTGTCTGAACACAGTTAGGGCACCAGGGTATCATGTGACCTGCAGTTCATACAGTGGCTACTGTGCTGAAATCACCACACAATGAAGCGCTGTCCTTGGAGCTTTGTCAATGGACACTTGGTTACTATTATATTATTATTCATTTCTAATTTCAACAGGCAAATGTTGCAAATTCAGATGTTACAAATGTAACAGTTTACACTTTTCCAACAGCATAACAAGAGTAAATGTGACAGGAAATACAACACTTTCCCCTCCACTTTTTCCTTTACCTTCTTTTCCTTCTTTCTGTCTGTAAGTGTAGTTACATTTTTAATATAATTAATAAAACATATTTTAATGAGCTCTTTAGAATGATTGTTTATAGCTGAATAAATTGAGAAAGGGATACAACCCCATCAAACTGACTCTGACTATTGTACAATGTAATAATTGGCAAAATGTTACCTATTTTAATGTATTTCTAAATTGATCAGTGGTTGAATAAAACTGGAATCTGTACAGTAATTTCTTTTCTGTTAATATTATATAGTATGTGTGGGAAAAAAATGAATACATGTTATCTCCCAAACACAACAGAGCTGTTTGGATGTAAAAAGAAAAGTGAAAAAGAGATATTTTCAAGATAATTGTTTGAAGAAAAATGTTGGTTTCACTTTTGACCCATTTATAGGAAGACTTTATGTTATTTCTATAATAGCTACCACATTATTAGATGACATCTTTAGCAGCTACCACAGTAAGAGGAACAATTTCCAGTTTTCATCAGCTCAATAAATCCCTCAGAGGGATTTGATTTATAAATACCCTCAAATCTGATTAATGTAATCATTGTAAGTGGCCTTAAGAGGCTTTGTCCTAATTGTGTTCATATCTGACTAGCTGAACAATAACAGAGGGAAAACTGATATTCAGGCAAACCTCCATTACTGATGTGAATCTATCTACCATGCTGACCCACTTTCTGCTCCTCTATGGGCTCACAGCCCAGCAGTGTCAAGGGAGACAGAGTTCACCACCTTATTTGCTGGGATGCAGTTCAGCTTATCTGCATGCTTATCCCTTGTGTATGTGTGTGTGTGTGTGTGTGTGTGTGTGTGTGTGTGTGTGTGTGTGTGTGTGTGTGCTTGTTAACAAAAGTAAATGTTTCATGTAGATATCACCATCATCATGGTTTACCACCGATTTCCGCAAAAGTTGAAAGCAAAGGATACTCCAAGGCCTTGAAAGAAATCTAAGATACACATTTTAATGTAACACAGAGGCACAGAACAACTGCTTTATATTAGAATGAATCAATAAAATGAATGTCACGCTGTTTACATTTCAAATCAAATAAAAATTCAAGAACTATACATTTGTTCTTTTCACAAATAGGTAACTAACTCATTAAAGAGAAAACAAGAATCCATGTACAGTATGCACAGTACATAAATAAGTAGAGTGAATAATTCTGGCCCAGTTGACAAATTAACTGAATATGTAGGTTAAATAAAGATACATTACCAACATGCGGTAGATTAAGTCTTGAATTAATATTTCACGGTCAATGTAAAGCCTGCCTTTCACTGTTTTATATGCAACTCCAAAAAAGCCACTTTTACTCTGTATATAATATTTAGCTATGATAATAACAGCATGATAAACCATCACTAATATGTACAGTAGCAGCTGCTAGTCTGCTTCATCAGGGCTGTGTGGTTGTTGTTTCATCAGATTTGATAGACAGTGGCCTGGCAACAACATAAACAACACCCCCACTCTGTCATCAGAGTTTGATTTAAATGTTGCTAAATCCTGATTGGTGCATGGGAACGTATGACATCAACTGTTTCCAACTGAGACTCGCCCACTTCAAACTAATGAGAAGGGCTCAAAAAAAAAAAAAAAAAAAATCTGAAATCTCTCATGAAAAAAACAAAACTGTAACTTTGACAAAGAATGTTGAGTTCATGTAGGAGTCCATTACTCAATGTGAGAAGCTGATTCACAAAATAGGTTTTTAGGGACTTTAAAGCACACTGACTAACCATATATTCATACTGTATGTTAATTTGCATTATTTACTTCCATCACTCAGATGTGCACAGAAGCAGACAGAAACAGTGCAAACTGCAGTGCCATGTATATGTGTATTTTTTTGCATTTTTTAAATGAACTTTTGAGTTGACAAGTATACAGTATGTGTTACGTTGCTTTTATTTGAAGATATCACTTTGAAATAAGCAATTCAGTTTTTACTAAATTAAAGGATATCACTGGCGGTTTTCTATATTTTTCTTATTGTCAACAAATCTCATGTTCAGAGCCAAACCAACAATGAATTGATCCTACTTACAAGTATTGTGTCTGTATCCAAAGCCTGATAAATCTTATTCCTCTGTGCCGCAGACCTCCGTTGTTATCCAAAAACTATTAAAAACACGTCAGTGACCAACACTGTTGCATGTTACTTTGCCCCGAAGAGTTCTGGGCATGATAGTTAATAACAGCTCCAAAGACTAATAATAGCGATCACGTTGTCAGTCTCTGGAGAGTAGTTGCTTTTTCAACCCAACATGAACTGAATAATGATCTGTGTCACCTTGATTCAATGAGCAGATACTGTATATAGATATATAGATACTGTAATGTAAAACTATAAAATGCCTAATTAATTACAATTTTTTTTTAATTTTTTGAGCAATTCATATTCTTGAGTCTTACTGCAGCAAAAATGTAGATTCATCAAAAGCTTTATTTCATGTGAACCATTTCTCTGTACCTCAAATGGCTCATCTGTAACCTTTAAAGTCTATTTATTTAGTATCAGTCAGTTTGATAAATCATCTGATATCAGCTCATTGCAGATGTCTAAGTGTCTGTGTCAGCTGTTAAGTAACAAGAAACTGTAAGTACAGAAATGAAAGCCAAATAACTGTAAAATCAACTATAAAATAACCAGCTCAGTCCACATCTTCAAAAATCCTAAAAAAGAAAAAACAAATTCAATGGATGCTTATCAAAAATGTTTATGTTCTGTATCTCTCTCAAATATCAGTTTTGGCCCCACAAATCCAGTCTCAGTCAGGCTCATGTTATTTCTGGCTGTTTGTGTATGCCTACCTGGAATAATATTGTTTTGAAATCAGATTTTTCATTCTTCTCATTCAGACATTTAGATAAATAAACATAAACTTACACCTTTATAAAGATCAAGCTCTACTGTAAAATACAATGAACCCAACTTAAAACTCCTGCTTGATGATGTATTCATCTTATGGTGCATTAGTTCACAATAAATGAAACTGAATGAAATGTAACTATGAATTTATTATTTTCAATACAAACATTAACAATATGAACACAGAAATAATCAAACTGAGGAATGTTTTCAGTCTGTGTCCTCAGGCAGGAGGCAGCAGAATGTTTTTCTAACCCAGTTTAAGAAACATCTGATTCCACCCTTCTTCTTCCTTAGGCCTCATGGCTGATGAGTTGGGGTCAGAGGAGGTGGTGGAGATGAGGCAGATGCAGAGTCTGGTTCTGGGTGAGGTGCTGGCTGCTCTGCTGAATCATCCTGGCTGATGGTGAAACACTCCTGGACGGCAGTGATGGCAGTTGAAGAACGTGTTTAATGGAGGCAGCCTGAGGCTAACACCTCAAATGTGCTGAACAGTTTGGAGCTGGGGGGCCTCCTGCTGCTGCTTTGTCAGGCTGCTGGCATATTTGTGAGCCTGGCTGATGATCTCGAGATGTCTGTAGGTTACAGTCATTCAAAGTTTGTTTTAAAAACCCCTCAGGACATCACAGAGGCACCACAACCATTGTACTGTAACTGTTAATAAATGTTTGTCAAATATGACTCACTGAAACTGAGGAGGGATGTTCTCTGGAGGACTCACGTCTCTCATCTTCATGCTGGTGTTCACATCAAACGCCTGAAACAAGGAAGGAGATATGATGAGCTGATTTGACATTTGAGAGAATAAATTGAGTGTAATTTAACAAACTACTGTGAGGCCTTTTCAGGAATCTGGTGTTGCAAATGTGAAGAGACTTTAAAATCAGCATTAAAAATCCTCCAGTTCAAACTCCCAGAGCCTTCAAACAGAAGACAATACAAGCTTTATCTTATTGTTCCTCTTTTCCTTATTAGAGACAGATTGGTGTGACATGAGCAGAGTTCAGGTCAGGTAAAGTGCTGGACTGTCTGTGTGTGTGTCAGTAACTCACTTCACTCTCACTGTGCTCTTGCTCTCCTCCACCAGCAGGTCACTCATGTCTTCAGCAGTCACAGCAGATGGGAGCTGTTCTCATTCATCCACCATTCATCAATAGTTCATCCACCAGTGCAATCTAAGGAACATACAAGAGATCACATGTCTTTATGCTGAAGTATAAGAACAATATATTAGATTTTACCTGGTATTTTATATTGATGTGGAGGTGACACTATAGTTGGTCTTACCTGAGACTTATAAGAGCCCATGTGCCAGATGACCTGCTGAGCCTGCTCAAACAACACCTGTGAAGGAAATATTTAATAAACATTTCTCTTTAGTTTTGTATTCAGAGTTTTAAGTACATCTGGAAATGTTGACTCTCAGGCTGAAGAGTGTGTGAAGCAGAAACAGGCCGACTCGACCAAAAAAGTTTCAGGAACTCTGGAATAACAGGATTTAAACCCAGTAACTAAACTAAAAGTCCCTTTTTTAAAAACAACACTGAGTCATCATGTTGTTCTTTGTATTTACTGTTGAATGACCCTGATGTTTGAGTTTGGTGTAAATGAACGAATAAAAACATGCACAGTTGGAAAAGGAGACTTCTCTCCACAGCAGACTCAGAATCTGCTGAGTGTTTGACGGTTATTTATTTCTGCTTAGAACATAACTGCAATGAAACTACAGTATCAGCAAATACATGTTTATTTCCTCTCTCATTACCTCTCTCTCTCTCTATCTCTGTCTGCTCCCAGTTCACTTGCACACACTCTCTTTTCATACCTCATTCTTTTTTTTTTCTAGTCTGGAAGGCAATAACAAAGCCTAACTTTGTTTTTAATGTTTAAACATTAATCCCTCGTCCTAATAGTAATAGTACTGGAGTCACCCAGTCCAGAAGTTCCTTGTTTCTTGAATGAAGCTCTACATAAGGTTGTAGTTGTCATGGTGTCTGTCTTTGATCCATCAGCGATGTTAAGCCCTGCAAACTCTGCCCCAATATGCCCTGAACCATTAAAGAGTACGACCACTGGAGCAGGGACTTTTCTCACACCTGCAACTATCATACAGGAACTAGATTTAGCTCCCAGTTCTTCCAGGTGAAACGTTAAGTTCCTGAGTTCCTCAAAAAATTCTTGGTCTCCTCGGCTTGGGTATATATGGAATATCTACTGATATTTTATTAACAATCTGGTATGTTTTTCTATAGTTGTGTCTTACAAGTCTGTGTTGCATGGCTTGTGTGTTAGGGGTATATTACCATTTTACTAACCTGTAACTGTATCTTTCAACATTTTATCATGATTAACATAATGATTATTGTATTTTATTTATGTCTACTGTTAATTGTTGTGGTCAGTATTGCTTGGCTGTGCTTCATGTTGCTTGCATAGCTTTATATGCCAAAATGGTGTTTGTTGTTGCTGTATTGATGTTTTGCTGTTTCCTTGTTGCTCTGCATGGCTTCTGTTCTGTCTTGAGAATTTTTGTTTTGTTGTGTTTGCTGTTTTTATGGCGTCTTGTTGACTTCATTCTGTAAATTTTATCAATAAGAACAATGAGTTTATAAATTACAACATACTGGTAAAGATTAAACCAGTGGTTCGCAAACTTTTTGGCTTGTGGCCCCTTACAGAAGAAATCAGTGTGTATTTGTGTCTTTTTGTCATGTTTCAGATGTCTTTGAGTTGTTTGCACCAAAGAGACTTTTCTCCTCACATTGTTTCAAATAAATAACTGTTTTAACTGTTTTAACTGGTCCAAAGACGTTAAACTCTCCAATATTTCACAAAAATGCAAAGATTAAAGAAAACTTCTGAAAAATTCATCCAAATTCAATTTTATGTGGCAGAACTTTTTCTTCTTTCCTACCCAGTCTATCGTCTCAACACCCCTCAGATTTATCTCATGACCCTCTCAAAGCAGTTCAAACTGGCTCCACCTCCAGCAGCTGCAGCAATAAAATGCTGCTTAGGCACTGACTCAGTCCAATTTTCCGCAAAACAAGCACTTTTACTTTCATACTTTAAGTAAATGTATCAGGTAATACTTTTATACTTTTACTTAAGTAAAAAACAAAACAAAGTGAATCATCTGCAGTATGCTGCCACTCCTACAACAACAACCCTGGGAGCTCAGTGTTGCAAAGAAACTATGTGTGACAGACTTGGGAAGACTTTAAATGTGTTGCTTTTGGTTCATAGACTTTGCACTGCTTGGGAAGCAAGAATCAAGTAGGAGAGAAATGCATGTAGAAAGGTCATCCAGAAACCAAGCCACCCACTTTCCTGACCAGAGCGCTCCCTGTTTGGTCTGACAAACCCAACATTCCTCCCACAACTTCCTCCAATCATCTGACAAAATGAGACAAATCCACTCTGAATGTGGTGACGGTCAACAAAGCATCCGTTTTGGCAGCAGGAAGAGATGGATAGTAGAATGAGGGGAGCATTTAAATTCCACCAACCATTTCTCTCCAATCTACTTAATGTGTCCAAATCTGTGTAGCAAAAACTGTTGGTTATTACAAGCTTTGGTGTTGACTGATTTGATTATCAGTCAACACCAAAACATTATCAAATAATTTCCAATATCCATCATTACATATGTTTAAAAATTGACCATTGTCTGTTTAATTAAATTTATTTCCTTCAGAAAGACAACCTTTTACATCACAAGAAGTCATTTGATTCAGTGTGAATAAAGATATTTAGCTAAATGCCACAATGCAGGTTTTACACTGTCCACACACCAAACAGCAGCAGTAGGACGAGTCCCACCAGTAGACAACCAGGTAAACATTGTAATCAGGAGCCACGAGGAGCACAGGAATGTAAATGTGTTCATATTTCCAGATCCTGAGGCTTCGGAAAGCTTAGAAAGTCTGTGTAGTGTGACTGATTGCGGCTATTTCCTCTGAAAACCTCAGATGATAGAGCCAAGAGCATTTAGCCGAGAAATCCCCTGGCAGGTTGTGCCTGGACACGCATGCAGCCAGTCAGTATCAGAGGTCAGTTGCGAACACAAGTTGATGTTCCAGTGATGCAAATCACCTTGGCCTGAGGCAGGAATGTAACTCCCCATGGTTCGTTTTTTTTTTGCCCAGCTCGCGTGCTGCTGTGAGAGACCAGATGAGGCTCCTCTGATGGCATCACTCCCTGTTAAACATCTGCCATCTTGGATCTCACACAAACACATGCTGTATGTATCACCTGCTGCTCCCTTGTGACATAAAATTGGATGCTGTGCTATTGAACAGAGACATCAGACGATGATGGCTGAAGGGAAAATGACAAATTCAGCTTTCCATGAAATAAGGGAGGGGACACAAATAATTAGAATTAATAGTGGCATCTGTTTTCTTTGGGGATAAAGCAGAGGAGAGGAGGATTTTTTGATACAAATTGAGGATAATTTGAAACAAGCAAAAAAAAAAAAACAGAGAGGAGGAGGAGAGACCTAAAGGATAAAGAGAGTGAAAGAATAAGAAGAATGACTTGGAAAAGCGGATGGAAAGGAAGACATTGAGTGAAAGAGCTGTCAAGTTCAAAAAGGACGCTTGGTTTTGTTAAAAGCATCAAAGCGTTGAGTTCTGGCAGGGCTGAGAGGACGGGTTGAGAGAGGTTGAATGCTGAACTCTGGTAGAACTCTCGTTTGAGAGAAAGTAGAATCAATTCAGGACTTTTTTTCCCTCGACATTGACTAGAAAGCACATTTTTGTCGTATGATGACAAAATAAAATTGCTACTAACTGGATACTCTTCATTTTAGACTTCAAAATGAAGATTGATTTAGAAAAATTCATTTTGAAAATGGACTCCTCACTTCTGAAGCTTTTAGTGATGAAGCAATGAGGAGCAATTAATAATTAACAAATCTTGTTGTGCACCTGTTTGCCTCAGTGAGGTAGTGAGATCAGAGCCAGACAGGAAATCAGTGAAGCTGAGTAAAATGAGTAAATTTAACAGCTGAACAAATGTAGTTCTTGGAAGGAAAGAGGCGTTTCCAAGTGTCCCACACTAATTGTTTTCATTTGATTTTCATTTGAATACATATAAGCAGGTATACACACGAGCCAGAGAGCATGGATTGATATGTGTGTGTGTGGGAAGACCTGGAGACACATACACACTTAGCAGCAAGCCCTGATTTCTAGGTTTGTCTACCTGAACAAGAAATGCAAACACACAATAGATCCTGCAAACATAAAGGTCTGCAGGGTCTATACGGTTGCTGAGTCAAATATAGACCTGACATTCAAATACCAAACCCTCTTATCAAAAGCCTGAGCAATGAAGCAATAGCGGGGTCGCCTGGAGAGCAATGAAAGGTCACCAATGAAAAAAAGCATTAGCCTTCGCACACTGCATGGGTTCTGTTTATTCCTGACAATTTTGGAAAAGCTCATACTTGACCTTTTTGCTCATTTCTGCCAGAGCAGCCTGAGGACTTTACTTCAGCCAGGAAACCAAGAGAACACCGGTGACATTTGACTGTGGATGCTATTAGTCAAATGTTTTTCAGGTAACCAACAGTTTTACTGTCCCCTGGAAAATTCTTGTTGTTCTGTAAAACTTGCAGTGTGTTATTTTTGTATTTGGAGTGCTGTGGAGCATCTGATGTCTAGCAGGTGTCTTGTGTGTGTCTATTTGCTGCAGTGTGATGAGCTCTCTCATACAACACATTTTACCTGTTCACATGAAATATTTATAATCAGTCTCAGAGGAGATGAAATTCATGGCTTTTTTAGACAAAGTGTACTGCAGTTTCAGCCTTTCAGTAGAAGGGTGCAACTTTTCGCCTCATGCCATGTTGTGTTATTGTGACACTGACAAAAGTTTTTTAATGGTTAAAATCTAATTTTAGAATGAAAATCAAGTTTCAAGGGTGTCTGAGTGTGTGACTGAAGGGATTGTGAGAAAATGTAAACCAGACATGATAAACAGTGTGACCAGACTTTGACAATCTCAGCTTCCTTCACAAATGTTTACAACCATGATACCATTTTTAAACAACTCTAAACAAAAATACTTTTTTTTCATGTCTGCAGTCACGTTTCTACTAGAGTTTACTGGCAGTCTGAACTCATGTCCACAGTATCTTTTATGTTTACTGGAATACTATCGTCTAAGCTGTGTACATCCAGACTGTTTACATCTTCATACTGTGAGCGTGAGTATTCCTTTGCACAGTAACTACCAGAATAGTTCCTAACAACAACAGTTTGAAATTGGATCATCTACAACTTCTTAATCACAATTGACATTTAAGTGCGGTAAATTCCCTTTTCCACTCTGAGTGTTGCGGTAAACAGTCTCTAAACATTTTTAAATTGTTGTGCTATTACCTTCCACAATCAGCTGTTGCTAAAAGAATTACACACAAAAAGTTAAATGTCAGCTGAAATTAGATGAAAATGTTCACATCATGACTTATTGTCATGACAAATTCACATTTAAAGAGCTGCACTGTTTCAAACGGATGTTTGGTCATAGATTGTACTTTAGATGCGTTAGTGACCTGCATCAGAGCGGTATGATATTCTATCTAGATTCTATTTCTGTGTCTTTCTAATGTGCATGAACACACACTCACGCACACTCACAGGATGAGTTCAAACAAAGTGCTGACTTTGACTTTGGACACAAGGTCCCCTCTCTTCCTCTGTCTGTGCCTGAAGATTCCAAGGAAAGAAGATGTTATCATCCTAATACCAAAATAGGCCAGAGCAGCAGGACAGTGAGGGAGAGCACAGGATGAGGACATGACAAGCAGATGACCTTGGTAACATCAACAGTGAACATGTTTTTGAAGGCCAATAATATTTTAAAACTGAACAGCGCTTAATATTCAGCTTTAAAACTGACATTTCACGCCTGCAAATTGAAACTATTCAGTGTTTGTGAAAGAGTCATGATGCACTGAAATTAACAAAACTTCTTAAGTAATGATAACATCATACCCACAACAGCGACATTGCTACAAAAAAGTCCCAGTGAGCAAGAACATAACCAGACGTTTCAAACCAACCCTCAGCTTACTCAGAGTTATTTGGAAGAGAAAACAGACAAGTAGAATGATTGCTAAACTGTCTGTTGTAATCATCCACCATAGCTTACAGACCGACTTCCTGGTTTGACCTGCTGTCCTTACCAGAGTTGTCTGTGCACAGCTTTAGATAACCTGTTCACAACCTGACTATCTGCTGGTGGTTTTTTTGCCTCTTTGAACTTCTTTTTAGTGACCTAGCAGTGTTCCCAGATCTTGTTACTTTTGTGTTATCACAACTGACAGAGATGATGTCTAAATCTACAAACGTAAGTTGTGATACACTAGAATTATCTTAAGACGATGTGGTCTGTCAATCCTTTCATATAACAGAGAAGGTATAGGATATGTCTGGGATACATAACTCAAAAAGTTTAATGAGTCTCTCTTCTTTCCCTCCCGGAATCACTTTTCTTCTGCCGTTCTCTCTCTCGCTCACTCTCCTGCTCCATGTTTTTCTCCCCCTCGTCTGCTTCTTGTCACTTTGAATTTCCATGTCATTCTCATTTCACATCTTGTCTTCATTCCCTCGGCCCGCCCCCCTCCTCCCTTCAGTCGTCTGTTCCTGGCCTCCTTGATGTTGTGATTCCACCATATAAAGCCATGGAAACACTGAGGGTCCTGGGCTGCTGGCGACACGTGCCACGTGTCGCTGTGACTGATTGGGCCGCATGTGAAAGTGAATCTTCTGAGAAAAACTGTGACAATAATCCTACAATGCCTAATATGGAAAAAAAAAACAATGCACAAACAATCTAATGCAAAGCCCTTTAACAATTAAGTTTGCTGTTTATTTACACCATTTATTTATTTATTTTAGTATTGTTGAGCATATAATTTTCTACCAAATAATTAGACTGATTGGATATTTCTAAATCTGAATTATGTCGAATTACTGATGGCAGGAAAATACTGGAAAGATACATTTACAAAGGCGAGCAGGTGCCATTGCATCAGCTTTTCCAGGAAGTAACACATCAGTGACTGAATGGTCAGTGAAATGACACAATCTCACCTCTATTCGTCAATGTAAAGCAAGACCAAGGAAGTCTGTGTGTGACATGAGTGAAACTGAATAAATGGTAATGGGTTTTTATATCTTACACACAGTTCGGTAAGGTCAAGTAGAAGAATCACATGTTGTCTCTTTTACCAAAAAAAAAAAAAAAAAAAAAAAAGTGGGGGATTCAGAGATGAAACTTGGAAACAAAAAATAGTTTAAAACCCAAGACAGTCAACTGCAAATAGTTTTCACAGGAACTACTTTCTACGGAGGAAACACCCCATTAAAACTGTTGACAGCGAGGTCTGTGGATTGTAACATCATTTCTGGAAAGACACACTGCATTTCTCAATGTTTTGAACAGAATGAACTAAAATACATTCACAGCATTGTTTTGAGCTGAGGGCATGTACGCTATCATGACTTCAACACATGAAACCAAAACTCTGGGGTTTGTAGTATTTTTTTCTTTTTAATTGATTCCACCATCCCACATAATATGTTGACCACTGAGCAGCACGGGGATCTAAACACCTACGTTTTTTCAGGCCACTTCCATTTCTGACCCTGTCTAGACAAATAATGATGAGAATTACAATTACATTATCATCAGAATTAGAACCATAATTAGATTTATCCAGCACTTTTCCAGCCAGCAGCACATTATTCCACCTGAATAACATTTTATTTGGCACTCAGAAGCACTGCTGGCAGATTTCCCTGTTTCTTCTTATGCTGCTGAAAACATCACGTCACCTTGAAGGCAAAGTCGAATTCTGTGTTGACTGTCCATGCGTGTGTTGGTCTGGTTTCCAGTTCTAGACACCCAAACAAAGCTCACGTAACTGACATTTACAAGATGAACCGTGTCCAGATGATATATGGAGCAGTAGATATCAGATGAGAGTTAAACTTGTACCTATAAAATATTTAGTCGAGGAGAATTAAGCAGCATAAAGGTTTACAAGAGCCAGCGACTGAAATATTATAAATGCCAGACCTGGAGTTATGAGGTTGTAAGGTGACGAACACAGGAAATAACTTTGACAAGGTATACTGTCTCTGGCTAATAAGCAAAGCTGTTTTGTACCTTCACTTACACTAAATGGAGCTTTAGTGAAAGTTCAGTCACGAGGACTATCTTTTGTATGCTCAGTTTTATTTCTCTATATCTGTCATTCCCATCCCTCATGCATGCTTATCCATAATTTCCTTGCTGTCATTCCCCTGGGTGTCAATTAAGATGTCAGCTGTTCTCATCAGCTGTCCACATCTGACCAATAGAACGGTGAGACACCTTCATTGTCAGCCTATCATCTTGCAGCTGTCTTTTTAAATGTTTTCTCCCTCTCTGCCTTAGTGCTTTCATTCTGCTGTTACACATGCCCCAAAACCTCCCCATCACTGTCCAGTCTTCACAGATTCATCAACCTCATCACCCTTACCAGTCTGAGCAGAAGTTGTCAGCCACCACCACCACCAGTGTCTGGACTCCATGGGGGGATTTATCCTGCTGCTGCTCAGGACTGATGTCCCTCGATTCATCTCCCTGTAGAGTCTTAGTACCAAAGACATGTGACAACACTTAATCATCAATATGATCTGTATAATAAACAATTCTTTTAGCTTCATTCACTTGTCTCTCCTGACTGAAATGTATTTCAAGTGCATTTCATAAGCACTGATTAGGGTGTGGGGAATTTTATGTTGAGGTCTTTGTTCTGTGCATTTAAATGTCAAGATTGAAATTTTTTTTCTGTAATTAATGTATTTGTGTTGTGCTTTGGTTTTGGGAATGGGGGGTGGGGGTGTGGGGGTGTGAGGGTTAGCTGTAGGAACTGAATTAAGGGAGACATATATTGTTATGTTACTTGTGTTTAAGTTGTTTGATTTATATACATAAACACTAACAACATGTTTTCATAAGTAAGGCAACAATGATCTAACCTATATCCAGTTAAGGGATAAGCCTGGTGTTATTCTACATATTTCCTTTTGTAAAGAAAACCCATGAAAACCCCAAAACCATAATTAAAAAAAAAAAAGCTTAGTAATTTCCTTTAAACAGCTGGGAACTGTCATTTTTAGGAAATGCTACTCAGTCAGAAGAACAACTCTCATCACTTTTCCAACGTTTCTGCTTCTTCCTGCTACACAGTGATATGTTCGACATTTGCAGTTTATTTGGAATAAATAGAAAAAAATGAGCATAAACAATGATAGCTAGAGACAAGAGTGCCATAACCACTCTGATTTTGCAGTAATTATCAGTAACCTGATAACATCTGATACACTTGATGTCAACCTGTTCAACATCTCTTCAACTCCAAATTAAGACATAAAAATATGAAGAAAAGTGAAACCTATTAAATTGTGTTATAAGTTTGAGTTGTATAGTTGCAGCAGGGCAGCAAGAAAACAGCTGATAGCATGTCTGAAAGGTCACATACAGCAAATCAATGAATCAAGTTCTCGGTTGTCAAAGTAATCAACAGACTGACATGTAGATCTAGTAAAGTTGAAGTTACCAAAGACAGAAATGTATATATCTCTATATATGTGCTGACAACAGATGTCAGGCTGACATCTGTTGTCAGCACATATATAGAGATTTGTTGTAAGCATAGTTTGACATAGTTCCATACGATGGATGGACGGGAGTATCTATGGGTGTTCTGAGGTGAGGAGAAGTTAATAAAGCCGTTCTATAAATCATTCACAGTTACTCTGCTGTAACTATATTTGTTGTATAAATGCCAGAGAGTTCAATCGCGGTCAGAGAACATTCAGTCTCGCTACACTGTCAAACCACCTCCATGTGCAAACACGCTGGCTATTGTCAGCTGTACTGTACTGTAAAGTAACTCATAATGAGAACATAATGGGAACTGCGTGTGTGTTGACTCTCTGATCAAACAAGATAAACCTTGATTTAAACTTCGAGGGGATCAATAGATAAAGAATGGCACATGCAAACATCAAGATTAAACTGTTCAGCACTGTTTGCTTAACAGTTTAGAAGACAAAGGGATCCAGAGTGGTTTATATAACAGTGAGTGAGGTTTTGCTGCCCTCATGAGGCCAGTCAGATTTTTAACCAGCGTCCCCCTCTGAAATGTCTGTTGCTATGACTCAAAAGGGAAATGCAATGTGGTATTAAATTTTATCCCACAGTAATGTTCAGCTTTTCTCTTTTGCACATAATAATGTTTCAATGACCTCACGTGCTTCAATGACCTATAAGCATACACAGCAATCATGTTTGAGGCACACAGGATCATCCACTGCATTTTGCCTGGTTCTCCTTGTCCTGTCCATAAAGGACTCCACAGAGTGTCAAAATCCAGTGTTTAGCCTGTGACTAGTTGGGACAAAAGGAATTAAATGGTCCAAAATAAAATCTCAACTACAGTACCAGTCAAAAGTTTGGACACAGTTTGACCAGTATTGTTTGTTCTGTACAAATTCACATAAATTTCACTTATAGAAATAAAAAAATAAAATAATAAAAGTAGGAAATAGTTTTACTGTTGAGGTTAATAGACTGTTTATGAAGAACAGCCTTTGTCTAAACCACATGACATCAAAACCAACACAACAATGTCAACAGGTTCAATCTCAGTGAGCATCAATGAACAGGTTGCACTCATGAATATGTAAAATATGAGGAACTAACCATGAGTTGGCAGAAAAAATGACTCAAGATAAAATAGTTCACATGCTGTATATGCAAATTCTGCAAAGTTTGTTTTACAAATGTTTGTTGTATGATCTATTAAGGGTGTGACTTATGACTTTTCTTCTTATTATTATTATTGTTTTTTTTTTTTTTTTTACAATTAATTGTTGGATATAAAATGACAAAAAAGTGAAAATTACCATTAAGAGGCCAGAGTTTTCATTTTCAAATTGCTTGTTTTGTCTGAAGACCCAAGATATTAAATTTCTTAATGATATAAAACCCTAAAATTAGAGAACCACTGACTCAGGAACTATTAGTTTTTTCCCTTAATAAATGACTTGGATGATGAATCCATTGACAAAATTGTTGTTGATTAATTTTCTGTCAGTCAACTAATCAATTATTTGACTAACCCTTTCTGCACTATTATCTATACAGCACATTAAATAACTATAAATTGTAGCTTTGTTCTAAATTACACAAGATCAAATATGTGCTCATCAGTAGAAGGTCAATCTGCTACAACCAAAACAGAACCTTCATCTTTTTAAACATATAAAATATGTATCTTAAGTGCTTAATTGAACATCTATACTGTGTTATTGTCTGTGCCACTGCATTTGAGGAGGTGAGGTTGGTTTATTATACTCTTCAGTCCTGCTTCAGCTTTTGTTGGTTGTTGGGGACCTGCATGCATGTTGTGATGCTACTCTGTTGGTTGGCCAAATGTGCTCTGAAAAAGTCTTTTCTAATCTCAGTGGAAGTTAAATAAAGGTTGAGCATAATGTGAACAGGCTCTTTTGTAACAATGTTTCTGAACACAGAGGGGAGGTGAGTGAGTACCTGCAGGTCTTGCCCTGATATTTCCTCCAGGAAGATAAAGACCTGCAGACTGACAACAGTAATCATCACACGGGAAGACAAGCCTGAACCACAGTTTGAAGGTCAGTGTGAAGTAACCATCTCTGTGCAATTACTAATAACACAGGACAGCTCAAAGACTTTTTTCATGCACACACATGCAATACACTCACAATTATAAGCGTGGAGTTCTGTTTTGGCAATTCCAGATGTGAGTGTCCTCCAGGTTTTGAAAGGCAGATGTGTCAGGTTATTGAACATTGTAAATAATTCAAGTGATACATTCATAAAGGAGTTGGAGCATTCATTTTAACAGTCACTAATGGTAAAGCTTTATCCAAAATGACCAAAGTTCAACTATAAGACAACAAAGGAAAGCCTTTGAGTGTAGGACAACATACACTTCACCATTTGATGTTCTTCACTTCACAACATCTAGTTGCTTTCAGTAAACTTTCTCTACGTTTACTCATGTTTTGTAGATTACAGTTTCAATCTGACTGCTCTGGAGGCAGGAATGATCTCACTCAAAGCTTTAAAAATAATGGACGGGGCCTGATGCTGTGGTCATGGGAAAGGAAAGTGCCGATCTAAAACCTCAAGTGGCTGCATGATTACAATCTTTATTCATATATCCAATGACCAATGTTTAAAAAAAGACAAAATGATCAGTATCAATAAAGACTGACTCAAATATGCGCATCTGCCTTAATCTACCAACATAGCTGTAAAGCCCTCAGATGGAAAACTCCAATGAAAAGGTTGTTGCTTTTTCATTTTTACCCTAAACAGTCTGCACTCATCACTGAAATTATGCAATCTTTTAGGAGGAAGAAATATGGAATTTAGCTTTGGAAGAAAATGTTCACACACACACTAAATGATTTGGCTCCGCAGAGGGTCTTTGTCCTCCTGTACGCATACAATAAATCATGAAATTATGAAAGAGTCTTTCCATTTTGTCTGTGTTGGGCATTACAATTATTGAAAATAACACATCTGTTCCCAAATCAGCATACAGAGTGACCTCATCCTGGTTAAGAGCAAGGCTTTTGCTGCAGTGCCTCTGTATCTCATGTTGCCCTGGAGACAAACAAACTGCTGTCAGGTCAATAAGTGGCCACAAGGTGTCAATGTTGCACAACAAAGAATTGTTTCCTATGCAACACCAGCACCCATGTAATTTTAAGATCACTGTACTATCACTACTTCTGTAATCCCACTGAATGTACTACATTACTTCCCCAAACTGCTGACTAAAACACACTGGTGATTGAAAGTGAAAGGATGTGACCTTGAAGAGGCGAGAAAGGCAAGAAACCAAATGTGGGAGGAATGAGAATAATATGAAGATGTGAAAGGCATTGAGCTGAAGTTTTCTCAGAGAGAACTCTCCATTAATGAGATGAATAGATGTTCAGTGCTTTGACTGTCGATGTCATTAACCTCAGCTTTTGTAAGGTTGAATGGATTTACAAAATATGAATCCTAACAATTAAGTGCTCTGCTCTATCTTTTTCCTTGGCTGTCTCCTCCCTGTCAGAATACAATGATTTTCATGTTTTTTAATAAGCTGCATGATGTAGCATGTTTTAGAGCAATAGCGCAGTAATAACAGAGAAGGAAGAAAGCGAAAGACATTTAATCATCTAGTTTATCTATTTCACATTTTCACTGTGCACCATTTTCATTTTCCTCACAATGTGTCACATTTATGTCAGAGATATTAAAATAGGCCAGAGATGCAAACTGATGAATCAGCCTCCCTGGAGACCTGTCATTAATCTGGCCTCTATTTTCAACGGACTGCTTTCTCTTTATCCTTGCGATGAAGCAGTTGGCGCCCAATGTATCAGTGCAGTACCACACAACACTTTTAACTGCTGTAGTCTGTATTTGGCACTAATATTCAAAAATGTGGACATACTTAAATGCACCCTAAATATTGGGAGCAGTGTGAGTGTACAGTGTGAGCAAAATGACAGATTAATGATGAAATGTGTGATATGTCACTTCAGGGGTTGCATACTACAAGGCTGCATGTTGTGACCTGCAAATGTGAATATATATTGTCATATTGTCAAATAAATTTAATCAGCTCTGAGTAAGACAAATGTTGAATATACTTTTGTGACACTGACATAAACATGAAGGGACATAGGTGACAGAAAGAAGGTCCGCAGATTATTTTTGAGTTATTTGTGCTTATTAGAGAATCACTACTGAGTGTATTAGCCAAGCCTGACTTGTATACAGTATTAATGTTCAGACATTATCATGTATTGGCTGATCATATACTGTATAAATCTGCATTTGTGTTATAAAAGAATTCCAGATTTGGGGGGTCTGTGCAAAGAAAATGGGGCATTATTAAAAATGAATTTAAAGAAATACTGTAATGTAACATGGAAAAAAGAGTATCTGCTGATAGACTGTTATCTGAATTGTATTGCTCTTAAATATGAATATTAGTATTGGCTCAGCTGGTATCAGTCAGGCTCTAATTGAGTGTTCACAGCAAGTGTAGTTTACAGATCACTGATGTTCTGGCGTGTTTTTCTCATTGTGACTTCAGGTTGAGGCAAGCTGCATGCCAGTGACTCACAGCTCAAAGATGACACATCTCTCCTCCTCTGAACCACATGGGCTCTGTTTCACAACACAGATATTTTCATAAAGCCTTGGTTTACAGGCAGTGATGAAATGAAAGCTTTATCAGGAGATGAAAAGGTGAGGTGGGTATGATAATAATAATAATAATTGTTTACTTTTCAGTGAATACAATTATTAGTATAATAAATTGTCATATGAACCGTGATATCTGTTACTGCAATGCAAATTCTGTGTTTCAAATGCAAATCCCAAAGACAAAACATTCACGGATGTTGTGTCTTTGACCTATCTATTCCATTTTTTAAACTGTTTTCCTCTCAGGGCGTGGGAAAGCGTCTGTGTTATTAAGAGGTTTGTGGTCTGTGCTTCAAAATGAAGCCTTTGACATCAAAGTATGAAATAAATTACTTCAAAGATTTAAAAAATGGAAACATGACAGTAATGATCAGGATTAAATCTGTGTAGTGTTTACATCATCCTCTGAGATCCAAAGGCAGCAAAGAAGCACATTATGGTTCCTCAGTACTGTGAATATCAAAAGTTTTAGAAGTTAATTAAAGTATTATAAGGATTAGTGTGAAGCCTTTATGCAGAACATCATGAGGTTTATATACAATTATAGAAATACAGTATAAAGGTTGTCAAAGTGTCCAATAGGAATGTTCACAGAGCTCACAAATTGTATTTGTTGAGACAATTGATGCATTAAAATCACTGTTCTAAAACCAACTATTACAAGTAAACAACTGTATGCAAATACATGAGGGTGTCACATTCACATTTTTATGTCCACCCTGTACATGTCTGCTTGCTGTGTGTCCTGTGAGACAGATTTTTACATGCATCACTGTTCATCAGTCAGTTATCATGTCTCAGATGTTTGTCCACAGATGCTGAACAGCTGCATATCAGCACCTGCAGGTTGACTGTGTGTTTGGTGTCGTATACGCAGGCATATTTGGGCTTTCAGACAGAAAGTTGAAGTTCCTCACGAAGCTCCATGTTTTTCTTTGTGGTTTTAGTTTTTACAATTTTATTTAATGTTCTGATATTGAAATACATTTTGATTGTTAATTGATCTTGATCGGTTGTTTGATTGATCAGCGAATGAATGTGGAGATTTGTGAAGGGCAGACAGAGATCACCTCTGTGAAAATGAGAGGAAAACTGGCGGGTTGCATATGGGCAGAGCTCCATGTCCGTCATTATATTCCTGTATAACTTGACTCACCAACCAAACGAGGTATGACTTAATGTCAGTGTGACTTCAGAGACAGATGTTACAGGGTGAGAGGTTTTACTGTCAAAATAAGATTTTTTTGTATAGAGCACAGGTATTAGCTATCAGTTGGGAAAAAAATCCATGTTTGGCAAAGTATTGTTTGCTTTGTGTCATTTGCTGGAAACTCATCCAACCAAAAGAGCAACCTGTACACAGAATTTCAGTATTACACTTACTGCACAGTAACACCTCTATAAACCTTTTTACTGACACATTAAACTCTCTATGTGGTCATTTTAGTATCAGCAGTGAACAATCCAAAATAAAGTGTGATCTAACACCTTTACCAGAAAGGCCTCTGAGGTAAACGTCTCTTTAGGTGTGAAAAAGTTTGGCACCCTTGGTTTACACCATGCCTCCTACCAAAACCTCTAGCCACCCCATGTATAATGTTCTAGATGCGCCACTGACTCTGCAGGACTCGGCTCACCACGCCTCAGTACGGTAAGTTCGTCAGCCATATTGACTGTCTGTACCTCTTCTCCGGTTGTGGGAGGCTGGCGGAGGAGTCTCCACCACCGTAGCCTGTATCAGTGTGCAGTGTCGGTACGCACCGTGTCCGGTAAACAGCGCAGAGGACGGGGAGGTGAAACGCTCTATTTTTACTCGCTGTGGATATATAAAGCGCTGCTGCCAGCTGGAAGGGGTGACAGTTGGAGACATCCTCAGCGCAGCCAGGCGTTAGAGGTGAGTTTGATCGCCTTCATCTCGACCTGCTTGCCTTTAAGCCGTTCAACTGAGGGGGGATTTATTTTCTTCGCTGGGCTGGAGAGCGGTAACGGTGTTTTTACGCAGACGCGTTAACGAGCCGCAGGGCATATAACTTATTATACAGCGCAGACCTGTTTGACAAGCAGGTTAAAGACGGCGTGGTCCGACGTGAGGCTCATATTTGGCTTCACCGTTTCTAACCGGCTTCTTGCACGTTTCAGGACGGGAGGACGGGTGAGTGAACTGGTGTCACTTTGCGCTGAGGTGCTGTATGTCAGTTAAAATGTTATGCAACAGGACAGGGCTTACATTAGAAGTCAGTGTAATTAGATGCTTGTCCTTATTTCCAGAATGACTTGAAGGCGGTATATAGACCACCACTCATATTAAGAGTCTGCTTTCAGATTCAAACTGTTTGTATTTCCACTGCCATTTTGGAGCGCATACCGCTTAGCTAATTAATTCACCGTTGATACCCTTACGAGTCTGAACGTGTCAAGCTTTGCTGTCGTAATGCAGCGGTTTAGTGCCGTCCTGTTGCTGTTTGTCACGTCGGAGGGCTCCGTTGTCCTTTTGTAAAGCTCACAGCGGAAACAATGTTTCTTGCGCCGTTTGCAACTTTTGCTGCGCGTGCCGCTGCCGCTGACGACGCGCCTTTCTTTCTTTCTGCAACTATGTAGCAAACAGCAGCTGCTAAACTGAACTAGCAGGTTGTTACATTGAAGCTGTTATTATATATGGCATCGCTTCTCTTGGTCAGGGGACTGTGAAATAAATACTTTTTTATTCCGCTATTTTCTGCGCCTGCCACCAATGCTACTGTTTAAAATGAGAACACTGAGCCAAATAATCAATTCGCTCTTGTAAATTAGGCCAAACACATTTGTCCTTCGTTACAATGACAACACACGTTCACGTAGAGACACTGATGCTGAATACAGGTATGCTAACTCTGTTTCCCACGTAAATAAGTTTGCTTGAACGACTTCATGAGTTTACTGTGTGTCCTAGAAACCACGCTGAATGACGCCGCGTGTAACACTGGTTAGTTTGTTTTTTGCACGTAAACAGCTGTCTTGAATACATTCACGTTAGCGCGCTCACACATGATGCTAGCGGTCCATCTGCCACAAACAGATGCTCCGCCGGCGTCAGTGAAGTTATGACTTGCTGATTGGCCTCTTTACAGCGGGGGAAGGGACTTCATTGGCTTTTCTCCTTGTCGCTCAAATCCTCCTGTTGCACTCGGCTCCTCCTCCTCTTGGGGACCAAATTACAACTCATTTGAGAAAGAGGCTCTCTGCATCATGTCATGAGATACCTTTGACGGCTGGTTTTAGATTTCTCTTTGCTGCACTATTTTTTTGTAACCTGTTAAATAATCCCATGGCTCAAGATCAGAGAAGGACAATGTTTTTCTCATTCTGGCCAGACGTCCGTAGTCATGTCAATTACTGAAAGATAGAGGTCTTTTCTTGTGTTGTTATGCGACCTTAGTGCAGGTTTAAATTTAGTTAAAGTCACTCCTGTCACCCACGAGGAAACCCTAGAAACAGACTAGAAAGAGTATTTTTTTCAAATGATTCATTTCCATTTTGAATGAAAAGATGAAGTGTGTTTGGTTGACAGGCTACAAGTTATGGTGTCACAGTCTATAAACCAACTTTATACATTTGTACCACACATCATTATGTTTGATTTTTCAATTTTGTAAAGAAAGTTCAATCAAGAGTGTAACTGTTAGGGAAACAGGAAGACACTCAAATTGAGAAGAAGTCATATGTAGCCTGACCTGGGATCTTCAACACGGCAACGTACATCCATGTGTTTACTCTTGTGCTAGAGATGAATAGGGCATGGAATACTTAATGCAAAAATAAATTCAAACCTGTTTGCACAAACAAACATTAATGGAGAAAGCAAATTGGCTTCTGGGTCAGCTAGTGAAATAGGCTGAATGAAGATGATTTTTTCACACACCAGCTGCCACTGTGAGGCTGTCTGAAACTGGTCTACTCTGTCATGGTGTTGGTTGTGATGCCTGATCGGCTCTTGACACTGAATGGTCAGAGGTTTGGCTCATTGAGCTTGTTAGAGGACATTTGTATCTACTTTTCTTTATTGTTTTTGCCATCACTATACCCAGTTTCCTTAGTTTACATTTGCACCTTTTTTAGTGTTTAGGGACAATGTTTTAAACTGGTTCTTACTTTTGTATTTTTGTTATAGCAACTATGGTTACATGCCCAGCCATGTGAAACCCAAAATAAAAGGCAGGATGAAACAAAAGTGAATGTACTAGAAATATCCGTTATAATCATCCACTGGATTGTCAAAGTGCATGCATGCATAACAAATGAGTACAGTAGGTCAAAGTTGAACCAGGACGTGGCTCTGCACTAGGGCTGGATGATATGGCCAAAAATGTTATCACAATAAGTTTTTTTATATTGATCAATGTCGATAATTATCACTAAATATATTTAATAACAAAAATAATAATGCTCAGTTTACACTTTAAAGAGTATTCTCCTTAGGACAGAACCCTAAAGAAACCAGAAGGTTAATTATGATTTATAACATACAATTATTTATTATCAGAATGAATAGGTGACAAACATTGAACAGAACCAACATGGCTTTACGTTAAACACCGAATAAATAAAATGAAACAATAAACATGTAAACAATTTAGTTTCATTTCCAAATCAGAGGTTCAGATATTTGGGATAAACAGGATTTTAAAACCTGGTACCTCATGCAATTGGTTGAAAAGTTTTGTTTGAGTAAAATCTTTGTTTAACTGCTAGAAATGATTGCAAAACTAAGAATGTATGACCCAGGCTGTAAAAAACAATCCAAGTCAATACACTGACAGCACAAAGCTACAGTAAACTAATGTTTGACTCTCTTTGACATTTACTCTCCCAGTCAATCCATTATGTAAAAGTTAGAGGTTTTATTTGGTTAGTATCAGTTGGTGACTGGGAGCAAACTCTTTAGTTTCACAACTCACATCACATTTAGGTTCACTGACAGATGCTATCTAGTTTCTCTTTCCGTCTCTCACTTTTAGTATCTCACTATCATGTCTTGTCCTGTTTGATTTCTTTCCCTTTGCTTTTCTGTATCTACATCTCTATCCCTCCTGCACTGTGATTCTGTAACATGCAATACCATTTTATATGAGCCACTGACCCTCATATTTACATCCTCCGTTGGGCCACATATGCAGATCAGACTGCTGGTTTCAGGTTCAACCAATGCAACAGGTAACGTTCAGTCCACCAGTCCTGTGTCATGGAGCAAAACACTGAACATCAACCTACAGTACTAAATCATTGAAAGTCAACCTGGATGAGTGTCAACTCCATGCAGGAGCAGACAGGACTGATGGTGCCATTCATCTCAGATTTCCATTCATTTTAACAGCTGTTCAAACCTTTTGTCACCATCTGTTTAGCCCAAGTGAGTATTTATGACAGTAAATATTGATCAGATGAATATTAATAACACTAAAAACACCCTCCTGTTGTTGTAGGACTCATCAAAAGATTACATAATGTCGATGAAAAGGATAAAACCTGGCAGAAAGCTGCAATGTTTGTGGTTTATTGAATTCTAGCAAGAGTCTATTTCTTCTTTAATCTCTAATATAGAACTGCGATGATTCATGACATCCTACATTCAGGCTTTTCTCCCACAAAATGTATATTAATCAACAACCAGCTGGAGACAATCATTTGTCACAGGTTTGTTAGTGCTGTAAGTCACATATGCTCATATTTACTCTAGACATGGCTTTGTCAATCAATTTAGGTGAACTTAGATGCAAGTGTTACTTCACCTGAACCAACTGACTTTCAAGATCCAGACTGATGCTTCATATGTTCCTCCATATAATCTGCATCTGCATCTTTTCTTCTTCCTTTTTCTCTATAACTATTCCAGTCTGTATGTTGAACCTGTTTGGAGGTGAAATTGAAAAGGAGTCACTGCTTGCAGATGAAACATTCACAAAATTCTAGTCTATTCAAAACAGGCGTCAAAGCAGCAAATTTCATCAAGGGGCAGCATTATTTTGCTGTGTGTTAATGTTTTTGGGTTCATAGGTCACACACTGGGCAGGCCAGTTGTGCTGTTTGACGAACACTTCCCTCCTTACACTCACTAAGAAATCAGTTGGCTTTTCTGTTGTACAATTAAAGCCTTGTTGTCAGCAAAGCAGTTGGTAGAGCGTCCTGCTGTTATAACAGCTGTTGGAAGTTGTGTGTGTGTGTGTTGTATCTGGCACTTATAGCTCTTACACTTACAGCAGGAAATGTTGTAGCCTCTGCAAACACACATGTAATGACACACATAACGTGTTAACATGGACTGCTTTGTTGTTGGCTATTTGACATATTTTTCTTATCTTTGAATAGCTTTGTGTAGATGTTTGCAAGCATAGACGAAAAGTACAAAAACCTCACACACAGCCACATATCTAAACCTCAGCCCTTTCACCAAAACAATGTGTAGCAGCCGTTATACTTTCACTGATTGGAAGCTTCTGAAATGATACAGGCAAAAACATGCTAACAATCAATGAAGGTTAAGTATTACATTACAAGAAAAGGAAATTATATTATTATTATAGGCACTATATGTAAGTTTTTAGTATTAGTTTTTAGTTTTAAGAATTTTAGTTTAAAACATTCAGAAATTAATTAAAATTATCAACAGAATGTGAAGAAATAACAGTTTTGACATGTCTATGTATTGTGTTGCAGAGATATCTACTGAAGTTAGCATGCTAACCAGCTAGCCCTGGCCCGTCCTGTCTTGTAATACCACTTTGTACCTCAGGAGGCAATAGTGAGTCACTGTAGCGTCCAGTCTGCCCTCAGTCCAGCATGAGAGGATGAAGAAGGAGTGCTATCCCAAGGGTTAGATTTATTCAAGCAAACGTTAGCACAATGTTAGCACTTAATTGATATAACTATCATACTTTTAGTCGAAGTCCTAGTTATTTAGTTTGCTAGCTAACGTAGCGTAACATAACAGACATCTCAACATTCTGGTGATAGTCTGCCCCCAGTTGGTTTGGAGTGTGGAGTATAAATTTGACAGGTGGCCAGTTCTTACATATAGCACCTTTAAAAACCTACAGCTGACCTTTAAAAACATCCCTCAACAAAACAGGACAAAGTGAAGCAAAATAAGTCAAAATTGAAGGTGACAGAAGTGAACCAGCTGCCAGAATCTCAATTCCCACAGAAAGCAGCTGGAGGTTTAACAGTCAATCACCAATTACAATTCTGGTGTCGAGCATTCGTTCTGAATCCAGACCAGTTCCAAATTTATGAGAAAAGAAATTTGTTAAGAAACACACTTTTCCATTTCACTAATCACCGATTATAAATAATTTCATTCATGATGTCCCCAGTTGGTATCACATGTGGTCATAATGCAACAGCTAATGCTTGCATGTCCAACTCCTGTGGAAACAAACGTAAAACAGCACATATTCAACATGCACATTCAACATGCAGGCAAGATAGAAAATATTTATATTTTTCTTTATTTTAACCAGTCACAAAATACCTTTCGTTGTTTTTGTTTTTGACGGTCTAAACCTTTGTAAAATTACGGTGGTTTGTGATTGTAACATAATTTGTTAGATTAATAACCTACCATAAATCTCTACCAGAGCCAGAATTGAAGAGAAGAATCAGAATCAGAATCAGAATCAGAATCAGAATCAATCAAATGTGATATATAACTATAACTAACCTTACTCCAAGAGTTTTTGAAGGGGAGAAGAAGGTGGAGGAGGAGCAGGAACCTGTAAAGCAGGGACGCAGGACTTCCCCATAAAAAAAAAGTGTGTGTGACAGAGAAAGCTTTGGCACAGTCTGTAAATGCAAGTGTTGAGTGTGTGTGGACATTGATTTAAACAAAACAAGAGAAGAAGATGAAAGAGTGTAATGTGCCCAGAGCAGAGTTTCTTTCTGCATGAATGGTGACCTGGAAGTCTTATCCGCTTGGGAGCGACCCTCTGGTTTCACTGAATGAAGAGACCCACTCTCTCTCTCTCTCTCTCTCTCTCGCTCCCTCTCTCTCTCTCTCACACACACACACACTGCAGGCTTGTGCACACAGGTTTACGAGGTAGCGGCCGGGCTGCTGAACAGAACAGACCTGTGCTCTGTTGGAAAGCTCCGGATGCTTTCAACTACAGCACACACTATAGGTCACCCTTAGGTATGTGTGTGTGTGTGTGTGTGTGTGTAAGGGGTCGTGCGTTTCCGTAAAGCCTGGAGCATTTAAATCTATTAAATTTTGTAGATGGTAATCACTTTCACCTTGCTGAAAGGAGAACAAAGCAGGTGTTATCGTTCTGGTGGCTGTTAAACCCGAAAAACCAACACAGAAAAAAAGCAAAGGAGATTGCAAGAAAGGAAAAGCTTAGGTCTAATGTTGGAAAAAACATTTTGTCGAGAATATGTTAATCTTGCTCTGGCAATTCTAAAATTTGAAGTATGGATGAATAAATTCCCCCACACACTCTCTTCTTCTAAAGCAAGAGCCACCATCTTCAACTTTCTACACTCCTGTTTTTGTAAGGAAAGCAGTAAGTCTGTTAGTTATATTAGTATTCAGTGTCTTCACCTATCTCCTGGCTGCAGGTATATGGGTCAAGGCAAGCTTTGAATACTTGTGTGTCCCTTGGTGACTGCCTCTCCTTTCTTTCCCATCAGTGCACTATCATACTTCTTACTCTCCCGCTGTGTCTTGGCATTGATAAGGTGAAATAGAAAGACTGTAGCATGACAAAAGTACATAACAGAAATGGAGAAAAACTGCACAGGGAGCTGATGAATTCACCACAGGTTGCATATCGTGCAGTTAATATAAGTCTACTTTCTTTTTTTAGGCATTTAGCCAAGGGACTTACACTGATAAAGGTTCAGTGTCTTGACCCATTTGTTGCGACTATGGATAATAAATTATGCATATTCTACCCGTTCACCTGCTAAAATAAATAACTGGATGAAATTGCTCTGTATCCAACATGAAAACAGGATAAAGTCACAATAATCACATTTACTTGGAACAATTCCCTCCTCTGCTTGAACTGAAAAACTGATAGTGTCACTACTAGAGGTTAGAGCACTTTTGAAAAATGTTTCTCTGTGTGTCTTTGAAAAATGATAAAAATGTAACTAATACACAACTCACCTGTAGCTAGAAGTAACCTGTGCGAGGCTTTGTCCAGTTATGAAGGGAGACTGCTCTGATAATGTTTGATCCAATGTTAAAGCGAGTGAGTCTTAGCCTCTGTCATGTTTTTATTGCTCCAGATGTGGATGTTTGAGTGCTTGAGCGAGTGGAATTTTCATCTGAAGTTTTCCTTGCAGAGCATACGACACACAAACTTGTTCATTTGTTGATGCAGCATAGGGAGAAATTAGGAACATTTGTTTGGATGCACTGGATCTCCCAGCTAACACAAACATGATAGAATGGTTGTCACATATAAAAATGAGAGGACAGCATAGCATGGAGGCCTGAATCAAGATCATGATCTTCTTTCGATCCATCATGAAGTCCTAACTGCTGCTGCTGTCTGTAATAAGAACATTACAGCTACTAGAGCCAATGTCACAACCATAATTAGTACTGATGAGAGTGAAATGTGTGCTCAGCACTGTTCAGACTAACATTAGTAGACATTTAAAAATGTGGAAATTGTTTAATGAGCTTAATTTATTTTTGAATTCAATATAGAATGAATTAGATGTGAAGATTTCAATTTAAAAGCAGCCTTAAACACTGTTATGATATCATAATATATGGTGAAGCAGTGGAAACATTCATTTTTGCTTCCTATTTTAGAATAATTATGAAAACATAACACTTTGCATTTAAACTATGTCCAGTGTAAATGGTGGTAGAGGACAGTTAAATGATAATCTTGGATTAATTGAGCTGCTTTTGTACCTCGAGAGCGAGGTTGGTCTGACCGCTGCTGCTCGCTGTGAACAAAGACATCTTCCAGGCCTCATATACCTTCAGGATTTGGCCCCAAAAGGGACCTGATGGGATGATGGAAGCTCTGACTGAACTGTGCATTGATTTGCAGGACATGCCCCACAGATATGTGGCACATCAAAGTGAATTTCTCAAAGACCGATGTGAAAGAGAGAATTAGTGCTGAGTTAGACCCTTTTTCAGAGTATATTCATATTGCTCTCTGATGTGATTATAAAATTTGCAGTTTGCCTCAAGAATATCTAATGAATTTCAAATATGTAAATCCCTTTTCTTAGCTTGGAATAGGAATCTAATAGAAATGGAAACACTCAGGACAGTTAAAGAGGCATTAAGAAATCTGTGACCTACATCGACATTTATGAGCGACGCCACTCTGGTAGTTAGCAATAGTTTGTAATTGACAAATTTGATGTCACATGTCACAATAGATATAAGTTCATCAACTAATTAGAGCAGAGGTCCAAAATTTTTATTTTCTTGTGCATTTGCTAACCCCTTAATTCATTCAGTTTTCTCATTCACTATCCCTCCCTATGATTAGACCACTTCCTAATAATCATGTAAATCCCCCTTTCAACTTCAGCTAAGTTACAATCTCATGTTATATTCTGTCGTTTTCTACTGAGTCTTGCCATGTTTCATATCATTGAATGCTGTTTCTGTTTTTGCGTTTTCTGTTGTTCTGTCACCAGCCTAAAAATTTCAATGAATGTCCCAGAAATTAATGAATATTTGTCGCAAAATACGTGGATGGCAAGTAACTGCCACAACCGCGCTATATTCAATTTTTTTCTTTTTTTTCATGAGGCTAGGTTGTTCTTGTTTTACACTTCAATGCGTTTGTATTGAATGCTCCAGGGCAACCTTGGTCTGGTCCGGCAGCTCCAGAGGATCCTGGCCACTGTGTGCAGCGTCTCGCGCACTGAGCGCCAGCTAACCTGGTACCCAGCCCTCAAAACAGCCGGGCTGGGGGTGAGATGACCAGGGGTCGGCGCTGATACCCAGTCATTAAAAACACGTCTTTGTGAATATATTTTCTTGGTTACATGTTTAAACTCTCCTGGGTCACAGCGCGGCCAAGCAGGCTGCCATTTAACATGTAAAGTAAAATAGTGTTTTCCACCAATCATAGAATCTAAAGGCGTGTCCAGCCAGGCTCCATTCATAAATCCCGCTGCCACCTGAAAGCAGTCAACCAAGGGGAAACACTGTATATACTCTATTACAGTAAAGTATAGTAAAGTAAATGTCGTCTTGCATTCTTCATAGACTCAAAATCATCATTTTTACATTTGTTCATTCATATACATCCAGGGCTCTTTTAAATGAACTACTATTGGTTACCTTGTACAAAACACCATTATTATATTATAATTACACTTATTAGAAAGCATGTTGCCCATCGAAAATGGTGAGTTCTTTAAATAATACCAAGCAAATCACTATATTATGCAGTGTTGAGACACATCACTTTGAAAACAATGAAGTGTTGAAAATACCAACTCTATGTTTTTTTGGTCTAACCCTTATTTTTCATGACCTCGAACCCGCCACAAGATTTCTGCATGTCAGTGTACAAATGGTCTTGGCCACACCACATAATGATTGCTTCAACATTTTGTAAATAAAACTATACTGAAGAGACTTTTTTATACATGTGGTCTGTTCATCCACAACCCCTGTATTATGGTTGTATTGTGCCGGGCAAACCTTTCTAATACCTGATTTAGTGCGTAAGTTAAAATCTTCCAGTGTCACCTTAGTTTCCTGTCATCAGACCGAGCCTGGTTTAATTCTCATTGCTGACATTGGAGAAAGGTCTATTTCTGGCCTGTCACATCACAAAGATCTGGCACCTATGGGACACCCACCAACTGCTCTCTCTCTATTTTACATTCTAGTCATTCAGCTGACAAGCAGTGTTACTGTGAATCAACCCCGTGAATAACCATCACTGCAGGTCAAAGGTCAGCTTAGAGAGATCATGTACATAGATTCTCAAGAAAGAAGAGAGAAGTGGAAGATATTTTTTCTCTCTTTCCTTATCTGTCTCTTTTTCTTTCTCTGCAATTACTGTTACACTATTTCTGGACTCTTCGTTTTCCTGCTAAATTCTCTGTGTGACCGCCTGTTCTTCCCCCTCTCTCGTGTTTCCTACTTGATCTGTTTCTCATTTGTCTCTCCCGAGCTGCCACTCAGCATATTGTGTTTTGTCCTGCTGTAAGTCCTGGACTTCCTCCTGGACTCAGGAGCATTTTCTGCTGTAGCCAAAGTAATGAAGCTCAGTGGCAGCTGTTACATGAGCTGGTGCTGACTCTTAATAACACTTTCACTTGTGGGAAGAAAGCAACTTTCCTCTGGATTCAGCTGAGTTGACCACCAGGCCGACTAAATTAGTTCTTCTCAGTGAAGCTGTGTGTAACATACATGTAGCTTGGCATTGGTATAACTCAACTACTGCTTAAATGATGAAGGGATTCAGTCTGATAATCAAACTGAATTGACATTTTTCACTTCATTATTCAGTCTGACATTGTGTTCATGTTAGCCATGTGCTGTGTGACGGTGATCTTATCCTGCGCTTACCAATCAGCACCATTTTTCAGTCGACATAAAATTGGTCTGTGGCAGCGCTTGTTGTCAGTTGAAGTAACATGTTGACACCTGTACAGCTGTGTCAATCTCATCCACACCTGTTGCCATTTTTCTGTTCACGTTTGTTTTTCTGGTTCTGGCACAGGAAGATGACATCCAGATTCTTTGTCCCACCTACAAAGGTGTGATTGGCTCAGTTGTTTTTCCAACCAGGGAAACAGCTGTCAATGAGCACACCAGAACGATCTGAATGTGGACAGCAATTCAGAAGTCTGAGAAAGTAATTTTGATAATAATGGTTTGTAATAAATTATCAAGCAAAGATGCCAAAGATTTGCTGGTTCAAGCTTTTCATATATGATCATTTTCCACTTTTTTTTGTTTTATATTACTGTAAATTGAATATCTAAAGGGTTGTAGATTGTTGGTCGGACAAAACAAGCAATATGAAGATAACACCTTAGGCTCTGGAAATTGTGATGAGCATCTTTCTCTATTCTCTGATATTTTAAATGATTAAACGATGAATTGAAAAAAATAATGAAGACATTGTTTGTTAATAAGAATAATCATTACTCATAGTCTCCTTTGTTGAAAACAGAATGTAAGCAGATGCAGTGTTTACTGTTTGTTAAACCCTTTCCCTTTTATGTGGAGGAGGGAAATTACCAAGAACATGCCTCATCCAGGCTGTATGTTCCCTTTTTAATCAATTAGACCAATTAAGAGTCTGCATGGGGGACACTTGAGGACACTTATGTTTGTGTTATTTGTTTGTTGACATTGGTGCCTTTGTTTTTGTCATCGCTGTGTCTCAGGCGCTGGTGCCCCGGAGAGAGGCAGGAAGACGGAGGACGACTTCTTTCTGTTTTCTCAGCAGCAGGGGAAAGGTGGAGAGAGGGGAAAGATGCCCAAACCGGTGAGTACCTAACATGCTACAGATAAATGTCTGATTTACAGCTCCAGTACCACCCCTGTGTGCCCTTCATGTGAAGATTTACAGCCTGTACTGTTATTCTTTAATCCCACAAGGTTTTCCCACTTATCTGTTGCATTCCTCAGTATCAGATTGCAGAATTCCAGGACCGTTGCCATAAATTCATAGTTACTGTATGTTTTTGAATTTTCTAGATCTGTTACAGAGATCCTGTTGATGGTGAACTTACTTTGCTCATACCAGGTCTCTGCGGCATCTGTGGCTCCTTGAAGTTTGTCGGTTTCGCTTTTCTAGATGTGCATTTTGATCATATTATCTTAAAGCTGCAGTCTGTTGCGTCTTTAAGTTAATACATCCCATTTAATGACATCAGTATTGTTGACTGGTGCATTTATCATAGTTGGTGTCTTGGCTCCTTGGTGTCTTCATTTCCTCTCATTGCTCTGGGTAGCAGCTTGCTGTCAGTGCCCATAACGTCTGTTCACATTAGAGCAGTTGCACAGGAAGTCTTGACTTTTCTTTCTTCCAGTTTCATGGATCAGTGGATAATATTCATCTTCTACAACCAGCTCATATTTCAAATTGTGTAATGGTCGAGTCAAATGAACGGCAGGCATCTGTACCAGGTGTAAGAAAATGAAATCTCCTTGTCTGGAAGCAAAGAGGGAGCGAAACTGAAATAGCTCACAGACATGGTTTATGCTGGTAGCCCTAGCACAGAGAGAACTTAAGATTAAAACACAGTGCAGAGGTTGCAGTGCTTCTATTGGACATGTCGTATTTAGATAAATTACCCTGAACTTGCTAACCGTGTGTGTGTGTGTTTGGATAAAGTTGTTGTTAGTCAGGTCCACTAGCCACATACACACAAAAATGTTACTAGTGGTAAGAAACTGACCAGGAGCAGCCAAAGTCTCGAAGCTTCAAACAAGCTAAAACTGCTTCAGTCATCATGTTGTTCTCAGGACTGTTCACACACAACCACCAGTTTTGTGTCACACTTCCTTACGCTGGTTCTGTTAAACGTTCAGAAACCGTTAAGCTCCACTCAAACAATGCACTCTGTTTTGGCCTCTTTTTTAATAGTACTCAGGAGGTTAAAGTTTCTGGCTTAGAAGAGAGGTTGACTGTAAGTGCAGGATGAGTTTCAGGCACTGATAAGAAATAGGTAAGAAATATTTAGAAATGAGCTATTGTGCCGCATGAAAGCATTCGTTCTGATGCTGCACATACCTGCTAAGTGAACCCAGAGTCTGTCGTCAGCTTCTCCAGTCAAAAGTAATGTGTTACAGGAGTGCACAGAGTTTTGGGAAAACAGGCGGTCACTTTGTGAAAATGTCCTTTCTATTGAAAAGAGCAAATACAAAGAAGGCTTTCTCTGCTCTATTTTTGGACTGAGGGACACTGGGAGCTTTCATGTTGCTCTGACACAAACACATACAGGCTGAACAGCATTATAGTCCGATGGTTGTGGAGCATTTTTACCTTTTATTATACCTTTATTATCTTTTAAGAGATCATTTTTAAGAGCACTTTGAAATCAAAGCAGTTATGAGACTTAGTATGGAACCATAGTATTGTTTTTCTTTATTAATCAGTCAATATTGATGTTTTGAAATGTTCAATTCTTTTTATTATATTTGTACAGATGATAATGGTTGAATATGGTCTGAAATAGTTGAAAAACAATGATTAGAATGAAAATATCAATTTCCATTGCACTATTTAAGGCACTTTCCTCCATTTAGGAATGATGTAAAATAGTAGCATCCAGACTTAACGTATTACAACCAATGTTAGTATGAAGAACATCCAGTTCTAAATAACCTCAATACTCAACACTGTAAAACTAAAAGGCAGTGTGGAGGAGAACATTTACAGATGCAAGCATTATTTTGATTAATATCTGCTGCAGTAGATAGGAAAAGTCAATAAAAGCAACATTTGAACAACTTCAGTTTTGTTATGTAAGCAGCTCAACACTTTACTGTGAAGCTGTACCAAATTCTCATACTTCCATCAACTAAAATGGATTAGAAGAGCTCAGTGAAAACTACAGAAAGGAGAGGAAGCTTGTAGTTGCAGGCAGTTTACAATCCACACAGGCTGGCTGCCAGCAGAGGGAATGTACAGCCAGCAAGTGATTGTAGCGAGCCCCTGGTCCATCAATCTCAGTAATTGGGAATTAGGCCAGGCCCAATTCCTGGAAAGAGGCGAGGGACATGTGATGGAAAAAGTAAAGACTGGATAGAAGGTGAAGAGAGAGACAGAGGACAATAGAAATGGAGAAAGGAAAATGAAACAAAGAAAGACTTCAGTCTAGTGCATTTTGAGCTTGTGTTATACATCAGTGTTGTGAAATGTTGAGAACGTATCTTGTTTACAATTCTTTAATAACCGAATTTTAGGGATCCTCATGAATGTATATTTATGTTATAAATATTGGTATCAGATATACATCAGATGGGCTCAACTGTAAAGGATATTGCACTTCAACAGGAGTTAAAACATGAAAATCACCAAAAGTGGTGTTACGGTCTTCTTACCTGACATTATTTAGTGTTAATTTTGGCAACTTTGATTTAGTTTTAGTCTAACGCTGTGTTCAGACACAACGTGAAGCAAATTTTTGACACGGTGTGATTACATACAAAGTCAATGCAAAGACACAAGTAGGCGCAAATTGAAAATATTTCAACTTGAGTGAAAAATTTGCACTGTCAATGTACTTCATGAACGTACACAGACAAGAGGGGAAAGGAGAGAGACTGGGAGGGAAATAACAGAAAGAACCGAAGTTCCTGGTGAGTTCTGAGTTCAGTCAGAGGCTGAACTGAACAGAAACACACAGACACACCCCGTCAGACATGGTCGGTGCCTGCCATTTTGCTAGTTAGCTTACAGCTAATGTACATTAATGTATTTTGGCAGTTTGGGGTGAATAAACACAAATGATCCAGTGGTCAAACTTGTGCGAGTAACATGAGGCGAAAAGATCCCTTCACGTTCTGTCTGAACAGTCTTTTGATGAAATGTGTCATTTGATTTTTGTTACTTTTAGTCAACAAACACCAAAGAGACTTTAGTTTTTGTGAGTGACATTTTTAGTCTAATTTCTGTCATGCTTGTTTTAATGTTATGTTTTCTAAGCATATTAAGTACAGTTACCATGGTTACAGGTGTTGTTCTCATCTGTGGCAAGGTTAGTGGAAAAGACAGTGTTTACTTGTTCACACACACAGTGCTCTGCAGTAATACAACACATTGACTCCTCAGTAAATCTTTTAGTTTTAGTCTAGTCTTCTTTGTGATAAAAGAGGTTGTCAACAAATATTTTTCGTCATAGTTTTTGATGACAAAATTAACACAGCATCACAAATATGCTTGTCTGACATAAAATATGAGCTCACTATAAGCTCACTTAGGAATTTCCTTTTGTAAAGTGATTTGGCTGTATTGAGAAACATTTCAAAGTCACTAAAGGAACCATTGGACAAACAGTGTAGCGAGCCATGTGGATGGACAGATGGAAAACAAACCTTTAAGAATGAGCAAGAGAGAAAGTTGGAAAAGAAGGAGAAAGCACAGATTATTGAAACACACTGTAGGGAAGAAAAAAAAGCACACAAAGAGATATGAGAGGATTTGGGAGAGGAATGAGTGACAGGCACTTTGTTCATATCCAGACCAGAAAAACGACACCAAAGCCGCCCTGGAGGGGAACTCCCACTCCGGTTACATTAGGCTTTATACTTTGACCTTAAGCCCAGCACTTGGATAGTAAACACATCAGCCCTTTCACTGCTTTATTTGTTCATGCTGTGCCTGTTTTTTGTCTTGAAAACACTTGTATTAAGAAACTAAAGCTGAGTGGCCCCTGCAGGCACGCTTGATAAACACAGAACAAGTAAGCTAGCTTAGCTGCATTAGCTTGTAGTTTGTTCATTGCAAAAGAGCAAAACAAGAGATAAAGAATACACAAACAATTCAGCAGGTGAGGCAAGTGAACCTTTCCTAAAGAGCTACAAAGATTTTCTGTTTTGTCAAGCCATTTAGAAACAGTCTGTTTCCCTAAAAAGTGAGACAGGCTATAAGCTAGTTAGCCTCAGGCAGGCCATTAAAAAGTGAATTTGGTCTGGATCGTAATCCTCCCTGAGGCTGTGTTTTAATGGTAACTAACCCAACATGGGTGTCCCTCAGTGTTCACCTCTTTCATGTTGTTCAAAGCAGGGTGAAAAGGGGCTCTGTGTCAAGAGGCTAACAAGAGAGGGAACGTTGCCAGACAAACAGAAGGTGATTTCATCAAATGTAAAAAAAGGAAATGCCATGAAATACTCCTACCTTTACCTTACATTTCATTGGGCTGTACATTACATATATTGTAAAAACGTGTTTTTAAGAAATGGAATGGAAGTTGATTTGATATTTTATTTTTATGACCAAAAATGGTATTTGATATTGAACCTTACTTGTAGCTTTGATAGGGTTACAAGAAAGCTGACTCTTTTCTTTAGATAAATCCAAGTGCTTTGATTTTGTCGGATCTTCAGTGGACGGGTTTCTCATTAGAATTACTCTCTCTGATGCAAAGTCAAAGGTCTTATCACAGTATTCATTTATTACAATGCATAACACCTCTTACAATTATCAAAGCTTGTGAATAGGCTAACATGATTTTACACATGCTCAGTTTGAAAGACACAGTGTGTCTTCAACCTGGAAGTACTCTATCTTGTAAAGTAGTGAAATTAGACCGTGAGGCTTTTAAGCTGTATATCAAGTATAAAGGGAATTTTCTGTCGAGGCTCTGTGTTAACTGTTTGAACCCTTGATTGTTTTTCTCGGTTTCCCTTTGTTTTCAGGCTTATTGCATTATCGCTACATATCCAACATAAATATCAGTATATGAATGGATAGAGGAAAGCAATATAAGAACCATGTTGGTGGGACACTCAGAGAGTTCATAGAGTTTGTCAGTGAAATTTGATATTTTCCCGTCAGGGTTCCCATCATGCTTTGTGTGATGTAGGAACATATAATGAACAGTATTCATAACATAATGTATAATATGCCCTCAAGACAGCGAACAGTTACAGCTAACTGGACAGTTAGCTAAGCCTATATTACTGTATATTTACATCGTTGTACTCAACAGCTGTAGGAAATCTTGTTCTCCACAGGAAGGTCAGATGTCAGGATCAGACACTAAACAACATCTTTGATCCTAGTAACAATCAATTATCTTGCTGAAAGGCTCTTCATGATTACAGGCATAAACAGGGATTCTGAACAGAAATAGAAATACTGTACATGTAGAAATACATTTCCATTTTTTAATTTTTTCTCCTGATCTTTTGGTGTTCAATCAAGGTTGGAAGTTAAAAAAAGCCTTCATTATGTGGTTTAGACCATGACAAATATGATGTAACAAGCATTTCTTAATATTAGGTTTTCATTGAGGTCATGAGGGTTGACTGTGACGCCTGTGAATCGTGTTATTATGAACTGGATGGATATGATATGCAGATAACCTCCCATGTTTGTTTTATCCTTCTTGGGGTAAAAAGTAAGGTTGGCCACAGACAAAAAGTGAAGAAATACTAGAGGCTTTCACAATTGCTGAAAATATAATAAAGGATTTTGAAAGTTTTTACTGTGTGTCCTTGACAAATAGTCCAACAGAACTCAGCATTTTACAGTTAAATCATGCTTTTGAAAGGCAGAAGGACAAAAAAAAGGAGAAATGAGAAAATGAAAAGACAAGCAAACACGTAGACAACACTGAAAAAAATCAATCTACTCATCTAGCTATACACACCATGGAGTGTTGAATGTTGCTGGAGAATATTTAAAAAGACACATTGATTTCCAATATGTTTAGGTCAGTGTTTCCCCAGTGTTGAGTGTGTGTGTGTGTGTGTGTGTGTGTGTGCAGATGTGTGTCTGCACGTTTCACATAATAGAACACTATTTGAATTTCTGAGTGTCTGCAAGAATAAAGGAATGGTTGAATGTGTGCTTGTACTTATTTATTTTATCAATATATGTGCTTGCTTGAGTGGAAAGCATGTTGTTCAGCCAGTTTGTGTGTATAAGTGTGCATCAAGCCTGTTAATCCCGGGTGTGAGATGTGGTGGGACATCGTGCATTATTGATTTATCGCTGCGTTTTGCACATGTTGCCCCTCCTGGTGATGGTGTCCCTGGGGGCTGAGGGCTAGTAAGGGGGAGCTGCAAGCCTGAGCTGGAGGCTTTAAATATTTCAGAGGGCCATTTTCATTTATATAATGGGAATTATCCAAGTCACTAAATCTAATTAGAGGGAGGGTGTGAAGTTCACCACTCCCACCCACACCCCCTCTTCTAACCTCAACTAAATTCAAGTCACTGCTTTATTGGAATGTATTTTAAAAAAATGTATTGCCTTTATTGCAATAGGATAAAACATTAACATTAACTGCTCAGGTTGCACTCAGTATGATTTACAGAAGTACACTATATGGCCAGAAGTGTGTGGACACACTGTGCTTTCGGTCTGAGGCTGTTTTTCATGGTTTTGTTTTTTTCAGCCCGTCAAGAACCTTTCAAGCACACAATGATATTTTAGACTTAAGAAACTTAACAATGTCCTTCTGCACAAAATGAGGTCCATAAAAAAAGAGGTTGATGTGGAAGAACTTGAATGGCCTGAACTTGAACCCTGACCTCAACCCCATGCAACATGAAACTGGAAGGCCAACTGTGATTCAGACCTTATCACCCAACATCAGTGTTGGACCTTACTGATGCTCTTGTGGCTGAATGGAAGCAAATTCCTGCAGCCATTTAAAATCTTGAGGAAAAGAGAGGAAGCTGTTACAGCAGCAGTTTAATGCTCGTGGTTTTGGAATGAAATGTTCTGCTATCACATCTAGTATGGAAGTAATGTTGAAGCGTCTACATACTTCCAGCCATGTAGGGTACACACTTAAATAAATACAGTCACTGAACATACAGAATGACAAACAATTACTTGTTTGACAGAAAGTTAATCTTCAGCTATTTTCATTGATTGAATCGAGTCAGTTATTAGTTAAAGTTATTGATTAAACAAAAACATACAAACATTCTCTGGTTCCAGCTTCTTAAATTTTAGGATGTAAAGGGCAATTTCACCATTTCACAGACCTACAATTAATTGATAAATGAAAAACAGTGACAGTTTAATCAGTAATGGAAACAATCGTTAGTTGAGGCGCCACTGCTAATGATGATTGCATTTCAAGACATATACTTTGAGAAAAAGAGGCATCTGATAGGACATGGGTTCTGTTTCCTTTGCTGCATATGTTTAAAATATTAACTTTTGCACTGCTTATCACCCTTCATTCTCGCTTGCAGCTAACTCCTCTTACTCCAGTCCAAATCAGCCCATAACTCAGATAGCTGTGTAATACTTATAATTTATGCTTTGAAAAGCATCAGTTCGAGGACCAACCAGGTGGTCTGACACAGCGCTGCATTGATGTTCTCTCATATGTCCTGAAACAAATTGCATGATCCAGTTTTGAATAAACATAAAGCATGACTGATAAATATACGTCAGGACCTAAAGACATCAGAACAGAAAAGAAGGGTGGACTAGTGGTTTTGGAGAGGAAAGAATTGAAGCAGAGAAGGAAAAAGGGCTTTTAAAGAGGAAAAATCAGAGTGGAAAAGAGGAGCGATGGAGAGTGAAAGAGCAGTGGAGGACACAGAAAAGGGTGAAGGTGAAAAAGTCTCAGAGAGGAAATGTTAAGTGGGTGAGTGGAAAGAATGGAGGCGATGTAAAACAGAAAAGCAGAGGTGAAGAAGGTAACATGGCCCTGATTGCCTTTAAAGCCTCTGTTAACCAGCTTAACCACATACAGCTTTTAATTATGGTTGCCTGAGTCTCTCTCCCTCTCACACACACACACACGCACACAAACACGGTCAACAGGTGGGCTGCATTGCGTGGGTAGCCTCTGCCTGCACACACTAGCCTACTATTTAGCTGTCACTACTTGTTATGAATAACATGGAAGTAATGGAGGAGGCTGGTAAACACAGCCAACTAAACTGAAACAGACACGCACACTTTGTTTTCCCCAGAGCCTCTTGAGCAAAGATTTGTTTCAGAATTGCTTCACAAAAGTCCCAAGTTACACAGCTATTTCAACATAACACTGTAATTATAACCCTTGTATTTTACAATAATATTCTGCGACATGATTTCTATTCTCTATTGATTACGGAAGCTCCATGTGAGATTCAAGCTGTATGTTTCTGGTTCTTTCTACATTTCAGAGTCTTGAAATATTATTAATCTTCTTAGCAATAACTTGTTATAGCAACCTATAACAAGGTGTAAAATTGAAAAAAAAAAGCAGCATGTTTTGTTCCTACTATTGAATGTTTTAGCTTCACTGTGCAGAATGACGTATGTGCAGAGTTTGATACTAGAAGACCGTTTTCACGTTCATCTGCTGAGGGAGGAAAGTTTATCTGTGCTCATTGAAAGTAGATTTTAACTGGTCGGTCTATGAGCAGGATCTGTGACATCACAACTAGTTTGGAACCAATCCTGGTCCAGTATTCGACTTACAAAAGTGTGATATGGAAACTTGAAGCCTCCAGTGCACAAACACTGAGAATGAACTTTGCAGTGTCTTTAAAGCGGACTTTACAGAAGACATCTTGTGTCCGGCAGGTAAAGTTATGAAGTGAAATATATTTACATATTCATAGATTCTGGAATTGTTAATGAGGGCGAAGGAGTAGATGTCATTTTAAAGTTTTTAAAGTGGTAATTATACTTTTTTTTTTTGTGGAAAAACCATGTCAGACACAGATTATTGTTCCCAGCAGAGTCATTTTGTCTTAATATCTGTCTGGAGGGGATCTTTAACGAAAGTCATCCCCTCTCTATTGGAGTAAATCTTTTTTTTTTGTTGTTCATGTTGTTGCTTTACACATGCCAGACATTAGGGTTTTATTTGTTTGTTTGTGTTTCCATTGCCTTACAAGTTCCAATTACCTAAATGAATTAAATTCAGAATTCAATTAAATAAATTCTCAGCTTGCGGAGGCTCTTCATAGTAAGCAGGCTGAAGTCAGCAGTAAGGAGTCACTGGGCCATGTGTGGGCCATCTTTCCTCTTTTGTCATAAATACAGTTTACCTGCCAGCATCCATAAGCCACTGCTGTGAAAAAGTATAATATATTTCTGCTACTGGCCCATGTTGTATTTTTTAACCTGGCAGTATTAGTAGCAGTTTTTGTTTTTGTCGGAGTGGTAGACACACTGATAAAAGTCGTACTAGGAGCATAAGTAGAGGCAGAGGCATTATGATTAAATGTTTTCCTACAGTGTTACTACTATCATAAATAATAGTAACAAGTATTTTTTCTCTTCCATATATGAGAAAAGCAAGAGATCAAGATAGGTTCTCTGTGCAACATAAAAAGATATTTAATAAGTCTCTGACACATGACCAACAAGCAAGAGTAGCAGTAGAGTAACAGAGAGGATTGTGGTCAGTGGACGGGCTGAGACCGCCTGCTTTATCTCTTAACGTTCAGCTGCTATCAGCTGGAAGACATGTTGCTCTCATTCTGTATCTGTGTCCAGCAGTCACACTCAAGCACACACAAACACACACACACACACACACACACAGAATAGCGTGGTGTTTGCTTGTGTTCGTTTCTCGACTATTGTTTTTTTTGCTCAGGCCAACACTTTTGAACAAAGCTTTAAAGCTTTTAAGCTTTTTTTTTTTATAACGTAGAGAGTTAAAATCCAAGATGTAATATTTATCACTCTAACTGGAAAATATGAGATGTATTGTACGTCATTTTATAGACATTCATTTGTAACTCAGGCTTAATTGGATCATGGTTAGAATTTAAAGCTCTGTGTGTTTGCAGGTGTTGGCAAATAGATGTTGTTACAGGGCAGTTTTTGAGGACCGCTGCAATTTTACAGAGTATCTTCCCCTATTTTTTCAGTTAATCACAAAAATACATGTCAGATTAATTGTAAAGTTGAAATGTTAAGTTTGCTGATCAATTAGTCAATATACAGAAAATTATTCTGCAACAGTTGATAATTGATTAATCATATAAGTCATTTTCTAAACAAAAAATTCAAATATTCAGTGGTTTCAACTTCTCAGACATCTTTAGCTTTAGGTCTTTTGGTTGGACAAAACTAGCAATTTGAAGATGGCACCTTGGACTCTGAGAAACTGCAATTGCAATGGACATTTTTCACTCTTGTCTGACATTTTATTGTTTATTAATCAAAAAAACAATCCACAGATTAATCAGTAATGTAATAAAAACATAAGTTGCAGCCCTCACTAATTTAACAGTAGTTCTGTTCCTAATGTTCTCATGTTGTGCTGTTGTTTCTCTGTTGAAGTGTTTAACATGTATCTAACCTCAAGAGGGGTCAATCCGCTGTAGGTCACCCTGTCAAGTGTTTAAATCCCTCATTAGGATGTCCACAAGGCTTTTAAGGAAATTGCTTTAAAATCAGTCAGAAGGGTGTTGCTGTGGCAACCGTATCAGTCAGAATACAGAGACACATGACATACTATGATGTGTACGCAGAAAGACGCCATGTGGTGTGTGAGTACTATTGTATTTACATGTAAGGCCAACATATGGCTGCGTTCCCGTACGCAGATGTCTGTTTCACTGTGGCGCAGACATACACACACACACACACACACACACACACACACACACACACACACACACACACATACACACACACTACCATATGGTTGCCTTCCCATACATCTACTGTACAAACACTGACGTGGTGTTCAAATGCAGAACATACACTTCTACACACACACACACACACACAGACACAATACTATGCAAGGTTGCTGTTTGTGATGCGTCTGACTTAGATGAATGCATGATGCAGACACACACTTCTCCACATATACCTCTCTAACATAAAATCAAATCATGTGTGCTAATGCATTCCCTCTGAAAACATCTGATTTAAGTAGAAGCACAAGAACACACACACACACACATACACATTATTACATTGGGCTCAGAGCTCTGCGACTGACTCCATCATGTCACAGAGACCAAGGCGTGACAGAAGTCAGAGAAAAGTGCTCTAAAAAGAGAAAGGTAGACAGTGAAAACAGAGCTTTTAATCAAGAATAGACAGTCTTACCCCATGTCTAGATGGAAAGCGTAGTGTTAGCAGCATGTTTAGCAGATCAGCAGTGAGTGACTACACAGGAGGCGTTCAGGTACATGGCTGAATGTAGGTTACCAGTGTTTTTGAAGCACTCACAGCCCAATACACAATGACTGTATATTTGTGTAAAATGAAGGAAATACTTCCCATGGGCAGTTCAAAACCAGTTTGTCTCACATGCTCTGAGACTGTAGCAATTGTGAAGACAAAGTACAAATCTTTGGAGCAAACATACTCACTCAAATCTGAACTGAAGGAACAGAAAATAAATGATCGAAGAGCCCAAAGAACATTTATTTACTGTTAGAGTACTTATTATTTATAACACCTGTGTATAATAGAATGTTAGTTTCCATCATGTCGTTGGTGTATATACTCATTCACACCTCACATCAACCGTATTCATTTTTCTGTACATTGAAGTAGCGGCTGGAGGTCAAGCAACTGGCCCGTTCCGAACAGGCAGATTTTGAACAGCACTGCACTAGTTTCAATAACTCAAGCATGATAATCAGGTGACGGTTAAATTATGTACATGTGAACATAATGAACAAAGGACAGTCTTCTCAGTGTTTTAGTTTACTCTGTCTGTCTCTATCAGATGACAGTATTGTGCTCTGCAAGACAAAACCAGTCTGTGTGAACAGTGCTTCCACAGGATGGGTGTGTAGATACGTGTATGTATGACCCATAGTTTGTCTTTAGGATTGTAATTTTGGTGGGTAGTTGGTGGTAGGATGCAGCTTGTTCAAGAAATTGTGGTACAGAAATGCCAGAAACAGATCACAACAGTGTATTAACCAACTTTAAAGGATTCATCTGCAAGATCTGGTTCAAATGTGTTGTATGGTATATATGTGTGTGTGTGTGTGTGTGTGTAGAGAGAGAGAGGGCAGGACTGGGGGTTGAGTGCTTTGCCTTTTGTCTGCATTTGTTTGTGTTTGCATGTGTGTAGTCATTGTATATATGTTTCAGGTCAGCTGAGCTGGCTGAGTGTCATGTGTTGTCTGACTGATGGTTTCTTATGATTGATGCACGGTGTTCACCTCAGGCGTTATCTGTCTGTCTGTCTTTGTCTCCCTCTCAAACACACACACACACGCACACACACATACACACACCCGACTGATGCAGCAGTTTTCTCCCTACGGCAGGTTACCAGTTGTTACAGTACTATTGTTACCTCCTGCCATCCTCTGTGTGGCTCTCTTGCTCTCTGTCAGGGTTACTTGAGGACAGAGTCAGTTGATTTCACTGCAGGTGGGTCTGCTTACTGCAGCGCACCACATCACAGTGTAATGTATTAGACTTGCATTGGGAAGTGATAGAACCACACACACAGACACACACACACACACACATAGCACCTAAGTATGTAATCACACATTTGTCTGTGTGTGTTCAGTATTCTGAACAGAGCCCCGAAGGGATGAAAATACTGGTCTGCTTTCTACTCTGCTGCTGGTCTGAAGCTTGACGGTCTCATGATTTCATGAGTTACATAGTATGCACACACACACACGCACACACACACACACACACACACACACACACACACATTTCAATACAAAGCCTTGTGCTGTTAACTTACATGAATATTCAAGTTTCACTTCAAAATTGCTCAGGTGTTGATGTGGCAGCTCTCCTGAACGACGTTTCCAGATGCTCCGTCAGTCACGGCAGGCTTCATAACTCCCAGAATCCCTTTCTACACCAGTTTGCTTGCAGCACCTCACTGCTGCCTTCCCAGTGGCAAGAAAACATTCATTTTATTATCATTATGAATAATTCAAAATGATGTGCCTATATTTGAGTTCAGTTTATTTGCACAAAGAATCAAAAAATATCCGGGAAAACGTGCATGGAAAAAAAGTCTAAGAAGGGTTTATTCATTACCTCTACCTTAATGATATAAGACAACATTCACATTATCAAAGATATATGGATTATATGATTATATGATTATGCAAGAGAGAAAAATGATGAAACCAAAACTTTAAAGATTTCTCTTGACCAAAATTAGTTAGAGCTCATAATCCACAAATCGGTTGTTGTGGTTGCTCTGGTGCAAAGTTTCACTCAGTCAGTTCAAAGCTGCAGTACAAAGGGCCTGTAGACCCTGAAGAGCCAGTAGAAACACTTCTTAAAGCAGAAGTCACTCTCCTCATAGTTCCTGTTCCTTAGTTTCTGGTCTCTAAGGAGGTCTTCACATCTCTGCACGGCCGTCTCTCTTCTCTCTCATCTCACACGCAGTAGACAGTTTATTGTCACGTTACAGTTAAAATATATGTGTGGGAAGTTCTGGGGAATTAATTACAGTTAATTAGTAGTTAAGGTTAGGCAGCTGGAAAGGCTGAGTAGAGTTCTCCTAATGATGTTCTCTCATTAGAGCGAAGTGAAAACAAACTCCTCTCTGTAGCTTCTTGGCAGAAGGATGAGCAGCGTAAACAGCCTGCGCCTTACATGGACACAGGCTGTAATACAGAGGGTGTGTGTTTGTGTGTGTTCGCTATGTGCGAAGAGTATTTATAGAAGGCTGATAAGAGGACACACACACACACACACTTGGCACAGACTGTCCCACCAGTAGAGAGTCACAGTAGGTCATAAGCTTTACCCCTTTCCCACTTTCCTTCAAAATTTGTTTTAGACTTTCACAGTTATCTTAAAGGGCGGGGACGTTGTTTTTTGAGTTTTTGGGGTTTTTATATCATTCTGTAGCTTCACATTAGTGTTCCATATATATTCAAATCCAAAAATTCAAGTTTTGGTCAAAATGCACATATTTTAGCGTCAAAATGCTATTTTCCCAAGCCCTTCTAAAAACTTTTTCCCACATGACCTGATGTAAGTTTCTGCATGATGATGTTGTATAAACCCTCTAGCCCGCCTAGCCAGTAGCCACAGAGATGGACTGAGCACTCTAAGTTTAAAAAATAAACGGAGCTCTTCTCCTGCCAGTAAACAGCTCTGGATCAGAGCAGAGTCCGGTGTGACTAGCGGGTGTTATTTGTCCCGAAGCTCCAGCTGGACCTCCAGAGCTCCCAGCACTCAGCAGCTGTCTGTCCCTCCACTCCGCTCCATCCAGTGCATTCATAAACATCTCATACACTCAGCGATGCAACATCATAGTATATCTGGACAATTTTTCGTGCTTGTACAGTGAGCGAGTACGTTAGGAAGACACTGTCAGGGTATGTGTGTGTGTGTGTGCGAGGGGGAATCAGCGCTAACTTACGTCACTGCTTTTTGCTAACGGCTGAGTGGGCGTTTCCATCTGAAAAACCCAGAAAGGAACGCAGGTGGAGTCATCCTTTAAGCACATCCACGTCTTCTTTGTTTGCCACTCCACCCATCCCCTCTGCACATTTAGTCTTTTATTTATTATACACTTAAATTTGACACATTTAGTTTCATCTGTTACTAAGAATTTCCACACTCTACTACACCTTTTCTCTTGCATTCACTCCTATATTACACTTTTTTTTAAATAGTTATTTTCTTTACCATGTTCTGTGGTGTAATCTCTCAAAATTTCCAGCATTTTGAACCCCTTTGGTACAAATTTCATCCAGTCTCCACCATTCAAACTCAGTGATCAGTGAATACTGTCTAACACTGTGTCATGCTCCTTTTAATATATGTCTAAGTTCACCAGGTTCATAACGTGTGGATCATCATATACATGTGTGTGCCAGTATGTGTGCTATATCATCTTTGCATGCTGCATACCAAACCTCACAGATCCGCTCTTACATTTTCAATATTCAGCTGACGCCCTCACAGCGAGCACAGCAGTAAAATGAATTTCATGTCCTCGATTACAAACAGTAAAATAGTGATGCAGAGATCAGAGTACATGGTTGGTTTGTCTTTCAGAACAGAATTTTAGTTAAGGTTTAGGATCACAGGCACTGCAACCGAGTCTTAACACGTTGTGACATTCATACATTTATGACGTTTATTCTTGATTCTATTATTAAAGCAACTGAGAATTCAGTTTTACACTTGCTTCATACATACTGGCCCTCATTTCCCGTTCCAAGAGAGATTACAAACCATAAAAGCTCTATGAGAGCAAATAGAGGATGTTGAAAATCTGTTTTTAGATTATGATCTTCTATACTGTCAGTGTTCTCACTGCTTTCCACCCAGTCTTGCATTTTCTGTGATAGTAAGTCAAAAAATGTGTTAAATTCTGCAGGAAACTTGATATAATATCAGGATGTGTCACAAATGGTTGAATTTACAGAGTGTAGCAGAATCCGTTTTACAGTAAAAATGTGTGTAAAACAATAAAAATCCACGAGCCCCAATGTGAGCCACAGTAGGAACTATAATCTCAGCTCTCTTAGCTTTAAAGCAAATTATTTCTTTGTGTTTTGCAGATCAATGTACGCGTCACCACCATGGACGCTGAGCTGGAGTTTGCCATCCAGCCCAACACGACAGGCAAACAGCTCTTTGACCAGGTAAGAGACACACACACACACACACACACATACAGTACGTTCATACAATGTGAGGACCATAACTTGTACAGCAGGTGGAAGGGTGCAAAAAACCACCACCGCTAGACGGGAGCAGAGAGTCAGAATTCATCTTCATGTTTGGTTTTTCTAAGTGAACTCCGTGACTGGTCCAAAGAATCACATCGTTTGTTGTCGATTACAAATGAAAAGCATTTCTGGACATGAGTGTGTGTGTGTGTGTGTGTGTGCCAGCGGCTGCGTGGCTGGGTTTGGGTTGTACAGAAAAGACAGACAGAGCTCTCTTTGTCTAAACCGAGAGACAGTGGATGTACGTAAGTGTTGGATGGATTGTGTGTGTGTGTGTGTGTGTGTGTGTGTACTGTCAGGGAAGTGAAAGGGCAGCTTTCAGTGTTGTTTCATTTCAGGCTGTAAATGTTTTCTGGGGTTGTTGTTGCTCTTTTGTCTGCGTTCTGCTTTTTAGTATGAGATCAAATCATGGAAAAGCTCCCAAGGCTACACAAGAAAAGTGAATATAACAATACCTCTGTCATATCAGATTAGATCATGACATGAGGCTACGCAAGAGTAGAGAGTCCCCTCAGGGCTACATGAAATGGAAAATTGTGTCAAACTGAGACATCCAAAAATGAGAAATTCCAGCTTCTACATTTCTTAGTTGTGCCTCCATGATGCCTGAAGTGGAGCAATATAAACTATGTGAGTCTGAGAATAAATTGATAAAAAATTGATAAATCATCGGCTACATTAAACAGACTTTATCGACCGGATCAAACACGGTGGAAGAATTCTTTCAACAACCCCTGACTGAGATCGAACTGTGTTAAACTGTGTTATTGATTCATGTTGAACATTGATAGGGTAGGAAACTGATGATGATTATCCGAATGAGCATATAGCCATGTGTGTGTGTGTGTGTGTGTGTGTGTGTGTGTGTGTGTGTGTGTGTGTGTGAGGCACTGGAAAGAAGCCATGGTTGGATCCTCTAATGCTGAGTCATCTACTGCTTTCCCATCAACACACACACACACACACACGTTATCCTACACTAATGCCATGTGCTGACCTCTTCCTGCTGTCAGGTCTGCAAGGTGAATGGAGGCTCTTTTCTCTTTCAGCTCCAACTCTCTCTACTAATTTCAGTTCAATTCAAAGCTGCTTAATTGACAGGACAAGAGAAACAGGGATCAGAGATGGAAATTAGGCAACACAGAAATTCCTCACTTAGAACTGAATATAATATCTCAAAACCTCACCCAGGTATCATCAGATATAAGTGAGAAAATGTGTCTTTTTGTTATTTGGGTGAACTAGTCCTTTTTAACTTGTTTTGTGCTCTCTCAGCAGTTTTGTTCCTAATTAACTTCCATACAGTAGAACCTGATTCTATAGCTGACTGGATACAATTATTCAATCTGATATATTATAATATTAGAGAGCTATATCTTGGCTGTATTAACAGTCCTGGCACACACACACACACACACACACACACACACACACACACACATAGTATTACACTCACTCACCTTCTCACTTTTACTTTCTCTTTCTCTCGAGTTCTCTCATACAGTTTCTTCTCCCCTCTCTCCCTCTCATACAGAAACCGAATCTCCTTTCCTTTTTCTATCCATGAAACACAGACTGACTCATCAGATCTGAATGTTTTAGCTTGCTGTGCCCGTGCATCGTCATAGCAACAAGCTATCAAATGTCGATGTACGAATGTACGATGCTGCCCGACAGTATGTGTGTGTGTGTGTGTGTGTGTGTATGTGTGTGTGTGTGTGTGTGCATGAAACGAGTGAATGTATTTAACGAGAGGTCTTTCACTGTGTATGTTTAGAGTCTCTAAAAATGAGGTGAGACATTTTAATGTAAATAAAAACTGATTTCTTAATCTAGTTTGCACTGTATTGTGCAGAATAATGTATTCTGTAATAATAAGGTTTCAGTATCTAGTTTAGGGGTGCAACCAATGGCTACTTTCACTTGAGTTGCAATGATTAGTCATTTGATTAGTCGATCAAGTTTTTTCAGTCACAAACTTCCAAATATTCTCTGATTTCAGCTTCTCCAGAACAGAATGACTGCTTTTCTCTGATAAATATTGTTTAAACTGTCTATATTTGGGTTTCAGACTGTTGATTTGACAAAAAAGCAATTTGAAGATGTCACCTTGGACTCAGGGAACTCTTGGAAATAATGATTCTTCACAAATTTTCAGATTTGTTTATAGACTTAAGCGATCAATCGACAATAGATAATCATTAGTTTCAGCCCTAATGTGCATCATAAATTAATCTTTCTGTTATATCATGTCTGTCATTGAATCTAGCTGTAGATTTTCCTGTTGAGCAAGAGTGAACAGAACGTTGGGAAAATGTGCAATAAGTTTGGCTGTGATGCAGGTTGAAGGGTTTAGGGTTATTGAAACAATCAGTTGATTAATCCATTAGTTGATTGGCAGAAAGTTGGTTACTGGTTTTAAATCATTCATCAAGCAAAAAAATAAAATACATTCATAGGTTACAGCTCCTCAAATGTGAAATGTCATACTTTGCTCTGTTTTATAACAGTGCAAATTGAATTATTTTAATCAGTTAATTGATAAAAAAGAAGATAGTAAAAGAGATAAGGTTTTTGTAAGCAGGAGAATGAGTCCCACTGACTCCTGTGGAGAATGGAGAAGAGACAGAAGGTGGAAAATGAGTGAGCTGACAGCTGCAGAAGAACCATAGACCTCAGTGGTGGGTGTTGCTGTAAAGTTTCCATCATCAACTAAAAATAGGTGTAGATATCATACTGTACATATCCCCTTTTTGAAAACGGCACTGTTTCAGAATGACTGCCAGCATGAAAGTAAAGAGCGTAATCGCGTACGTGAAGTTTTTCAACATCCACCGGTTGTGTCCTTCACATTTGGGATAAGGAAGGTTGTAGTTTTCTGTCTGCATTGAGACCGAGGAGGCTTTGAAACAGACCAACCTCGTAAGCTTGTCATGACATATTCAGTGAACTGTGAACACATGACTGATACCGAATGTGATGCTCAGTATAGATATCAAAAACCGACCGGCTTCATATGCTCAAACAGGAAGTCACATGTCCAGCAGTGAATAGTGAGCTCTCTCTGATAATGCGTCATGCAAGAAACAGTTAGTCCTGAAAGCTGTTTCATTTTTAAACGGTGCAGATTCAGATGAATGAAGAGAGGGGTCCATTGATATAGAGGCCGCAGAGCTAAATATAAACACCCATAAGCTCACTCAAACACACACAATGATAAAAGGGGTTAGGGGCTTAGGAAAGCTTTTTAATCAAATTGAGCCAAACACCGACATGTAAGCCTGCATCTGAACATGAACGCTTTGATGGAGCACAAAGCAAACACACTTTTACAGCAGTCTGTACAAACCAAAGTGTTTTCATTTGATATGAAAGTAAGGAGTCCTATTCCTCTTCTCTCTAACACTTATTATTCTCTCTCATCCCGAAGCTCCAAAATCATTTATCCACATTCTGAGCCTTCATTTCTAAATCTGCATGCTGAGCTCTCTGCATACCGCATTCCCATCCCCACTGGAGGCCCTGTTGTGTGTTGTGTGTGTGTGTGTGTGTGTGTGTGTGTGTGGGGGGGGGGGGGGGGGGGGGGGGGGGGGGTGTTTGCAAATGTAACTGATTGCACAGTTAACATTGCAACAACGTGTTTTTTTTTAAAGGTGTTTCTCGAATTTGTTTTACGAGTGTGATTATTTTCGATTACGCAAGTAGTTTTTTTTTTTATGTGTGCGTGCCAAGTGTGAATGTGTGAGAGAGAGTTAATTATATGGTAGTGAGTGCCATCGTATTGACTGTGTAAATCACATTAGTCTGAGTAAGCGTCCACATCCCCTCAGGCTCTCTCTCGTTCTCTCTCTCTCTCTCTCTCTCTCTCTCTCTCTCTCTCTCTCTCTCTCTCTCTCACTCTCTGTCTTTGTAAATGGGACGGCGGTTTGTGAATGACAAAGCGTGTGAGCATGTTTTTAAAGACAGTACGGAAGGTTCAGAGGTGAAGAGTGAAGAATCAAAGCAGGCAGAGAGTCACCTTGGGGAGCAGATCAGCCACAACGTACAATGATATTTTAGACAATAGTGTGCCTCCAACTTTTTGGCAGCAGTTTGGGGAAGGCCCTTTCCTGTTTCAATATGACAATGCCTCTGTACACAAAGCCGGTGGCTGACCTCAGTGATGCTCTTGTGGATGAATGGGAGTAAATCCTTGCAGCCAGCTTTCAAAATCTGTCGGGAAGTCTTCCCAGAAGAGTGTAGCAGCAGATTAATGCTCATGGTTTTGGAATCAGATGTTCAGGGTGTAATGCTCAGGTGTCCACTTACTTTCTTCTGGTTTCAACATCCTTTTAGCATGATTACTTGTGTATTTTTGCTTGTACTTAATATTCAGCTTTTGTCTGTGTGTAAAACCAATGTATCATAACAATCTGACCCTAAAGTTGTGACACAAACAGTATTTCACAGCAAAATTAGTGGTGATCACTTGATATAGTTACTGTCAATAAATGACTCCATGGTTGAGATGATGCACAGCCTCTATCTCAAGCTGTAAATGTGTCAGATATCCACTTGATATGACTAACTCAGACTGACTGCTGAAGCTGAATATAAGCGTCACATCAACTTTTAAATGCATTTTTGCACTAAATGACTGTGTGGACCTACAGCGAGGAAAACCTCTTTCTGTGTTTATATGGACAGCTGACTTAAGGACACCTGTTTTAAGACACTCTTGAAAATTTGTGAACCGGTCCTTTAATAGGATTTTTCTTTGCATAAAATACAGTTCATGTTCCACAGAAGCTTAAAATCATTACATGTTTTATGACATCATTTACACCTCCTCAAATCTCAACTACAAGTGGTTCAAATAGAATAAAAATGTACCTCTTTGAAGTGATTATAAAATCCTGTAAGGTGGTGGAAACAAAAAGCATTTGTCTGGTTTCAGGTGGTGAAGACAGTGGGTCTGAGGGAGGTCTGGTTCTTCGGCCTGCAGTACACAGACAGTAAAGGCTACATCACGTGGCTGAAGCTCAACAAGAAGGCAAGAGACTCTGAGCACAACCGCTCAAACACTTTCTGCCCCATCCAACACATCTAGTTTACTCGAATTATATCTTAATAAAGTCATGTGTGGGTGTTTGTTCTCTCCAGGTGACACAGCAGGATGTAAAGAAGGAGAACCCTCTGCAGTTCAAGTTCAGAGCAAAGTTCTTTCCAGAGGACGTTTCTGAGGAACTCATCCAGGAGATCACCCAGAAACTCTTCTTCCTGCAGGTACTGGACAGCTCATAGATCACTGTGCCTGCCAACACGTTTTAGTGGTAAAGTCAGCCAAAATGATAGTGACATAAGTTGGACATGTTCAGAAAATTGAGCTGTCATTTAAAGCTATAGTGTTAGTGTGTGTCTGACATTTTTGGTCTTAAGAGAATTTGCCAACTGTCAAAATGGCATTATTGATCATTATTGATCATTATTGATCAGATAGTTACTGGTTTAAAAACAAAAACTTGCAATATTTAGTTTAGCATTTAATGTTTGAAAACTTTTTTTTAAACTGTACATCCTTGGTATTGGTACTGAAACTCAGGTATTGTATTGGCAATACAATACCAACTCAGATGATACCCAGCTGAGTGTGTGTGTGTGTGTGTGTGTGTGTGTGTGTATCCTACCTGCAGGTGAAGGAAGCTATTCTGAATGATGAGAACTACTGTCCTCCAGAGACGGCTGTGCTGTTGGCCTCCTACGCTGTCCAGGCAAAGTATGGCGACTACAACAAAGACCTTCACAAGCCTGGCTACCTGGCCTCCGACCGACTGCTGCCACAGAGGTACACACACATACACACACTATACTATACTAGTGATGGAGATGGATTCTATAGCCCCTAAGTTATTATGTTCAGACTTTATGTGAAGCGCATTTTAGGATCAGTTAAAATATGACACTGATTGAATGTATAAACAACAGCATGAGAATAGTATCAATTTCATGAAAATGGTTAATAGACTGAACTTACATCATGCTTTTCTACCTTAGCTGACCCTGCGATCAGTGGACGACCTGCTCAACCTCCTCAGCCACAGCTACCCTCTGACATTACAAATATTGTTTGTGTGTGTGTGTGTCCTTTAGAGTTCTGGAGCAACACAAGCTGACAAAGGAACAGTGGGAGGACAGAATACAGACCTGGCACGAGGAACACAGAAGCATGCTCAGGTGAGTGAGTGTGTGAGTGTGTTTGTGTGTGTGTGAGAGAGAGAGAGCGCAAGAGATGGAGAGAGGGGAGATAAACTGCTGTATAATAGGAGTTTGAGGATTAAGATTTTGTAGACAGTGACTCCTAAATGCACGTGTCAATCTGTCTGTTTACCATTGTGTGTGTGTGTGTGTGTGTGTGTGTGTGTGTGTGTGTGTTTGTGTGTGTGTGCGCGCAGGGAGGATGCAATGATGGAGTATCTAAAGATCGCTCAGGACCTGGAGATGTACGGCGTCAACTACTTTGAAATTAAAAACAAGAAAGGCACAGAACTGTGGCTGGGGGTCGACGCCCTCGGGCTCAACATCTACGAACACGAAGACAAGTAACCAACACACACACACACAGATATACATGGCTACATACTTAGAGAGTTTTGTAGGTTACTTACGTTAATTTATTATAATTTCATACCTCAATACTATGCATCATACTTTATAAATTGATGATATATTTTGCATGTAGAGGAAGTATAAAGTACAAGTACATGTTACTTGTGCTGAAGTACAGTAATTGAGTAAATGTACTTTCTGTTAACATTCTGCTACTGCTTTAGTCTTTTCATGTCCTTGTAAAATACTGAATAGTTTTATCAACTCAGGCCTTTAATTATTTATTATTAACATGTAATCACTCTTTGGGGGAACTGCTCTAATCTCAGTGACTTATGCAACATGTAAGAAGGAGTCAGAGGAGACATTGGTTCATTTTAAGAAAACAAGTCTGGGAAGCAGCGGTCTAGTTGATGTGATTATCAACCCATCAAAACTGAAAACAGAAAACAAAGAAGAAGAAAATGAAACCACAAGAGAAGATGCTCTTAATGACAATAACGCCTGCTTGCATAGTTGAAGTCACAGCTGATCCATCACTGCAAATAAGTCGCAGCTTGATTACAACAGACAACCATATTTGGAAGAATAAATCTTATGTATAAAATTTTATGAAATAGTAATATGTCTTATTGAGTCCACATTATGCACTTAAGCTCTTAAACAAAAAGAAAATCTGAATAAATAAGATCTCTGCTGTGTTTGAAAATATATCTCTACAAAATGCATTTGTAACATTAAATACGAAGTGTAATACAGAATATACCACAGAGGAAGAAACCAGGAAGTATATACTATATGAGCAGATAAATGTGTGTGTTAAACATTAAATATGTCACACCCATCAGACTGGTGGTTTTGTCAAAACAGCACTTGTTCAGGGACATTTGAACATCCTCGCAGATCTGTTCAGAAGATCTGGAATCACTTTCATGATTTTTTATATTGCAATGCAGTAATGTGTTTTTAAGGTGTAATATCAAATAAAATACAAAATAAAGGACTATCTTGTACTGTGGCTACCGCTGTAGCTGCTGATTATATGTGACAGCTCCCTGGATAGCCTTGGATTGCATTAATTTGACAACAGTGCCATCTTGTGTTGTTGAACAGCACAGCTGATGAACAACCCAAAAAATAATCTCCATTGTCCAGAGTTAACCACAAACAACAAATTGATGAATGAAAAGTAAAACATGAAAACACTCAAACCCTACGTTTGAAAATCATTGTTGTGTATTTGGGACTACCGAAGCATGCGCATGTGAAAGTTTTCAGACAAAGAGTTCAGCGGTGAATCATTCATCTATCTATTAATCCCTCATATAATCTGGTCCCTGCTTCCTCAGGTTGTCACCAAAAATCGGCTTCCCCTGGAGTGAGATCAGAAACATTTCCTTCAACGACAAGAAGTTTGTCATCAAGCCCATCGACAAGAAAGCTCCAGTAAGTGTTGGAATTAAGGGTGCTTGTGGATTTTTCAAATATATTTTTGGGCACTTACACTGTCATGTCCTCTGTGTCTCCCACATAGGACTTTGTGTTTTACGCCCCGCGGTTGCGGATCAATAAGCGCATCCTGGCGTTATGTATGGGGAACCATGAGCTGTACATGAGAAGGAGGAAGCCCGACACCATCGAGGTGCAGCAGATGAAGGCTCAGGCCAGAGAGGAGAAGCACCACAAACAGATGGAGAGGTACAGTACCTGCTTTTTCTTCTTCAGGACTTGAAGCGATATCTTCGTTTTTTTCCTGCTAGAAATTATGGTTCTCCTGTTTTTCCTAGTATTCCGTAGTGTATCCCTAATGGATTTCACAACACACCACACACTGTACACACTGGCACACATGTGCAAATGCATGGATATGAAAACAAACACACGCACACATATTCAAGTAGTCTTTATCATAATGTGTAAGTTGTAACACTGTCATACTGCATAAACCTTTTTTGGCATTTATGTCATTAATTTAATCACTTCATGTCCCTGCTTAGTTGAAATGAATGACTGCAGGTTGGGTTAGAGGTCAGTTCCCTCCATGTTTATTCATCCTAAACATGCACGATGCTTTGAATGAGCAAATATGAGCTGATGTTTCAAGTGGAAATTCATCAATAAAGCTTAGTGAGCAACAGGGGGCAGTGTTGCATGGAAACACAGCTCATGTTCCTTATACAGTCTGCAGAGCTGCTGCCGTTACATTAGGAAGTACATTGCTGATTGGCATGAAACACAACCTCAGATGGTAATGATAAGTGAAATGTTTTAAATTAAATTAAATTAATCACCAACTGTTTTGATAATTGATTGTTTTGAGCAATTTTTATGAAGAAAATGTCCAAATTATTTGATTCCAGCTTAAGTATTAAGTATTTTCTGGCTTCTTTAGTCCTATATGATAATAAACTAAATATCTTTGGGTTGTGGACTGTTGTGGACAAAACATGGCATTAGAGGACGTCATTTTGGACTTTGGGAAACAGTTAAAAACATTTTTCACCATTTTCTGACATTTTATGGAACAAACAACTAATCGATTGATTAAGAAAATAATCTACAGATTAATCAATAATAGTAATACTCGTTAGTTGTAGACCTATTCCTAAACATTATATTATACTGCCCAATGACACATATGCACATGCCAAAGTAATCAGTTGACCAATAACAAACAGCTCTGAATACAGTAAGCAGCAGACAAAGTTTCCAGACGAGGATCTGATGTTTGTTTTTCAAAGTCATCTGTGTGCTGTATTCATTTCTGCTTTTTTATGTTTGTATAGCTGTGTTGGTATGTACACGCTTAATAGGGGAAGATGTGTATAAAAACAAAACAGCTGACACAGCATCAGGAAAAAGTCTTGACTCAATACAGACATTCCATGAAATTTCACGTTGACTATTTTCACAGCGTATAACTTCAAATGAAGTGAGAAGTCACTGTGTGTGTGTTTGTGTTTGTGTGTGTGTGTGTGTGTGTGTGTGTGTGTGTGTGTGTGACGGTCATTGTCATCTTGACAGAGCACAGCTGGAGAATGAGAAGAAGAAACGGGAGCATGCAGAGAAGGAGAAGGAGCGGATAGAGCGAGAGAAGGACGAACTGATCGAGAGGCTGAGGCAGATTGAAGAGCAGACACAGAGAGCTCAGAAAGGTACGCCACCAACGCTACACGTGTACGCTCTGACTCTCGAAACAAACTCACCGTTCAAAGTCAGATGATGAAGTCTGAAGTTGAGAAAATCGTTCTTAGACTTTAACCTTCCCCATAAAAACGATAATTAAAAGTCGCACACTCATAATTCTGATACTTTGATTTCAACTTAAAAAGGATGAAGTTCTCAGTCCTTAAATCTTCCCAGCCAGAAAAATGAAGTTTTGTGTGTATGTGTGCGTGTGTGTGAGCTTACTTCTTGTTAGAGCCAAATTTGAGCTTTAGACCATGAGAGTCATGACTTTTTTATGAAGTCCTCACTTTTTCAAAGCTCAGTTATGATCATCAAAATGATTTTACTGAACCAAAATAACTGTTGAGATCTTGGACCACCATGACGTTGCTACAACAAAGTCTGACAGCCAGGTAACACAAGTGGTCAGATGCTCATTTGACTTTTTATGCCTCTGCGCTGGTGACAGCTGTGGAGTCATTATGTTTTCTGATTGTCCGTTCGTCCCATTCTCATGAACGTGACATCTCAGGAACACCTTGAGGGAATTTCTTCAAATTTGGCACAAACGTCCACTTGGACTCAAGAATGAACTGATTAGAATTTAGCGGTCAAAGGTAAAGATCACTGTGACCTCACAAAACACGGTTCAGGCCATAACTCAAGAATTCATACGCTAATTATGACAAGGTGTCACACAAATGTCTAATAGAATAATGATGAAATGATGACATTTTATATTCAAAAGGGTTGGGTGGGACACAGACCAGAAACTATTTATTCATTGAATTTACTGAAAATGTGCTATATTGTGATATGTATTGTTATTGGCATATGAAAGGAGCTATATCAGGATATGAGATTTCGGTCACATTGCACAGCCCTAGTCTTCCACTTCCTCTCCCTGGATGACAACCAGTACAGGGGGCCATCCTGTTCTTTTTGTAGTCCACCGTAAGCTCATTGGTTTTGCTGATAATGAGCTTCAGTGATTATAGTTGTGCCATGTGACAAAGTTCTCTATCAGTCGTCTGTAGAAATAGTCTCTAAGTGAAGACAACATGTTTCTCACTGGACATTATTCACTGGAATCATACATGTCAATCTAGTGATAACTTCCATTTCACCAAAAAATACACTTAATACCTTTTATTGCAGTCCTTCAGAGTCTTCACTACAAATATTATATGAGTCAGAACATGGATGTAAACTCCAACTTGACTGGTTGGCAGAGACATACAACCACGAGGCGTATTTCTAGTTTCTCTCCTTCATCGATCAAAATAAAACTGAATCAAAACCACATGAATACAATCGATATTTGTCTTTGTTAAAGTTGGAAATGGAACCTCCGTACTTTTTGGTACAAACCAAAATGTGTCCCTACAATCACATATCAAAAATGACCTTGTATTGAAAGTTGGTGTCAGATTCATGGGCTTGTTTACTGATTTTTGATCAGTTAGTTTTTAGTTTATAATTTATAATAATTTTGCCTTTTTTTCTATTTCATTGTATTTTATTTTCTTGTATGGCTGCCTGTGTTTAGACAACATTTAACATTTGACAAAGTGAGGTATCAAAAAAAGTTTTGGCATCAGTAATCAAATGTCAAGTATCATATTGCATATTGGCACTATTATCCAAACGTTTCAAATGTGTTCATATGTACAGTACATGTTTACGAGTCTCTTTCTTCTTTATCTTCTTTATCTTATCTTTTTTTTTCAAAAAATAATTGGGAATGCCATGTAGCCCAGCCAAAAGTCTAAAGTTTGCAACATAAAGTAACCACAAGTGACATTTAAACCCTGATTTGCATGTTACAGCAGTTGCAAAGGTGATGTGTTAATCTTGTCTAAACACTTCTGTGTTTGATTTTCACTGAGTGCAGCTGGTCACGGACACCGCAAGACTCATGTCTGTTAAATGTCAGCCATAAAAAACACACAGTCCCAAATATGCCTGCTTGTTTGTGTGAAGCCAAACATCTTATCTCCTGTTGTGAATTTGCATAAAGTGAAGGCTCCAACACAGACAGGGAGAAGCAGCCTCAGGCAGCAGAACGCTTTTTACTGTGATTACATAGAAAAGAAAAATATGAAAATTTTTCAAGCCTCAACTCCACCAGCAGGGTGTTTCAAATAAGACAGAATATTCACATCAGAGCAGACAAAACTGTCAAGTCAAGTTCTAAATCTGTTAGAACTGCCTGAACGCACAATAAAGTTGGTTTTAACCTGCACACAATTAACAATGAATTTGATTCAAATATCAAAATGATCACACCTGAGTGTCACTCCATGGGACTTAATTTCACATGTGAAGTTTAGTTTATTGGTATTCAGTCTGTGAAAACAGTTGTACAATGTCTTCTGTGGCTCTGAAGGGAGTTTGAAAAAATAATCCTGATTATGTCATCCAGGTTATCTAAGTTTGGGTTTGAGACTCAGAAAGTCTAGCAGAAAGTCTGCATTATGAACTGGAGATGTGGGGTTTGAAAGAAGTGAGCATGATCCAAACAAGAGACAAAGTCAGGATATCTCAGAATCTGCTGCTTTAATTTTTTCATTTTTCTTTTACTTCTTGATAGAAGAGTCAAGGGCTGTGTTCAGAATCGCATACTAATGTACTATTCATACTATGATGTCAAATTTTCGTATTTAGTGTGGTCCAACTGCATAGAACACATTTTATTAGAGTTTTAATATTTTTTTAGGCAAGAAAGTAACCACTGATCCCCAATATGTGATCAGTCTATCCAAATAATACCTCTCAATCTTTCATTTAGTCTTTCATTTAGTCGGCAGTGTGCAGTACATACTGATTGAGTATGTAGCCCCGCTCCTCCAGATCTATGGTTCCTCTCACTGTAACTTGAACAAGAACTAAATTTGATTTAGTGAATTAAATCTTCAAGTCAACAGAAACGCCCATCGCTGCATGAAAGAGCAAGAAAGTTTCTGGTTTGAAATGAAACTCACCAGAAAACATTTGAGTGTTACGTCTAAGTTGTTCTGCAGCTACGTGGTTTGGAAGTCAGTTTACCCATAATTTCACTTGTCTTCTATCAGGAGTTTGTTCATATGCTAGTTAAAAGTCCACACCCATTCTGAAGTACAAGAAAAACACAGTTACATCTGAATGTAAATGAACGGACAAGCGGTTGATAAATGAATCCTTTTGAGATCATTCATGTGTGAAACTCTGATATAACTTCATTAGGATAATTAAGAGAATGTGCAGCATTTACATGATGTTTTTCCTATTGCATTCTGTAAGGGTCTCACAGGTTAATGAGCTTACGCTTCTGAAATCCGTATATTTACGTGTGTGTGTGTGTGTTTGCGTGCAGAGCTGGAGGAGCAGACTCGCAAGGCGCTGGAGTTGGAGCAGGAGAGGAGGCGGGCGAAGGAGGAGGCGGAGCGGCTGGAGAAGGAGAGGCAGGCAGCAGAGGAGGCCAAGGCAGCGCTGGCTCAACAGGCTGCCGACCAGATGAAGACCCAGGAACAACTGGTACCTGTGCTCACATGCAAATCACACAAAAAGCAGCTGCTCCCAGATATTTAATCAAACTGTCATTCATTACGTTTCTCCACACATCATTTATTCAGGTTTTTTCTTTATATATTTTCACCCGTCTGTAAATAATAACTTCCTCACAAACGCACACATACACATCGAACCAGTGGAGCAGGATTTATCACATGTATACAGACAACTTGCATTAATGCAACTAATGCTTTTATTCAGAAAGGCAATGCATCAGTTTGTAGGAAGGCTATTTGTGTTAAAGCAATCATTGTGCTAAGCTTTTAATCACCAACAAGTGACCATATTTAATCCCAAAATTAAGACATCAATCAGTTCTTTCAATTATTTCATGTATCTATTTATTCTTCTCTTTATTCTGTATTATTTCTCTTTTTTAACCTCAGTTATTCTTGTTTTTACACCTTTAAAATATACTTAAAATCAATTAAGTGGTCTGTTTTTGTCATATTATTGTAAATTGAATACCTTTGGATTTTTGGATGTTTGTTAGACATCACATTGAATTCAAATTTGGTAACTTTTGACCAGCATGTCTTGTTACTGTTGACAGGCTGCTGAGTTAGCAGAGTTCACTGCCAAAATCGCTCTGCTTGAAGAAGCCAAGAGGAAAAAAGAAGAGGATGCAACAGAGTGGCAACACAAGGTAACATCACGCCTGTGTATGTGTGTGTGTATGTGTGATGTGTTTATTTGTTGTTGTATGTTTGGGCTCATTATCTCTGCTTTTATCTTTGAGAAAAAATCTGGAAATAAAATTTTCACGTGGAAGAAAAAAAAAAAAAAATTAATATGGTATGTTTAATAGACTAGTGTATGTAGAGTCAGTGTGTTGGATGTGTGTGTGATGATGTCTGTGGTTTGTAGTGTGGATATCAAAGAGAGATCTGTGTGTGTTCCCAAGTGTGAGAACTCGCATACAAAACCATCATTGTTTGATTTGCTCTTGCAGCACATGCTGATCTGGAAATGTTTCATTGGACAAACAGTCGGGGCATTTGGCTCTACATCAAGGCAGTTAATAAATCGTACTCACATGACATCATACCAGTAGCTGCAGCCATGTCGTTACATACATTAACAGCAGCCCGGAGACAGCGAAACATTTGCCAGCGCACAGCTGCTACTAAGTTAAGTTAAATGTTGATGCTGGCGCTTTGTTTAACAGTTCATTTAAAATGATGTGACAGAGGACCAAACAGCTTTTTCCAGAGTAGAGGTGCCTTGCAAAAAGCTTCCATATTCAGAATAAACTGGTGGAAAGAAAAAAGCAGCAACTTGTGTGCAAACATACTCCAGTTTTTTACCAAAAACACAGCTTAACACATTTCAGAATGGTAGTGTAGACAAGCTGCAGTGCTTCTAACAATCAGAGATTAGCAACGTCACAAGCACCACTTACTATGCAAAGAAGCCTAACCCACACCAGTTTTCATATATACTCCAAAGATTATAGGGACCATATTCTATAAATTATCACATATCTTCCAAGAGGTGTACTTAGCCAATGAATATATAATTCTTATGTTGACATGATTATAATTTTTCACAAACCACCTGACCCTGTCACTGTGTAAGCAAGGCATAAAAATACATGCATGTATAAATCTCAGCATTAGGTTTATCAGGCCTGTATTCATACATACAGTCCCAGTATTAGATGGGAACCGCTCAAATCTACTGTCCCTAATATGAACTACATTAACTTCCATTCTTAGGCCTCTGTGTATAGTAAGTGGTGCTTCACTCCTGGTGCATATCAGCTAGTCATTCATGGGTTTAAGTCAAGAGAATTTTATTTATGTAGCCTGAAATCACAAATTTGTCTCTGTTTGAAATCTGTTTGCAGACACTCGATTCAGTAAAGAAAAACTCCACAAACATTTTTAATAGGAAACAAGAAAATGACAGACAGACAGGAATTTGGTGATGTATGCACAGAGTGGAACTGCAATACAGAGAAGCAGAATTACAATATTACCACTTAATATACAATATTAAGTAAATTAAGTACATAATGTATAATATTAAGTAAATATTAAATGTAATAGGTTGAAGAGTTTCAGGCAAAACAAGTTAAGCTTGGGGACATGCTGCTTTTTTATGAGACTTTTTTGTATTTAAAAGCTTTAAATGTAATTGTCATACAGTGCCACACAAAGTGCTGGTTGGTGAATTTAAAGGGAGTCATCACAAATAAAAAGTAACACAAGATACACAAGAATCACAACCCGAGTGGAAACTTGTCTCCAAAAATAATTGGAAAGGATATTTTCAAAACAAATAAAAAACAAATCTTCCCATTGTTGTCACAGTCAGTAATTTCATTTGCACATACTGTATCTTGTAGGACTTTTCAGCAAGTTTCATTCTATAGTTTGGAATATTATAGATGGATTCAACGTGTTGCAGGGAATAAATACAAAGAACATAGTATCTGTACACAGGAGGCAGGTTTAGAAGATAAATTGCATACATTTCCAGGATAAAGACACACAGATTTTTGTTCCCTGAAAAAGAATCAAAGCATGAAGAAGTGAAGAATCAAAATCTGAAAAAAATACAAAGTCATATGCATACAAAATCAGTTGGTAGCAGTGGTGTGAGTGCGTATGTCTTTATGTAAGTGTGTGCACATCTGTCCATATCTTATTGAATAACATGTGTAAACGTGTTGGTCTGTGTCTCTCTATAATTATTATTGTTTGTTCTTTCCAGGCTCTGGCAGCACAGGAGGACCTGGAGAAAACCAGGGAGGAGCTGAAGATGGCCATGACGTCTCCTCCGGCACCAGAACATGATGAGCATGACGAGACCAACGCCGAGGCGAGCGCCGAGCTGCTCAGCGACGGCGTCACCAGCCACCGCAGTGAAGAGGAACGCATCACCGAGGCACAGAAGAACGAACGTGTCAAGAAACAGCTACAGGTAGAGAAGCAGTGCAAGAGTGGAAGGATAATAAAAGAAACTTTATTACTTTATTTAAGGACATGTGGTTTGCAGTCAGGCATTAAACACAGATGGCCCCATGAGAAAAACAAACTCCTACAAGAAATCATTTTCAAGGTGGAATCCTGCCTTTCTAAAGTATAATTAGGTGGAGATCATGAATCATACAGTAGATTCACAAATAATTTTCAATATTTAGCAAAAACTGAGACAACATATCATTTTCAGTTAGTAAGGGGAGGACTGCTGCACCACACAGTGTCTGGCTGCAGTGAAGCAACTTGTAACATTATTATTTATCTTATTGAGTATTAACTCAATATATAGTGTATATATATATAATATATATATATAGTATAGTACATGCTCAACATAGGAGAAAAACATTTAGCTCCTGATCTTATTGTAACTAACTGTAATAAAACTGCTTGTGATATTGCTCCACAAGACTTTCTTTGCAATGTCTTTATGCATATTTGGAGAGTTGGAGGATGTCCTTGGTTCCTCAGTTCCCACTAGATCATTTTATATTTACTGTACACATGTACACACATGTCCTGAAATTTGCTGTAAAGCACCTGGAAACTTGAAATCAAGCTGAATCTGATTTATCTGACGTAATTTATCTTTAGTTTCCTACACTTAATCAACAGAAATTAAACATGCAATGATGGCTCTGATGTGAAAGTGCAGAGCTTTGTTTTCACTCTTCCTGACTATAGCTTAAAACATATGAAAATGCCATGCATTTCTCTCTGAGTGGATTTTTTCTAATTATTTTCAGCTCGGAAGACAAGTGACCTCCTCAAAACAACTTTCCATATCATGATCAGTTCACTCCATCCATCCATGAGATATCACTGGTCCAATTTTGACAAAAATGAAAGGCATGATACATTATGATGTGCTTCAATTTTTGATATATTGGCTGAATTGAGTGAAAATCAAAATATAAAACTAACAAGAAATCCAAACACATACAAGAACTGTAAATTTTCTCAGACAACACTGTTGCCACATAGTGAAAATGTTTCAGTATGACTACCCTGTGCTCTTACATTAGACGCAAATACAATGATTTGTCTAATGTAGCACAATCATTTACATTTTTATTTCAAATGTGATGTTTCAAAAAGCCCTCATCTTGGCCTGACAGGTCCCATCTGGTCCCCAGTGGTGCCTTAATCAAATCATACTGTGGTGCAATTCTTTATCATTTTCTTCATCTCTGTGTCTGTCTTCACCAGGCTCTTAGTTCGGAGTTGGCCGAGGCGAGAGATGACAGCAAGAAAACACAGAACGACATGCTGCACGCTGAAAATGTCAAGGCAGGCAGAGACAAGTACAAAACCCTGCGCCAGATCCGCCAGGGCAACACCAAGCAGCGTATTGATGAGTTCGAGTCCATGTGAGTGGGGTTGAAGGGTGGACCACAACGATGAAGGGGGACAGTCAGTCTCGTTGCCATGTCAACGCCTCACTTTCCTCGTAAAGCCCAAAACCTGCTGCCACCCCAGGAACTCCTGCTTTTTTTTCTACCAAGGAGAAAGACTGGCCAATGGGCTTTGTAGCTTCAGCCTCGCCAAAGCTCTGCCTAGCAGCGGTTGGCCAATCACACTGCTACCTGCTTTTTAGAGCTCCGCCCCCACCCCAACAAAGCACACATGTTTTTATCCGTCGGAAAAATAGTACACATGTCCTGTCAAACATGGACCTCTCCCTTGTACAATACGGACAATGTTAAGGCTTGCATGAATGATAATTAAACAACAGCAGGAGCGATGAGAGACTGGACAGAATTGGTTGATATTGTGCTTTTACTCAACAGAATAAAATGGCCATTTGTAGCTTGTTGATGTCGCCGGCACGCTTGTCCGTAAAGCTTTAATATCTGTACCTTACTTTTACTTCTCTTGTCATCAGTTGAACAATTTAAATAATTTGTTTTTAAAAACGCCTTATTCGTCTCATTTCCTTCCCATCTAGTATTATTACCTTTTGTCATTTAGTGTTGGGAACGTTAGCCTGTTCAGTTCTGCAATTACTGTCATTGATCTGTTAATGTTGCATCAGCTAGCTTCCTAAATGGCTGTGTTTGCAAATGCTCACTCTGACAGATGTGAGCAAACAGTTATGCAAACTAAATTTGCTGATTTTACATTCTTACTGTGCTGGCATTCTCCATCCATTGAGACATTTGTTGAAATATATATTTTGCCTCACAATAAAGAATGAATTTATATTTCCAACTATGCAGCTACAGTATGATCTTAAGGTCCTGACTGAGGTCGTTGATGGTACAGCTGGATTTATTGATAGAGGATGTTGTGTTAGACATACCTGTTCAAACCTGACGCACAGAGTCAGTATAAAAAACTAAAAATGTATAAAACTCAATGAAACCCTGAATTTGCTGCTTGAGAATCCGGTTTGTCTTTTTATACTTCTCTGTTGTTGACTTGTCTGCAAATTGGTCAGGCACAGCAGTGTAACAGCATAATGAAGCATTTTTTCAATAACATGAGAAAATGTTAATGAATGATTAGATAACATCATTGACTTTCTCAGCTCACACAGACACTCGTCCCTGCTAGCAGATACAGCAGACAGATCTTTCAAATAACAGCAAGAGCAAACTCATTCACATATTCTTATTGACAGTCAATATTACTCTGCACTGGCACATTTATTTGTGTTACTAAAAATATTAAAATTATTTGTTCTGTCAAAAAAAAAGTTTTGTTGAAAGGTATTTACCCACAGAACCATCATCTGATTTTGCAAATTTCTACAGAGAGAATTGGTGTTTAGTATTAAGAACTAACAGTATATGATTTATTAAATGCAATCAACACCAAAAACAGTTCTTCTAAACTTATATGCAAAGTAACATTGAAGAGCCAATAAGGAACCGGACCTGAAAGGAAGGAAAGACAGACCAGACAACATGAAAAGAGAAGGGCTTTTATTGCTCACTTTTACATCAAACATCAACAGTCAACATGTCTCATTTGGCCACAGTTCCCCAAATTCTGTTGGTATCAAAGGTTTGTTTTTTGTGCTTTTCTTGGGTTTCATTGCCTAAAGCTCAGTTGAGTTTCACGGCTCAATAGCACAAAGGTCTGAAGGGACCCACTCCACAATGACATGTAACCCATTCAAAAAACAGCCAAGACACTTTTAATGACAGGTAAAACTCTAACGGCGAAAAGCAGATATCACAACACTTAATTTGATCATCGCCTATCAAATAGACAACTCAGGATGGAATCGACCTGTACTCAGGTTTTTTTCTTTCTTTTTTTTTTTTTCTTAAATTGACGGAAGATTTGCGCACATATATAGAACTCTTTCAAGTCCAGTATTAGCTTAAAGCAATACGTTCTGTTGGTATTGCAGTGAAAAGTAAAGTAGGTATTTTGAAACACAATTTGACTGAGCTCAATCAATATACCTTATCAATCAGCACAGCTGTATACTGACAGCTTTGGGTTTTTGGCACCTGGCCCTGGTTCGTCTTTTGGAATGAAACTCATCTGCCACAGGTCACATTGTGAAACAGCAATGGTCAAACACTTAACACATTATCTTCCCCTTATTTTGGTTTAATTTAACCACCATTGACCTGAGCAGGGGAGACACTGGAAAGCAATACAAATCCTTTTAGTTGGCTTTGGTCCCTGAAGAGGGTTTTTTTTTCAATGCCAATGCTTTCTGTAGCAGAAATGAAGCTGTATTAAAGCACATTAGAATTAAACGTGGGAATAAACTGTGACACTGTTGATATTTTACATTTCTTCACTGCATCAAAATAGCTGGTTTTATGGACATTTTTCGTGAAATGAGCAACAAGTTACAAAATAAGCATTTCATCTGTCTAGACAGAACCCATACACATAAATTCTCAGAAGGTGTGTTCAGACTGAACATGAAGCAAATTTTAGGTTGCAAAATGAGAATTTCACCCCTATTCAGTCTCTATGGGACTCAAGCTCTTCAAGTCATCGTGGGATAGCTGGCAGAGTGGGACTGAACCTTACCAAAAGGTGTATAGCATACTTAATGTAAAGGTGAAATTCACCCAAAAGCTCTACAGTGATTTGGCAAAAAGACTGAGAGAGAAAAAGTGGTGTAGAGGTGTTTATGTTAGCTGTGACAAAGTGCGGTTTCCAGGATTCCTTTTTTATATAAACTCGCTTCCAAGATGACAAGTACATGAACAAACAAAAGTGAAGTGCTTCTTGGCTGAGATCATGTACGTTGCTGAGTCATAAGTTGCCTATAGGCCTTTTTCATGGAAAACTTTTCATCTTGTCACAGTAGGAAAAGCACAGGTGTAAAAAATAAAATAAATGAGGACTGAATTCCAGTTTGAAGCTACACTGAAACAGGAAACGTATGCTTGAATTTGTTCATTGTGAGGCTTCAATAGAACTGAATAGGAAACGGTAAATGTTAGTAGAATGGAAGTTAATTACCGTATACCTTACACGATGGGTTAACAATGTTTCAAGTCTGTCTTAAAACAACAGTCAGGAGCCCAAATGAGCATTGAAATAGGTTTTTCTCACTGTAATCATTCCTCCTGTTCATACTGACCATTAGAAGATCCCTTCATAATACACCTACAATGTAAGTGATGGAGCCTCCCTCTGTGCAAAAATGTATTTTAAAGTTTAAAATGAGTCGAATTAAGTAGATATCTTTCAGTGTTACAGTCTTTTTAGTGCCAAAGTCCCTCTTTTTGTTACTATACTTCCACCGCAGCTCAACAGGGAAACACTGTCAGAGGAAACACAAAGAGGGAATTAAAAACACTAAAAACACTGTAAATGTGGCAGATATCCACTTGATATGACTAACTCAGACTGCTGAAGCCTTTTTAGCTTCAGATCAACTTTTAAATGCATTTTTGTACAAAATGATTGTGTGGACACACTGTGGATTTTGGCCCCCATCAGTTACATTGAAAGCACATTTGAAGGGGATCTTTCAATAGCGAGTATGAACAGGAGGAATGATTACAGTGAGGAAAACCTCTTTCAGTGTTCATGTGGACACCTTGAAAATTGAACCTATCCTCTAACTTGGGGCAAAGACATCTTCACGCAAGTTTGACATGTTTTAACTTCGATGAAAAACTTGTGATTTTCTTAAGCTGCAACTTCACTAACGGAAACATACGGAGACAACATAACGGGAGATAAACTGAGAACTTGAATCATTCAATTCAATGAGAGGGCTGTATTTTTCACACTGAGCTCAGTCAGTCTAAATGCAACTTTTACACAGCACACATGTTGATGTGTACGTTGCTAGCTAACGAACAGCTACAGCTAATGTATGTGCAGCCAGTAGCCTAATTATCCTTTTATAGTGAAACATGGACGACAAAAACACTCAAACTCACATGACTAAAGCAAAGTGGAAAATGGCTTCATTTTCAGTCTGAAAGCACTTTGTCAAGTAACATTTGTGAAGAAATCCAAATACAACATACATTTGCACAGTTAGCAATGTGTACATCCCCTTTTGCAGCAACGCTGACACTGACTACAATCTCTTCTTGCGGATGAATCACATACAATTAGAAAAATAGCTCTTAAACAAGTTAATGATAATAGAAAAATAGTTTTTGCCATCATTCACTGAATATGTTTTTTAATGTCCACAGGAATGTTCACAAAACACATTTAGAGGTGTGTTCAATTAAACTGTTGAGTGCCTCAAACCTCTAGAAAACACTAGCACACAGTGCCAGACCAGCAGGGTGAGAGCATCTCATTATGACTGACTCACTAAGCAGTCTAATTATTGTTATTAACACAATTTGCCAGAAGAGTGTCAGTTTTTTCAGCGTCAGCAGTTTTGCTTTGAGACAGGCTCAGAGTAATAATGCCTCTTCTCATTACTGCTCTCATAGTCTATTTTGGCTCCAGAAGTATTCAGAAATACTGCTCTGAGAATGAAGCTGACAAGTCTCAAAATGTCTCAAGAGGAATGAGAACACATAACATGTAACCACACCTTTATATTAAATACCATGGTATTTTTCAGTGTCATCTGGGCTTTTTACCATAGCTGGGTCAACTCAACCTCATAATTTTGAGCTACAAAGTACCATGCTTTCAGTTCACTGACAATATAAACAATAACAATTGTTTCCAAAAAATGCATTAGAGACTTTCTCTTCCCTGCACTTGGAAAAAAAAGGAAATGAAAAGGCCCCTCATATAAATACAAGTTAAGTAACAAAGGTGACAAAGTTTGTCACAAATACTCAAAATATTCAACTCCAAATATTTTTGTTTCAATATTCTCATATAAAACAATGATATTGTTTAAAAAGGATACAATTTGTATCAACAAAGAGAGGTGTCATCTGGCTACTAGAAGTGATGCTAACCAGGCAAGAGTTTCAGCTTCACAAACAGTTCTCAGACATTAAAATAATTCCATTGGTGGAAGAATAAGAATATTATTACATATTTCATTCAGGAAATGCAGCTGGAAGTGCTTTACATTGAGAGATGATAACTTAAAATTACTTTTGAAGAGAAAACAGATAATAAAGACAAACACATATGAAATATATGAAATTACTTATAATTTCTTTTATAACTCAGTGGGTGGAGCTAATGAACCACAGTCTTTCTGGCTCAGTAACTGAATTGTACTTTGAAGACTGATGTAAAGACAAGAGGTGAGAGAGGAGGAAAGTGTTATTCTGAAGCCTCCTCTGCTACAAACACAAACTAACCATGTTCTGTATACTATTATGTTCCATAAAGGTAACCCTTTCCACCTGATTGCTGAGTAAATACAGTTTTGTTACTGATTTTTCTATATATATCACCAAGAATTTTGATAATCAGCACTGTATAAATTAAAATAAAAAACAACAACAAAAACATCAAATTAATTAATTAATTAATCACTTAGGTCATTTATCAACCATTTGTCAAAAATTCCAAGTGTTTTCTTCTTCTCAAATGTGAGAATTTGCTGCTTTTCTCTTTTTTATATCATTGTAAATGAATACCTTTTGGTTTTGGACTGTAGGTCAGACAAACCAAGCAATTTGAAATCATGACTTTGGGCTCTGGGAAATTGTGATGGGAATTTTTTACTATGTTTTGCTGTTTTATGGATTAAATATTGAATTAATGAATCAGCTCTTAACACTTATTGCATTGATGGGCAGTAAGTATATAGAACATGGTTACTCTTTCATACCTGAAAAAACTTTAATCTAGATTTGCCAAAATTAAACTAGTCATATAAGCCTACTGCTGTTCAAGTGAGGTAAATTAGTTCAAGTCCAGGATAGTCAAAGAACATTATTTACATTTATTTTATATTTTTTATGAATTTATTTCTGTGCCACCACTGAGTTTTAAATTAGCCAATGAGATTATTAGTGCCTCTGAGAAAAGTTTGTAGTACTAAAAACTACTATCTGTTGATGTTCCCACTGTTATCATGGCAACATACTCCGTTGGAAGATATTCATCTTGAAAAGGCTTTTCCCATCTCTTACCAGTTTGTTTTCCAACTTGTACTGCAAAGCTGTGGATCTCTGTGTATTTAAAAGAAGGGTACAAAAGTTTTACCCTGTCAGCTAAACCCTCTCTAGTGGTGACACCACTGACAAAGGAGACCCTGTGTCTCATGCACCAAGGACATTCACAAAGTTAATAAATTAACATTTAGTTTTAAATAAAATTAAAATAATACCAATAATTTTCATTCCACTTGCACATTTCTGATGACCATGATCTCAAGAGCAACCTGGATATGATTTAATATTTTGATATGGTTTAAAGAAAGAAAGGAAAAGAGAACAAAATCAATACTGAAAGCGGATAAACCATGAAGTCAGCTGACAGGGCTATCCTAGCAGAGGAAATGAACTGTAATGCAAAAGCGAAGCACAGCTTGGGGTTTTCAAGTGGAGTTTTTGCTATCTTCTTTCATGGGTGCTGTCTGAGTTTCACTTCCCTGCAGGGGAAATCCATAAAATCTCACCACATCATCTGATCTACCACCTGTTAGTACAGAAAGAAACTCTCATTTGCTAATTTGAGCACCAAATACAGTAGGAATATATCTGTAATGTGGCAGTGAAATTTTACTGCCTATATTCTGTTATGTACCCCACAATGCCATGTCAGCGACTGGAAAGCTGAGCTATATTTCACTCAGATGGAAAGTATGAATTTGAGCTGTCCTCATACCCTGATATGATTGCCAAGAAATTAAAAAAAAAGCTGAAGAGAAAACAAAAATAACAAAAAAAGTGCCAGAACAGAATAATTTTAAAACTATGTAAATAACTTAAAATGTAACAAATAAATTAATTAAAAATGCACAACACTGTCACCCCTGAAACACATTAAAAGCCTCCTTAAACACCCAGGTGTCTTGCCTCACAACCCAAAATAGCTCAAACATGCACATTAAAACCCAAAACTTTCCTGATCTTAAGTGCTGAAATAGCATATTTATAGAAAAATATGGCAATTTTGGGATTTCCCTTTATAAAAAATACCAATAAAATTAATGAGACAACATCCCTGCAGTGAAAATAAGCAGTCTATAACAGTCTAAGGAGCTTTATACCTTGTGCTTTTGTCTGTGTATGTCCAACCTGACATTAGATGATTGTAAGGGACAACCCTGCACAAGTGAGACCAGTAAAGATAAAGCTGTAACTTCACCTTCTGGCTGTATTCAAGAACCATGCTGCGATTTCTCCATCAAAATGGCAGCTGCAAGCTTCTGAGCATCCATCACATGAGGGTTCCTGGTCATCACCATTCTCACCAAATCTGGAGGGAAGATGCCGCACAAGCTAACAAACACCCTCTCCCTCAGGTCTTGGTATCGACCCAAGGTAGGGGGCTCCTGGTGCTGGGGCGCTGAGGATGGGTGGCTTTTGTGGGTGGTGACGGGTGAATGGGATAACTGCGGAGGTGGTGGAAGACTTGAGGCAGCAAGGTGTTGGGGTGATGAATGAACTTGCCTGCCCCAAGGAGAGTGCCAGGGCTTCTCATGGACTTCAGGGAGGCTCTGGAGGGCAAACAGATCATAACAAGGTTTGGAGGACTGCTGGTAGTGCGGGTCCCAATTTACCTGATGCTGTGGTTGTTGGTTTAGCCCAGAGTAGTTCCTTCTGGAATGAAGTGGGGACCCTTCATACACTCGCGAGTCCTGCAGCCCACCTTCCTGCCAAAGGGAACCCATCAAATTGTGGCCCAGGAGGGAACTCTGAGAGTGGGAGTGAGCAGGGGATGTTTGGGGTGGATGTAGAGGAGGAGCCTGAAATTCCCCTGTGAAACTGCTCAGTGATGGATGCTGAGGATGGGGTGGGATGTAGGCTGATGGGGGCTTGAAGGGACGTGGAGACGCATGAGAAGCAAGAGAAGATGGAGGGTCATCCAAGCCAAAACCATGTTGTCTCCGATGTACTTCAGGATGGGGATATCCATGAGGAGCATGCTGGCCCAGTCCAGGGGGAACACGGCTCACAGGTTGGGTATACTGGCCAGAGCAGTGATGGTGGGGGTGACGATGATGGTGGTGGTGGTGATGGTGGCACTTAGGGCCGTCATCTAAGACGGGATCAGGGGAGAAAGAGTCAGAGCTGACACTGCCTTCACTGCTGCAGTCTGACGGCAGAGATCTAGCTCGCAGATCTGCTGGGAAGAAGCACTCAGGACTCTGTGGCACTACCAGACTGAGGCTGGAGTAGGCCTTTACCAATGAGCTGTAGCCCAGCTCTGGAGACTCACATCTGTGGTAAGTTTCAGTCTGGTTTGATCCTGAGGCTCCAGAAACCCTTGAGCTGCCTCCACCACTTCCTCCAGGGTGCTCCCATCGGTCCAGGCCTCCTGATGAAGGAGGCCCCCCTGGAGCCGGATGCCCTAGGAAGCTGCTGCTACAGCTACTGCTGCTGCTGCTGTTGCTTCCCCTACGTGCTTCCACTTTGGACTGGACCCGAAGCCTGTCCTCCAGGAGGTCAGAGAAGGAGCTCCGAAGGCTGGGGTTTGGCTGTTTCTTTGGAGTGCCCCGACTGGGCTCGACCTCAGCTATTCCTTCTGGTTGGCCAGAACTTTGGCTCTTCACCATCAGGGCATCTTCCAGCAGGCCTCTGGAAGCTACTGATGAAATTTTGGCACTGGCGCGGAGCTCATCAGCCACAGCACGCTGGGGCTGGCTGCCCCTTTCAGGGTGGTAAAACTTGCACTTGTGGCCATATGTGCACTTTTTCCCTGATGAAAGAAAAAAGAAAGGCATTTCCTATTAATGTGCTGGAATGAATCTTGGATTGTAGACAGTATTTGTCCTTTTTTTAAAATATTGTTTTAAATCCACTGCACTAGAACAAAGTCATCCTCTCTAGATTGTTGCATAACATATAACAAATAAGATTGTTGCATAACATACTTGGCTCAATGTTTTTTATTTGAAAATGAAAAAAATCTGGTGAAAATCAGATGATAAGAAATACAATTTGCAGCACAAATATATATAATATAAATATATGTGATACAATATAAATGTAAAAAGTAAAACTAGATTTAAGCAGCAGCACACCTAACTAAATACATACTATATCATTTCCAGTATGTGACCTGCTGAAACATGTTGGTGTATTATGTAACAGAAACCTACCCGTGCAAATGTACCAGATTTGCTTTTTCAGAATATTACAGTTCAGACTTGAAGAGCTCCACTGACAAGAACAGAAGCCATATACGTGCATATTTCTTACCATAAGGACATGGCTGCTTCCTGTGTTCAGGAATAACAGGCCTCTTCCTCAAGAAGTTCTCCAGACTGGGTCCGTGGCGTCCAAGTGGGTCATCTGGTGGCATGAACCTAAATAAACAGTCAATAGATTAAAATGTTTATTAACCCCACATTAGGGTTCTTAAAATAACCATGGCACTAGTAATAACCACTTGAAATTCTCTTTTTAATTCTGCTTCATTGACGATTCAATAACTGACAGCATTTCAGCAACTTCTGACCCATTGAGGCTGGAGCAGGATGTTCTGCAGGTAAGGAATCTAAAGATGCTTACCTTCTACTTTTGTATCACAACATATCCTTGTACCCTCTTGCATTTACTCTGAATTTATGTATGCTGTAAAAACAATGATTCTGCTTAACATCTAGAGTTTGTTGAAGATATAAGAACGATACCTTAACATTTACACTAGACGTTAGCTGACAGAGCAACACAGCAAGAGCAGAAGCTGCTTAAACTTACAGATGACCAGCATAACAAGTAACAAACCAATAGGCCTTCTACAGAGAACAAAGGTTAGGCAGGTATTTGCTGGCCAAAAACACTCCTGTGACCATAGATGCAAGTGAGACTAAGGCGCAAACAAAGGTAGAATCTTTTCAAGTGTGTTTTGATCAGAGGTGATCTGATCAGTGAAGCAAAACTGAAGAGAGATAATAAAGATCAAAAGAACAGCAATGAGGAAATGAAAATGTCTGATAAGTACACAGGAAGTCCTCAGTTAATTTCCCTGCAAAAATGCACTGTGCAAATATCAGAGGAACACTGGCTTGATTTCAACATCTTTTACAACTGCTCTTCAGTATTTGGAATACATGCTGCTCGATGTTACAGTTAAAATTTAAAAAGTCTTGGACAGAAGCTGGATCTGTTTTTATTTTACTGGCTAATGCAATGCAGCAAAGTGTCAGATGTTGGTCTGCTATAATGCATCTTTCGATTCATTACAAATGGACTCAGACTCAACACATTTTCTTCATCAATGGTTTTTGTATTTCCTTCTAGTGAAATATGGCAGGGAAAATAAAACTAAAGGATATATCCATTTTCTATAATGGGATTTCTAAAGGAGATTGCAGTATTAATTTTCTCTTTTCTTCTCTCCAGTAGCATTACTTTTTTGGTGTGAGTTTCTTACTTGTCGTTTACAAAGGAGTACATCAGCAGACGCTCGTCGATGAATTTCTTCCACTCTGGCTTCTCATTGGCCAGATCACGGTAGTTGTCGTTGGAGACGATGATGCCGTCTGACTCATATGCCAGTTTGACAATGAAGCGGTCGTCATAGCAAACCACACGGCGTCCTTGCACACGGCGAGATGGAGTGAAGACCAGGATCTTCTCTTTTTCCAGTCGTCGTAGGATCTCCTGGTCTGGAAAAATAAGAGGGAACACACTTAAACATAAATAAACTACAAGAGAAATGCCTCCTAAAGCAGAGGACATTATTTAGGCTCATCTTTTTGCTTGTTCACAATGTAATTTCATGGTGATTTTAAATAGTCACTGAAAGCTGCAGCTGCTGTTACCTGTGATGAGAGCATCAGGTCGTGACTGCTCCTTTCTCCAGGCAGGGACAAAAACTGTGATGTCACGGTGACCTCGCTCCAAGAACCAATCAACAGCCAGCTGGATGCCTTGACAGGAGAACACCTCTTTATTTCCATGACTGCAAGAGCAAAGAGAAAGGTTGGAGATGCAATTCTCATAGGTCTAATAGGACATCATTTATATAACATGTTGTTATATAATAATTCACACACTTCACACACAAATGATAGCCTATAAGGCTATCATTTCATAATTAGTGCATGTATTATTTTGTCATATTTGTATTTCACGTTATTCTGTTCCAGTTGTGTTTATACTGTGTTTTTAGCTGGCTAAATATGACTTTTTTGCCTCTGCAATAAACTTTTCCTCACACTGATCAAAGCTTTCATCTTATTTCATTTTAAATTCTACTCTCTTGATCTGTTGATGTTGCATGTGATTGATGTGACTTGACCATCTTGTTAACATACTCATAACTGGAATGGAAAACCCAGACGAAAGACCAGTTATTCAAGATCAGTGTTACACTTAAATGCTTAAATTTCTGCATAGTACAGTCTCCTCGATTCAAACTCATAATGTTAAAAGCTCCTGAGAACTTGTTAATCATTTCCAAAAATGTTACTTTTCAAAGGCGTTAAACTTTCTATTCTTTATATAAACTAAGACTATTGCGCAAAAAATTATTATGTCTCCAAGTGGTTTTCAGCCAAGTTGCAGACCATTCGTTATTAGACTTCAGACTTCCTTTTTTCAAACCACAGTCCAAATCAGCAAAAGTTGATCAACACAAAAATTTTTGGCAAATACTGACTTCCTAAAATGCTCATGAAAAACACACATGGTTTAGTTTCATTGCATTATATTAGTTTATACTGAAACTTTAATAATCACACATACAGAGTTACATTTGATGCCAGTGTGTGTCACCTTAACTATCTTCATTGTGTATATGGGTACCTACCAATGGAGAGACTTTGAATAAAGACTTAATGAAAAGGCTAATGAACCAAGGGAGTTTCAGTGCAGTGAATAAATACCATAAAGTCTTCAAAAACAAACTGAAACACAGAACTAATAGAGACAAGAGAGACAAACATGTTTAGCCAGCATATAGCCAGCGACGTTATATGGTTGCTAACTATGCTCGTGTAGCTTAGCTGCTAACAGTTCCCAGATAACGCTCATTGTTTAATTTGACCATTCCAAAAAAGTACTCATAACATGGGAGATTTTTAAACCAAATTAGAGTTTCCCTCTAAACCAAAAACCATTGTGAACTAAACTATGAACTTAATGGGTCTGAATTGAGAATGTATGGAAGCCTATAAGGACTATTTTAAAATGATAATGTAAACTTGAAACTGAAGATATGATTCCACAAAGGCATTATAATTTTCCACATATGTATGTTATTAGAGTAAAAGTTAAAATGCAATTATCCAATTTGAATTTTCATTTCACATACGACGTTCTATGACCATATTAAAATGAAACTGGAAAAGCTGTTTGACATTTAATTTTCAAAGTTGTACCCTGCTGTACAGTGGACAATATTCAAATGTTAATTCAAATTTGAAATGCAATATAAACTATATAACCTGATTTTTAATTTATGTAAGCGATATTTAAGTCACAATTAAAATAAAAAATTCTAACAATTTGAAAATGAAATGAAAACGGCATTTAATGTTTCATTTTCAAAGAATTAACCTGCAGTACAGTGGACAATATTCAAATGCAATAAGAGAACGGAAGACCTGCCTTGAGAGGACTGAGAGATTGCATTTTCATTTTCATTTTGACACCAAAAGAGCGTGGTGACATGTAAATGTAAATGCAATAGACTGGGGGTGCTGTTTCGCTTAATGCATTTGAATATTGTCCACTGTACAGCAGGTTAAGTCTTTGAAAATGAAATGTCAAATAAATTGTGAAAATGAAAATACAAATTGGATTATTGCATTCTCAGTTTCATTTTTACTCAAATGACACATACATATGTGGAAAATTATAATGCTATTGGGGAATTACATTTTCATTTTCATTTATTGGTCATGGTAGAACAGTGATTAGTCACTGTTCCCTCAATCCACATAGTATTCAATTTGTGGGGTGAAGCATCAGTGCAGCCATCATGTAAAATGTGGCTACATATATGTGTACAGTGAAGGCGGGAATGCATAAGCCTGTTGTTTCCAAAAACTTCTCTTCCTGACCTCATGGCTACGTTGCTCCCATCCACCACAACAGGCCGAAGGTTTTCTTTGTCCTCCAGTAGCTGAGATGGGCACAGCAGCCGGCAGGAGTCCAGGGAGGATGTGGAGGAGGAGAAGGAGGAGGAGCAGGCCAAAGAGGAAGACAAAGAGGAAGAGGGAGACCGGGAGACGGTCGAGCCTCCTCCACCTCCTCCTCTTTGCTGCTCCATCTCTGTCTTGGTTCCCAATTTGACCAGTTCTCCAAGGATGTCGTTAATGAGTGCGTCTGGGCCCAGTTTCTTCAGCACCAGCAGCACCAGCTCCTCAGAGTAGCCTAGCTTAAGAGCAAATTCTACCTTGGTGCGGCAGTCTGTGACAGGGTCAGAGGGAGGGGATGTTTCTGGCAGTGGGGAGTCTCCAGGGGATCGGTTTGGTGCCAGGTCCAGCCTGAATGGCTGACAGAATGAAGGCTGATCTTCGTGAGGGTTTTGAGAAGCAGAGACATTCTGGAGGCGTTCATCTTCACTGTCAGAGACGGCACTCTCCTCAGAGAAGTTACTGCAACTACTACTGCTACTATAGCTTGAATGAGTACTACAACTAGTGCTGCTGCTACCAATACTGTTACTGCTGTTACTCAAGGTACCAGCTCCGACCTGTAAGGCCACTACATTCCCAGCACCCGTCGCAGTGCTCAGACCTGCCTGCCGCTCAGCACCTTCCACATGGAGGTAGTCCAGATCCAGCCCCAGGCTGAGGATGTGGCCTGTCCCATCCTCCAGATGGTCCCTCAGGCCCATCAAGCCGTCTCATACATCCAGCTCCTCGCCCTCCGTGACCTCCCAGGCACCTGACCGACCCCACCGTTACTACTGATAGTTAACAGTTCACTCACTGGTCCTGGGAGGGAAGCTTGAGGGAGACACAAGAAGCAACTGGTTAAATTCCTGAGGACTGAATGAAACAAACAAAATACAGATTGTTTTGATACTATATGTAGGAATGAATTAGGTCTAGAAGGTCTATTGATTAATGAACGGACACATTCAATCAATGGTTTGCTTTATACTGTATCTTAAAAACACCTTGTACGACTTTATAACCCCACTTACACCTGGTTTTAACAGACGGTATGTATCTGAATATATTACCTGAATGAGGAAAAACGCATATTTATGCAAGGTGTAAATTTATGCAGAATGTATTGTATTGTGATTGCAACTCAGCCAGGTGTAAATACAATCTGTACAGTTTTTGCCACATTCTTTAGAAATAATCTGGGGAGACCCCGTAGCTACATGGTCAAGACACTGACCATGAACCACAACATCTATCCAGGGACCTTTGTTGCATCTTCCCCCCGTAATTTCTTGTCAAGACTTAAAGAAGACATAACATGCCTTTTGTGATTTTCTGTTCCAAAACTTGAAATGCTGCCTTCAAGTCAAAGCCAGGGCTTCAACCCGCTATTAAAGCTCCGTTTGCAAAGTTACCTCTACTTCCCCATCAAAGTGACGTCAGAGTGTCACTTTCCCACTTTTGACCACTGCCATCTTGGATTTTTGGAGCCAGAAGTGACCATATTTGGACGAGAGGGTGGAGCCGTCCCTAACACTAGCTGCTAGCTTTGTTAGCACATTGCATTTACAGTCTACGATAAACTGTGATAATACTAATGCTAATTTTCGTAAGCAAAAAGCAGGCTTAAAACCATTAAAACAAAATGTACTTACCGGAAAAAACCGAACATCCGACTCCAAACTTTCATGAACAGAAAACACACTGAAATAGCGTTGGCTATGGCTACACCTATACCTTTACGCCTATACTATATGCCAAGGTTATGTTACCTAACCAATGGTGTTGTCATGTTAGCGACGTGCTTGTCACGGCACCCACCAGTCACTCCAAGCGGCCACACCCTTAATAATGCATAACTTTAAGCCTTAATAAAAATTTAAACAAGTGAGTTATAAAAAAATTCACCCCCCATACAGTTGTCATGAATGGGGAAATTGGCTATAGAGACCAAAACTATTTCTTGTACCAGGCTGTAAACATGTTTATTTCTGCTGTAATGTTGCACATTTTAACATGGGGAACTATGGGGATTGACTTGCTTTTCAAGTCAGCCTCAAGTGTTCATTTGAGGAACTGCAGTTTTTAGCACTTCTGCATTGGCTTCATTTTTCAGCCCTGGAGGATGCCGCTTGGCTGCATTGCCATGTTTCTACAGTAGCCCAGAATGGACAAACCAAACACTGGTAGGGGAGGGTGAGAGGTATTCAGTTGGTTGCAATTTGCAACTTCACCATTAGATGGCACTAAATCTTACACACTGGTCCTTTAAATGCAACCCATGATAATAGTTTATTATTAGATGCCAAGTTTAAATTGGGAGTATGGCAAATACAGGAGCAACAGCAGTCAAAGGCTATGGATACGTAGGTATATATGTATGCATTATAAGATTGCTGTGCACTAATGGTCATGCTGGGTTTTACACTAGTTAACACTTTCCGCCTACCTATTTATTGTTCATTTTGATCCCTATTACCATTTTGAATTATGTGAAAATCATGAATATCTAATACAACAGTGCCACAAACTATTTATGTAATACTGTTTACCAATGGAAGGATCTACAAAAATGCTGGAAAAGACATTGCATACATATAAGGTTATTGTAATTAACTAAGTTCAGCTGACAAGACATTGCACACAGTATAAGGTAAATGCATTTAAATTGCAACCATATATTGCATATGTGACATGTTGCAAGAGTACTGAGCAAGAGCAGGTATCAGCCTCTTCCTGAGTTATTGATGACTCCTTATTTTCACACCATGGCTTGACAGAGTACTCAAAAAAGCTTAAGCCTTGCAGAGGCAGAGTGAATGTCAAACTTTGGTTCATATTATAATGAAAATGTATGTTTTAATCTTGTATCAGACAATATGAAATGGCAGTTGGATAGGAAGTAGCAGCAGAGGAGAGTAGGATGCAAGAACTAAACTTAAACAGGAATGAATGCTTTATGAAGTTTAACAGAATACAACAGGCTTTTAAGAGCTACTGTAAAAGGGCAAGTTGAAAAATGTAACTCCTCTTACTTGTTGCTCCACTTCTACTGATTTGCATTTTAGCAGCAATAAGCTCAGTTATCAAACATCAATTAGACCAGAGGCAAAATACCAGACACCTGAGCAAACAACCATATCCAAGTAATGCCATGCCTTTCCTGTACATAATAACTGGAAAGCCTTGCCAAGAATCACACCTTCCAACATTCACTGCCCCTAAGAGTAATACGTCAATGCAGGGTTGGGTGATGAGTGAGTTTTGTGTGGAAGAAGTGCTGGAATGCAGGGTCCAAGCAGTGTTTCTAGCTGTAGTTACCCTTTGAAAACAACAAGTTATTATAATTGTAATTGTGTTTTAAAGATGTAGGTAAAACAACTCTTACTATACAGTGATAATGTAGCCATTACATATAGCAGCTTATCCTTTGGAGAGTCATGGGGGGCTGGAGCAGCCACACTGGGTGAGAAGCTGACATTCGAGAAAATGACCATGTAACTTTAAACGGGACCTATTATGTTCATTTCCAGCTCTATTTTTTTTTATTTTTGGACTCCACTAGAGTCGCTTTGCATGATTCACAGTTCAAAAATGTATCTTATACTGGCCCTTTATGCAGCCCCTCAGTTCAGCCTCTGTCTCTAACAGGCAGTTTTAGCTCCTGCCTCTTTAAGGCCCCCACTCCGTTCTGATTGACCAGTTTTCAGGAAGCCTGCTGAGGAGCAGCACGTATCAGAGTTGTGTTAAGTTACTGCCGATGCAAACCCAACATTTCCTGCTTTACTGCTTCAAATTAAAAGCTTTTAAATGACTAAATAACAAAGACTTTTATTGTGAAGAATTTACAGGAAATGGAACGTATTCCTCACCGAATTAGCAGAGCTGTGCTCAGCACAACAAGGTATGGAGATATTTGGAGCTCTTTGTTCAGTGGATCAGTTAGAAATAATGCAGGGAGGAATAGTACCAGCAGAAACAGCCACAGTGATGATGATGTTTGATGAAGAACTGCAGACGACCAGCACACCTCCAATAGGTAAACAACTTATTTTACTTTGCCGTGCTGTATAATGGAAAAACACTCACAGCGTGCCAGCTCGACTCAAGTCGTGGCCTGGTGTGACTACCCCCAAAACAATGGAAAAACGCCATAATGTTAGCAGAGTGGAGCAGTGAACTGGTGTGCTGTGCAGATGACCATATAAAGAAATTTGTCACAAGCCGATGTTGGTTCGGGCTGAAAGTAAAAAAAAACGAAACCAAGCATTCAGAGCAGTCTGAAGCCGATGCTTTTTGCTCACAAGGATTACTTCTATATATGTTTACCTTATTATTTGTCACTTTGGCCATGTTTAATATGAACATCTGACATTGTAACATTATATATATGACTTAAAATAAGGAAAAGCATAATAGGTCCCCTTTAATAAAAAGACAAGGACATAAAGTGCTGCTGATGCAAAGCACCTGAAACCACCTGAAACCACCTGAAACCAGAATCAGCCAGTACCATACATCTACAGAGCTTCAGCACTAGCTGCTGTTTCGGTCCATCTCGTGCCACCTATAGGCAATAAAAGGAACAGCAGTGGGCTTTCACCAGCAGATGTAGACACGCACACGTGCACATTCTACAGGCAAGAAAATACTATATTTGAATAAAAATAAGATTATGTTCTTTTCTGGAAATTGTCAGAAAAAAGTTTCTGCTATATTTGGTCTTCTGCTGTCATAAAGGAAAATAAAGTATTAATTATAAATTAAATCTCCATTTTACCGCAAGAAATGGACTAGGTGTGCGAGTGTCTGAACTGCAGCAATTTTGATTTTGTGCCACCTGTAGACACTGAGTGTTACAAGTGCAGGAAAATGCATCCATCTGACTATTATAAGATGGTCCACAGCAATATAAAGTATACATGACTTGCTGTAACAGGCTGGTATGGTCCCTTAAAAACTCAATGCAGTTTGCATTTAATTTCAAAGTACAGAGCTTAACATTACAAATTCAAATTCTCAAAATAAAAAGCACCTAATAAATATCACAAATATCAGCATTCACTGATGAACCTCTAGTGTGACAACAGTGTTTATGAGCCCTTCATGAAGGATTCTCAGTTCCCTCATCATAACAATTTCAAAGAACCCCTAATGGTCCTTAAAGTGTCTCTTTCTTCTCTGAGGCCTGCTGGCCTCGTGGGAGTCCAGGGATCTGTTGTGATGAGAAATTACTTACTGACCCCGGATGTTTACTTTGCTCCCACATCTCTACTGTATCAAGGACACATATACATTAAAACACACCATAATAACTATACAACGGCTTCCTTTTTAATGTTCTTTATCCTTAGATCTAGTTCAGTCCTGTTTGTTTGATGCAAATAATGTTCCCTCAGTACAACATCAGGGCTTTTGTTCATTGTGCCGCAGATTAACAAATATGTGAACAATGGGGAAGGTCATTCTTCCAGTTGCCTCTACTTGTCTTTTTGCTTTACACAGAAACACATTGTTCATGCAGAGCTGTGCACAAAGGAATTGACTCTCAAAGATCAGTTGTAAGATAATTCAAAACAGCACCTGTGATTACTGGTATGATGTGGACAGAGCGACTGTTGACCTGCTTAGGTTGCAGTTCACACCACAAACATTGACAATGTGTTTGCTGTTTATCTGTGGAAATACCCATGAGGGGTACTTCCAAAGCATCGCTCTGCTCCAAGCTTTTGTGAGAAAATTATATTTCAGTGCCTTAGTTTTTTACAGCTTTGTTGTGTGAACTTGTTTCCTGCAGGCCACTGTACCTTCTCTCTTTAATCAATGCATTATAAGGACACTATCAAACAAACACACTTCTGATTGTCTATCCTGCTACTATGGGCAAAGCGGAAGCATCTCAAAATCAGTTTTGCTGCTGATAGTAAACCATCCTGACATTAGTTTGAATTTAATGTTAATCTGTGGCGGCGGACACAGATGAAGACAGAGAGACAGAAAACAGAAACCAAAATTGTGAAAAAAGTGTGAAAAAAGGAAAAAAGCAAGGCTGTATAACTTTTGCTGAACCGCTGCCACTGTGGTCATAACACAAGGCGCACCATATTTTCACACATTTTCTCAAGATTTTCCAAGATTCTCTTGATACAGTTCCTTTGAAGACATCATCATTAGGCAAATAATGATAGCAAAAAGAATGGGACAAAAGCAGGAAGCACACATTTCTCCTACTGAAGAGTTTTAAAGTGAGTGAAGTGAAATATACTGAAAGATACTGATCTTACCAGACCGAACAAGGCTATAGCAGCAAAACTCCCGAGTGTACTGAAATGAGCAAGGGTGCATTTTATTGCTTATGACTTCAACTTTTCATTTGTTAGAGGAAACCTGTATTACTCTTTTCTTGCTTTAAATGAAGACTACTCTAACATAGTAGCTATCTGAGCATGAAATGGCTTTAAAAACCAGTAAAATTCAATATGTATTTCATTTAAATGCTTACAAATTATTCTCTGCAGACCCTTTTTTTCATCTACAAGCCTCTGCCAAATGATTCAAAATAGTTCATTTCAGACATTGTATGCATGCATATGTGTGGTTATATTTTAGCGACAGTTGTAATTGAGGAGTCTCTTGGATCTTGGGCTAAAGCACCGGAAAGCAGGGGCCTCTTAATGTCCCGACCCCCGACGTCTAAGCTGCCGCGCCACTGTTTGTCACCCTGAATACCACAAGAGAGCTGGAATAATTTAGTCCACCAACAACAAAAGACCCACAAATGGAAAGAGCGAGAGTGTGTTTTTGTGTGTGTGTGTATCAAGAGGGTGGGGGGAAGAAGTGTGTCTGGCTTGCCGTCCTTCAACAATGCAGCTGCCACCCAATCTGTCCTCCTGTGATGGGAGTATTGTTCTCTCGGCCTGAGCAGCATGCACAGACGGAGGCTGGAGCTTTTCAAACCCGTTCACCCCCACAATCACTCACACACACACACACACACACACGCACACACACACACACACACACACACACGCACGCACGCACATGACGTTTGGTAATGCGGCAGTCTCGGTCACAAGTTGCCAGACGGAATCTTTGAAGAGTCAGCAGAAATATGACAGTGACACAGCGAGTGTAAATCACCTAGTCAGAGGCAGTCAAGTGCTGTATGTGTGTAACCTCTGTGTTTCCCAGTTTGTAAGGCTTTTACTGCTGTGAGTTTGAGTTTTAGAAAAATATTCAATATAAACAAGGTAAAAAAGATATTCACATGTAAAAAAGCTTTTTTTCCCCCTAAATGACATATGGAAAGAAAGCAGCTCTGAACATCTGCAAGTATTTAATGACAGAGCCAAGCTTTCAGTTAGTGAAAGTATATCTTATTTTGGAAAAACATTAACTATTTTACAGTAAAACCCACTCTACAAGATGTACTATGACATTATGCTGGCCTATGTTATTGATCAGATGTGTTATAAATTTCAAGCAACCATTATTTTTCTAAATTTAGAATTACACTCACTGAAGATTCAAATTTTCATACACAAAGCCAAATATTTTATTAGAAATAACATTCGCATCTAATTCTAAACAATTAACACTAAGAGTTTGATTAATGAAATAAGAAATACAGTTTATATTTTTTCCTCATAGTTTTTTTCTTAGTGAATAATTCTATGATTATATGCTTGTATAATAATCCACAGTGCAAAATGAACAATAACTATAATAAATGAAAAAAAACTACAAAGTACTACTACAAAGTGTTGTTGCTCTGATAAAATATTCATTGTGAAATGTTTTATAACCATGTCCTACTACTGAATGCTCTGTGAAAGATTATAGATAACTTTCAGTGTAATGTACTATATTGACATTGATGTTTAGATGAATCATTATGACATGGTCTACCCAGAATAAACTAGATACAAATACAGAAAACAAATCAGTTTCTCCAGTTTAGACCTGGACTGGTAAAATAATAAGAGCTCTCATTCAGAGTACTGTGTATGAGGTAATATACAGGAAGAGTTAAAGTACTTTTTAGGCATTTTTATGAATAGAAGTTTGGGTAGATTCTGTGACACGCAATGTATGGACTTTCAGATTGACATTTCTATATAAAATGCCATAGATAGACATATCAGGCCTGCAATTATTGGCTTATAGTGTTATATGCACAACCACAACAATATTGAAGCTCCTTATGGATTTTCTATTGTAAGTGACTTATAAACATTTTCTATATCAATGAATTCTTACAAATAAATATAGTATATGAGTTTCGTTGGAACATGACATGTTTGGAATTCTTTTTTTTTTTTTTTTTTGGCAGTGATCCTCAGTGACATACATTCAACTTTTTTTTATCTGAATAGACATCTGGAATGTAACCCATTAATGTGTCAGATCTACCTGCTGGTTAATTAACAGACAGCTGATGATAGTTTCCACCCATTAAGTGGCAATGGCAAGTAATGAAAACATGAAGAAGAAAGAAAGATATAGGAGACACGGGAATTTGAATTCAGATTTGTGAGGTTGGAAAATATGATTTTCAAGACATGAGATACAAATGGCAGAGCTTGAGTTGTGTTTAGCTATGGTAAGTCAGGTCAAGGCAAGTTTGTTAGTGTTTAATGTTTTAATAAAAATCATATACCTGTACCAATATAATGTAGAAGAATAATAAATATTCTCTCAGTTCTTTGAGACATGCAGAAATGTTACTCAGCTGGGAACCTTTTTAGTGAAAATCACAAATTCTATAACAACACAATTATATGTCAGAATAACTCATCTGCCATTTCTGTAGGTGTGTGTGACTTTGGGAGGAAGAGGGGGATGAGTGCCTCCATAGTGAGCAGATGCTGCAGCCTCCACCTCGGTGACCCAGCCTGCCTGCCTGCACTTCATTGGCACTATGTGTATCTCTGTATGTGTCATGATCCAGGGTTAGCCCCCTTGGGGATGTATGGAGGGAGGAGCTCCCCTGAGGCCAGACCCTGACCAGTCCCTCAGGGCCACCGGATGGCTGCCATTTGCTGGCTGAGCCCGGCAGAGAGCCGGTGTGCCACACCGGCAACCGGCTGGGAGGGGGACAAAGGGTGTGTGGAAGGGGTGGGGGTGGGGAGTATATATGGGCAGTGGGGGCAACAGATGCCTGCTGAAGCCACAGGGGACCTCCCTGAAAGCATCCTCCTCATCCACCCCCCACCTCCTGCTCTCCTGCAACTGGTGGTGTCCAGATTCATCCTCGGTGATACATATCACCACTGTCTGTCATGTGACCTTTTTTGGTAGAGTTGTGGGTAACACTCACTTTCACCTCTGACTTGTGCAGGCTCTCAGTTGGTTACGTCTGCTTCTGCCTCCCAGTTGCTGACTAAACCGCTGACTAAACCCTCTCGCCTACATCAGGTTCAGGCATGTCACAGGCTATCATACGTGGGGGGGATTAAAGCGGTGAGAGTGGAATCATTGATCATCTTTGGTTTCACTCTCAGTATTCTCTGATTAGGATGGGTTTGGCTGAATTAAATTGAAGTAAAATTTCTCTATTCTTTGTGTTGTGGGAGAGCCCCAAGGAATCCCCCCAGAAGCCCTCAATGAAAACCATAAAAACCTTTCTATCTCTCTCAATTTCACTCATGAACAGACTTTATACCATATAGCTACAATAAAACCTTCCAAAGTGAACAATATATTTTTTAAAATCACACCTTTGGAAATATTAGGCATTGTCTGTCTATAAAGTAAACAATCTGAGTGTTCTGTTACATATGGCATTTGCAACCTTCAACATGTGAAACAGTTTTGAGCTGAAGACAAAATAACACAATCATCACAACAATACTGGAACTTGAAGTTTTTCTCTAACTGAACATTTTGGTCACATCTGCACATATAGGCTGTTGTTGCTGTTAAACTGATTACTGTACCTTTTGGGGGAATATGGTCAGGTAGACATCATGATAAAAAGTTTTACAATCAAGATGAAAACACTGCAACCCATGACAAAGCATGATAACAGTGATTTGAATTTTCTTTAACGTGCTAAATTTAGGCTAAACCAAGGTGAAAGATCAAGAAATGAAAACAAAATCACTTACCACACAACCCCAAAGGAAACGACAGGGTGGCAACACAGAGAAAAGGCAACAACTCCTACAAGTTCTCTCCTGAAATGCTACCTATAGTTATTCCAGTCAGAAAAACTTTAGGGGGAATTTCCCAATGTTGGTGCTGACAAAGTAAGCCTGGACATATGATGAAATTCCTTTTTAAAGCAAAAAAAAAAAAAAGAGTCAAATCTCAGTATCCACTAGAGAATTGGAGAAAGTAAAGCTGCCAATCCAAGGGAGGGCTGAGCAAAATGAAGTTCCTGGTTGAGTTTAGCAGCAATCACAAGTGATCAGCCTTCAAGTTTTCCTTTTTGGTTGAGAAGCAGAGTGCAGTGTCCTGAAGCTGTAGGTTCAGCTGTGTGACTGACAACAGATGGAGTGTAAGGCAACTACCATCCCCTCCTCACACTGAGTCTGCCTACTAACCAATAAGAACACAGTAATCTCACAACACACACACGTCTCACTTTCCTGTCTTCAGCAAAGCCTCTTCTGTACAGACACCAATCACCCACCTCTCCACCCATTAAAAAGGGACACTAAGATAAGCAAGGATAACTCCACCCCCTCTACCCCCCTACCCAAAACCTCACAGACACACAGACCCACACACACACACACACACACACACACACACACACACACACACACACACGCACACACACACACACACACACATACACACCAGCCCATCCGCCGGCTTGAGCCATGAAGGCCTGAGTTGACAATGGCGAGGAGGGGGATACAATACAAAGGAGGGCCCTCGGCGGGCAGCTGCACACAGACGCACCATGCTCAGGGCCATTACACACACAAACACACACACACACACACACACACACACACACAGACACACAGACACACACACACACACACACACACACACACACACACACACACACACACACACACAAATACAGATACATGAGGAGAAAGAGCAAGTGAAAAAAACACAGAGCCCAGAATTGAGCCCTGTGGAACACCTGGCCCACTGGGGACGGCTGCCGCCTCCGACTTCTTTGTTTCATGGGTTGGGGGATTGGCTTGACTCAGACAATGAGATGAATTATTTTGAAAGTAGTGTGTGCTCCAAAAGTGGGTGTTAGGAGTGTGTGTGCACATAGGTAGGCAGGGACATTTTTTGTCTGACGGCCAAAATAACTGTGTATGTGTACTTGCTCTCTATCATTCTTTTCTCTTTCATGGCACATGTGCGCACACACATACACACATAAAGAGCCTGACTCTGCAAAATTTTTACTTTACTGAATATACATTTGCTGACTTGCCTGAAACTGGACTTGTATTATAATTTTTTTTTCAGATTTTTACATTTTATTTTATTGATAGACTACTTAACTATAAATCTGAGACAAAAATTGATATTTAAAAATAACATATCATAGATTGTCACAATAAATGTTACATAAAATAAATATATAGAAACCTGTAGGTAACATGCTGCTCTGTAACTCGGAAACCCTGGAAGGTTTTCAAACATCATCTGAGATTCTGTCCTTCTTTCAATTTGTGGATTTGGGCGACACAACTCAAGACTCTCATGACAGAGTCACAGTGATGCTCAAACCTATCTTTAAATCATCTCAACTTCTTTTTGTATTATTTTTCAGTCAACTCCTGAACTTATGGCTAGATCTTTCACTGATATACTGTGTCTCTGTGCTGCTCAGGCTGCTGCTGACAGGATTTTCATAATAACATGATGCCTGACATTCACAAACAAATCAGTTGGCCAAGCTGTGGTTGTAGCCTATTGTAGCTAGTGTAAGTAAAATTAGGGCTCTGGGTAAAACTCACCGGTAAATCGCAATACCCTCCACTGAGGATAATATTATCCAACCTTTGGAAGGCAATGCAATGACAAATTTGTTTCCTAACATCTGACATGAAACACAGAGAGCAGAGGAGAGAACAAAAACTAGCACAACCATAAATGAAAGCAAAACACAGTAGAGACTCTCACACTGAGCTGAAATGAAATGAGTGCACATAAATTAGGTAAGTAACATAAATAAACAGATTTTATTTCTTTCAGGATGGGTGAACTGCCCCTCCAAGGCAATGGTAGAGGAAACACTGAGCATTTAGTTGTGACATCACAACCTTACGGTCCAAACAGCTTGTTTAAAGGCACAGTTTCTAAATACGGGAGGTGTACATTTCTCTATGAACTGGGATACTTTCACAGTATTTATATAGCACCTAGACATCCGTTATAATCAAAAAAGAAATGGAAATCTCCCTTTCTACACTATGTCCCCTTTAATGTTTGGATTGATTACAGAACATTTATATTAACTAAGCTCAACTGTTACTGATGCTCTGGTTCTTCCTTAAAAAGGACCAGATGTCTTAATTTGCTTTTGGGAGGAATTTTCTCCAACAGTAATAAAGTTGTTTAATTAAACAGCATGTCTGAGCAACAGTCACAAATTAACTAACAACACCTAATACTTGAAATTAATTGTAATATCAAATGATCTTAGTTTTGTCCAGTGAAGTCATTTTCAATTCTGTAATGTTTGGAATGTTTAAACTATAAATACGAACCGCTTCAGATTCTCCACCTCATCGATTGCTGTTGCTGCTAGTTAACAATGTGTGCAGCTTCAAGTTGAGGGTTGCCAAGTCATCAGGTCTAGTATCCCCCATATCCTATATCCCATATCATAATAGTGCACTTTTTTTTGCAGAAAACACAGAAACCTGGCAACTCTGCAGAGATCTTGCTGTTGACATTACGTGGAGTTTAGGTGGCTAGATTGTTTGAGATTGGTAAAAACATTTTTAGGGACAATCCAGCAACACCTTGATAGATTGGTAAAGACATGTCCCTACATTACCATCCATACCCAAATGTACACTCATGTCTCAGACAGAAAGTTGGCAGGTGGGGTAGGAAGCTGTGAACAGGAAAAGCCTCAAACTAACAAGGGATGGAAAAGGAAAAAGTAGGAAAAGTGAGAAAAGAAGAGAAAAAAAAGCAAGAGTTGGGCTCCATTGTTTGGACACGGTCCTGACAAAACGGCAGCGTCTTTTGAAAGACTTCCGATTGTGAGGAGGGGTATTACTTTTAAGCTTAGAGAAGGTCAGAAACAAAGACCGGCTGCCTGTTAGGCTGGACTTAAACAGTTCGAGTTACCAGGCCATTTCACCTCCAGAAAGGAGGAGGTTTATTATTTTCCTCAAAACTCCCAGTGGAACAAAACCTTATTCACCCTTCAGTAGAAAAGATTACAGAAAAGGTATGAATACAGGCCAAAACAACCTATCAAAAGAACGGAACACTTGACCTACTGTGCATACAATTTAAGTACAAAATCACAAATAAAGCTAAATTAATTAATAACATATTATACTGGTGTTTTGCAGGTTCACTGTCTTAGTTTAGTCTGTTAATATGCTAACATTTGCTAATTATCACTAAACACAATGTATAGATGAAGCTGGTGAGAATATCATTAGTTTTACTGGTATCTTGTCATAAAACGTAATATTTGACAAGTTAAAATTTTGACCTGATGATGACACTAAATCAAAAATAAGGGGATCCTTAAAACCATTATTTTTCATCTTCTGGGCACCATGGGTATTTATAGCAAATTTCGCAGGAATAACCTATCCAATAGTTACCCAGACATTTCACTAAAAACAAAACTGTAAACCTCTTGGTGGCGCTAAAGGAAAGGTCATGGGATCACCAAAGTCATCAGGATTCATCCCCAGAGGACCATGACTGTCTGTACAAATATCCATCCAATATTTTTGGCATAGTTCATTCTGAACCTAAGTGGACCGACTGACAGACCAACATTACCATCCACAGAGGCATGCAGCCAGCAACTTTGCAACTCTCCATTATTTTGACAACAAAGTGATTCAACCTAGAGCTAAGTATTGAAACTGAACACTTTTGTACAACTTAAAGTACAGCCAGCCAGCATTGAATGCCTGGTCAGCTTATTTCTGTTTCACAGGGATGTTGCGTGTTAGAAAAATTAGAAAAAAACTGAAGAAGACCTGAGCAGTTAGCGAGTTATCATGTGCAGTAATAGACACCTAAAAATGGCCCCACCTACACAAGTTCAAATTTTGACCGACAATCTAGGCAAGACGATGTCACAGTCTCACCACAGTTTGAATGAAAGGTGATCTCTGGGAAGTGTCATACAGAAATCACAGACCGTGGATGAAGCACCTTCACATATCATCTTCAGGTTTCTGAGGTGACCTTTTGAAGCCATCAGCAGTCACTGGAGCCAGAAAATCCACATTTAGGGAACATGGTGAAGTGTGCTTCCTGCCCCAGTCCATCACCTGCAGTCTCCTGACTACACACCTGCTTCCTGCCTGACATTCACAAACAAATCAGTTGGCCAAGCTGTGGCTATAGCCTATTGTAGCTAGTGTAGGTAAAATTAGGGCTCTGGGTAAAACTCACCGGTAAATCGCAATACCCTCCACTGAGGATAATATTATCCAACCTTTGGAAGGCAATGCAATGACAAATTTGTTTCCTAACATCTGATATGAAACACAGAGAGCAGAGGAGAGACCAAAAACTAGCACAACCATAAATGAAAGCAAAACACAGTAGAGACTCTCACACTGAGCTGAAATGAAATGAGTGCACATAAATTAGGTAACATAAATAAACAGATTTTATTTCTTTCAGGATGGGTGAACTGCCCCTCCAAGGCAATGGTAGAGGAAACACTGAGCATTTAGTTCCTATTAGTCATGAGATCCAGTATATTTCTACCTCCCTTCCAGCATTTACTCCTTTGGTTTCATTTTCCTATCTGACTGCCTCCCAGGGAACAACAGTGTTTTTATACTTTGACCTACAGCAAATCGGAGTATCCTGGCGAAACCTTTTATCACTATTTACTACATTCATTAAAACCTTAACTCGTCTGCTTCGTCTCAATAAAACCAGCTCTCACAGGAGATCATTGTTCTCCTCATTGTAAAATGTGTGTGCGTGTGTGCGTGTGAAGGGGTGGGGGGAGGGGCAGTTCAGTGATACCCAGTAGCAAAAAAACATCATGTAAAATGTGTTTAAACGTGTCTCTGTTTCATTACTCAAAGGAACAGGACTTATCACTTTAATAACAACAACTCATCTGTCAGCTTTGGCAACCTGCACTCATGGCTTGTCGCCAGCCTAGCAAACACAATAGAAAAATGTCGGACAGGCCTTCGCACGCTCAGTAAACATTGCCTGAATCGCGATGAATTCAAACTATCAAATCAACTAAGTGTAGTGTCCCTAAAATCACTTGTCACAAAATCACATTGATAATGAAAATATATTAATTTGGCTTATTTTATTGAAGACGATTGCATTTTCAAATGCTTTTGTGTGTATGTGTGTGTGTGTGTATTTGCCTGTTTTATAGAGTGTATATAGGCTACTGTCTTTGCAGTTTATGTGTGACTAATTGTACAGTTCAGTTTTTCTTGTCCAAACCTGTTGGATGTAGTTCCCATTTCAGTTTAAAGCCACAACATTAATGTAATCCGGGTTGCTTACACAGGAAATGTCATTTGTATTGTGTAGTATGCAAATCGACCTCTCTGGTACAAAATGTATTTTTAGGTGCAGCCACCTCAGGAGGCAAGGCCTCTTCTGGGATAGTTCACTAAAGACTCCTGCAATTGGATACTTACTTTACCGTAATCTACTCTCTAACTTCAGAGTGACATTTAATTAGGTGCATATGGTTTCAGTTGTGAAAAATTACAACCAACATCAGTAATTTAGACTGATATATGAATAGCTGAATAGCTGATTTTTGTGCTGATATCAAGCATCTTTGCCTGTGAAAACTTTGCCATGGGTCACTCCAACTCTCCAGTGAATAAAAATGATTAAGTTTATCAGCACATCACTGCTAGCCAACAGTAGGGAAACCCTGAGATACATAAAAAATACTTACACCTGCCACTGAGCATATATAAAACACATGCTTGGAAAATTTGTTCTGTTTTTGTCTGCTGCTACACAGAGAGTAAATTTAGACATACGAGAAGTAGACAACACTTTTGCCCATAACCATAACCCCACATAGAATAAATCACATGCACTTGGAAATTTTGTCAGTGGTTTTTCTTCTAACCTCAATGTGAGCCAGTCACCAGTGAACATGTTTTAAATGTATTACACTGCAGTATTTCCACATTTGGGTGAGATGAGGCATACAGTGTCTGGTGTGCTGTATGCTTTTTTACATGCCAATCTCTTTTTAGAGCAAGAAAGTCCAACACTCTGAAGTCTCTCTGTTTCCATTTCCATTTCTTTTTGTTTATCACTTTGTCGCTCCTTCCTTTGTTCAAAGCATATTAAAACCTCTCTAAAAAATAAGATAAAATGCTATAAAACTTGCATCTTTTATTATCATATTGTATTTGATCTGTAAAAGCTTTTTTAAAAATGTTATTAAAATTAAATGTTAATTTAATTTTTTTTTAATGTTTTAGTAGTGTCAGTTTTATGAATGGTGCATTTTATGAATAAATCCTGTAATAACTGCTATCAAATGTTATTTAATAATGCACATAATAATTGCATAATAATTTATTACATGATTTAGCAGTCAGTTACATTACTGAGCTCAGTTACACTTTAGATGGTTTTTAAAGTTAATTTTGATAAGGTATTACTGGGTTCAAATACTACAGCTTTTTATTTTAGCATTTAGGTAAACACAGATATTACCTTATTATGCCAATCTCATTTATCATACAACTGAGCATATTACAAGCAATTACAATTTACAAGAAAAGATAAAAGAATGAATCCAACAAATACCATAAAAACTGAACTAATTACAACCTAGAACTGCTTACAAGAGATTAGCTTTAGGCCACTTATTGTATAGTTTAGGATTTGCGTCATAGCAAACGTGTATCAACATTTTATCTCGTCTCATAAATCTAGCCTGGATCATTCTAGTAAGGGGAGAAAACTGTCAGTGCAAAAAAAAAAAAAAAAAGGCTTGAGATATTGACAAACCAATCAGTATCGGTATTAGAATTCAAGAATCCTATCAGACAAACAGTTAATTTATCACATTATAGTCATTTCACTATCAGGCTGATTTTATCCTCTCTAGTCTCTATCATCCACCCCCGCCCCCACTCCCCTCTGACTTGCAGTGACTCCTTAATTGGGGCTCAGCTGACAGGTTTTCCCCTCAGGGAGCAGGAGCACTGTGGACCATCTGCTTCAAGTCGCAGGATGAACAGGTGTCCTGCTCCCCGCCGCCTGCCTGCACCTTACCAAGCCTCTCAAACACAGCACTGCAAAATGATGCACAGTGTAGCTGCTGTTTACACAAGATAAATCTGAGTAGTTTTGTTTGACCTGTGTGGCAGTTATACCTCAAACAAAAGAAGAAACATATGGAAGTACCAACTTATCTGACAGAATGATCACAGCCATGAAAGAAAAACCTGCTATTACAGTTAAGTCACTTTAAGACTTTTAACTGACAGAAACATCTGTGTATTGAAATATTTTCCAAAATGGATCCATATATTTTTGAGAAATAAACTGTCCATGTACTGTACATATACAGTACCAACGCAATCCACAATATAATTCCACTTTGCTTTATTTCTTGATTAAAATAATGTATTCTGAAGGGGATTTCTCCTTTCCATCAGGTCATTTCCCACTGAACTTTGATTTGGTTTGAAAGAAGTAGGCATATGGACCTGAAGTTATTGGCTCTAAAATTAGTTAAGATCATGTGATACAAGTCCTACAATGTCTTTATGTCACAATGCAAAATGCAAAAATCAACAGAAAAGATCATTTGCTTCCAAGATGAAGTGATCACACCCTATCCTACAATCTTTTATTAAATGATAAAGTCTAGATGTAATTTTTATGCAAATGTTTGGCCATGAAAAATATGCTGCACATATTAAAAAATACAACTTCAAATTATTTTATATTGTATGATGTATTGTGTGTTTTGGTTAAATATTTATTTAAATAAAACATTTAATAAGCATTTTTTAAGTTCAGCAATTAAAATTCATTAATGTAATATGCTTATATGAATAGGAAATAGATTATAGCCATGACAACAATTTGACTTATGTTGGAAAGTCACTATAACTGACAATACTGTCGAGATATTGTGACAAAAACACCTGATAAAATAAACCCAGTATCTCCTCTAAACTGCTAAACTCCCTCCTGTTTGCCTGTTACCATAATACTGTTTCACAGATTTTGCAGCAGTAGCTGATTTATATCATATAAAGCCAATTAAATGGAACCTACCACATTTCACAGCACTCCCTTTCAGAGTAGTTCTTATATTGCTAATGACAGTAAAGGTCCAGTGCAAGCCTTTTACACCGACTGACGTAAGATATCTGAGAGATGAAATAAGAAGAGGAAAACAGGACAGAAGAAAAAGTAGGTGTAAAGATAATCTGAACAGACAAATGTATGAATGAGAAGAAACAGCAGGAGCAGCGGCTGCAGCAGCTCTTCCTTTAGCCCACTGGGTAAACACTGATTCAGGCTGCAGGGATTACTCCAGCCCCTTAACAAGGCCTGAGAGGTGGATTCAAGGAGAGGAAGAGCTAGTCCAGCTGGTATCATCCACACACACACACTTAACAGGCATAATGCCATACTAACAGCCTCCATACAAGCTCCTACCTATGGAGAGGGGAGCCAAAAAAACCAAGCCACATGGTGTGTGTGTGGGTAGAGGGGGATGGGACAGGGTCACCAAGGACTTTGAAGCCACAAAAGGTTGGCCTTAGGCCTAGTGCCCTCTGGGTCACTTAAAGAGGCAAGGAGGCAGCATGAAAACATGTGTGTGCACACACACACACACACGCACACACCACCTGCTGTTTGTGCAGGCTTGTGTACGGTGTAATGGAGATAGAGTAATTCAGTGGCCACACTGAGATTTACTACATAACTCAGGCCAATAAAACCTCCATGGCAACCTTAAAATGACTTAAACGACTAGTCTACTAATTATTTAGGGGAAAGAGTAAATTCTTGTCATTAGTTTGTTGGTTTATTCCAGAAAGAGAACGTGAGGATATTTAATCAGTTCTCGGAAGAAGTCAAGGAAAATTAGGGAATTTTCAGATGATGACAAACTAGGAAGGGAAAGCATTGTTTAGTCATGGAGGTGCTTTGGTGTGATCATGAAAATAATGGAAAACTCACGGAATTTCACAGCTCAACATAATGAGATGTCTTTCATACAGTCAGACACACACATTCTTTCTCTCTCTGTCTCTCTCTCTCACACACACATGCATAAATTCACAGCTCCCTGATTAAGTCATGATAGATCGTCCCCACAGGACCTGGCCTATTGAACACAGTCTGTGTGCATGTGTCTGTGGTGTGCAAATATCCACATTTACATATATGCTGGTGCATGCTTGTGTGTGTGTGTGTGTGTGTGTCATGTGCGGTCGTGTGTCTGACTGCATGCAGGTGTGTGAGAGAGAGTGTGTGACACCGGGGCGAGTGCCGGGTCATCAGGGTCAGAGAGGAACAAAAGTGCGGAGCAGCTCCCAGCTGCCAGGCCAAACGTCATCCAGCAAACCCCCGCCCTGCCATCCCCCTTCCTTTTCAATGGGAGTGTGCCACTATCCTGCTTCTGCTGACACATGCACACAGACACACACATGTCCCACTCGGCTGTTCACAGTCATGTCTAGGGCTCACTGCAGCAGGCAAAGGGGGAAAAGGTCACATGGGGACATATGCAGAGAATGCATGGATGTAAATGCACAACACAGACTAACATCTGAATACCCTTTCTCCTAGGTATTATATTTATATACTACTATATAGCACCAATTTCTGTAAGGTTTTGAGAGATGGTCAGGCTAAATTCCAGTGGATTTTGACACCACAGCTTTGGGGTTCATGTCATGGGTAACACATGTGGTTAAGTTTAGGCAACAAAAGCACTTTGGTTAAGGTCAGTGAATGATTGTGGTTTCTATTAAATGTTAGTACACTAAACATGTACTGTGTCATGCTTCAAATCATTGCAGACATGTTCAATATTGAACCAAGCAGTGACAAAATATGATTTTTTGCTGAGTGGATATTGTGTCACAAATTAAATACATTGTCAGTCAACATTTTGCTGAGACGTCGATTGAAGTAGTTAAGACGGCATCACATTTCTTGCAATATGTATTTTCTGTTGTAAATTAGTAGAATATACTTGACATTTCTAGGAGACGTCTGAACACACACAGTGCATCCCATTAATATTTTAAAGCATTTTGACAATTAAAAGACACTATTTGCGAACACACACAGAGCAGCACAACTCAGCCCTGCTTATCCTATAACTGTAGAGGAAAAAGTGTGGGAAATACTCATGTCTCAATTCCTCAAAGTGAAAGCAGTGTTTTAGTAGATCGTTTTTAAAATGTTTTTATATGTTAGAAACATGTTGATGTTGCTGCTGGTCGAGGTGGAGCTGTTTAATCTGTATCAGTGCATCATACTTAATAAACTAGAAGAAATGATTCATTTTAGAAATTAGCAAGTGCTCTAACTGGAAGTCTCCACAATTCTTCATCTGAACACATTGTTTCACGTTGGCTTAAAGTTCAAGTTAAATTAGATTTTCTTAGCATATTACTTTCAGATTTGGAAGTGAGTCTCAATTACTTAATTACTTTTATTTTTTTGTTTTGCTTTGTAAAAATACACCACATCAGACTTTGTCAGGGATAGAATGCTTATTCCTAATGCTTAGGGTTAAAACAGCATCAGCTGTAAATGATCCCCCTGGCGATGAATCAGCAGTTATTCCCCAGTTCAACTTTTTACTTTGGTGCATGGGAACTTTTTGGGTCCCATGCACTTGAGCTCCTAGCCCTGCAAGTTGTTTTAAATGTATATTTAATATCTCTCAAAGATTTTTATAAGAAACAAATATACTGTTTGAGTGTTTTTGATAAGTCGTACTACCAAACTGCTAAGAGTTGTGATTTTTAGTGGATTCCCTCTGCCCCGGCCTGCTCCTGCTGGAAGCCCTTCTGCTGCTTCCACTGCAATTTGTTGGCAGGCCCAAAACTACAGGACCTGATTAAACTGGGCCTGATCACATAATATGGATTCCAGTGGGTGTATTGAAAAGCTGGAGAGATTTATGGAGATGAGCTATCAAAAAGCAAATGGGAACATGTTTCAGAAAGAAAGAAATTTTAGGAATAAAGACACAAGAAGATTCTAAAGGATATCAATGAGGATTCCTGACCCTCCCCAGGCAAAAGAGCATGTTCTGACAGTGATGGGAGTGAACCAACAATGGAGGTAGAAATTGCTCTACTGCAATCCATTGATAAAAGACTTGCAAAGTTTAAGATATTGGATGTCATGAGAGAGGAATTGGGCAAGTTCAGAGCAAGCCCAGAATAAAGTCAGATGCAAATTGATGATTTGATGTCTGGGAATGTGGTGCTAAAATGCTTAATTCTAACTGTGGAGAATAAGGTGACTACTATTGAAAAGTAGAACAAGGAGCTAATAGAAACTTTGCTGCTCGATGAAAGACAATATTGTGTTCTCCAGAATCCCAGAGGATACTTATACTGACTGTGAATCTGCTGTGCGGCAATTTATGACTGATCAGTTAAAAATGACACCAGAAAGAACTAAGAGTATCACTTTCTCTTGCATTCACAGAATGGGAAAAGTTTCTGAAGGTAGGCTGAGAGCCACTGTCGCTCGATTTGAACATTTAAAAGAAAAAGAACTTGTTGAAAACAAGGGCAGACAACTCAGGAATACATCCTTTGGAATGAACGATCAATTTCCTCCTGAGATAAATGTGAGAAGGAAAATTCTATATCTAATTATGAAGGAGCACCGGAGACTAAATGCACAGACCTCACTGATTGTTGACAAGCTGTACATAAACAGCCAGTTGTAGGGACTCAAAGGTTACTCTGTTATTCTAGATCAGTGTATGGTTGATGGGTTGTCTAGCCCTGGACTCATGATGGGGTTTTTTTTGTTTTCTGTGGCATGTCAAAGCCAAGTAGGAAACGGGTACGCTCAAATGACTTGACACTGCCAAGAAAAGGATATATTTAGCACATGTTAATGTTTACAGCTTGCCTACTAAGATTCATGAAGTTTCTGATTTGATGATGAATAATAATGTGCATATTTTAGCCATAACTGAAAAGCATTTAGATGACACAATTAATGATGGAGAGATTCACCTAGAAGGATTCAATATGATGAGTAGAGATAGGAACATGTATGGAGGAGGAGTGGCTTATATTTTCAAAATCATATTTGCCTTCAAAGGAGAGATGACCTTGTGTTGGTCAAGTTGAGGTAATATAGGTACAAATACAGTTGCCATATCAATAACCAATGCTTACTGGATGTGTTTACAGACGTTCCAAATCAAACATGTCCTACCTGGAAGATCTGTGTAGCAGAATAGATAAAGCAGCAGAAGAAAACATGGAGGTACTCCTATTGGGTGACTTTAATATTAATTGGAGTGATACAAAGAATACAAATAGAATAAAATTGTCAAGGTTTGGTGAGACCTGTAACTTAATCTAAACGGTTGCAAGTGCAACAAGATTTCCCACCAGATGCAGTGTTCTGAAGGATGTTCCATTCCTGTAGGTTGGACAGATCACAATATTTTGACGATAATTAAAAACACCCAAGTTCTCCAGAAACTACTGTGTATTGCTGTATTGTCAAGAGAAGTTTTAAAAAATTCAACCAATGTAAATTTCAGAATGATTTAGCAGAAACCTTTTGAGTTTATGTAATAACGTACATCATAAGAAGACAGCAAGAGCTATTTATGACCAACTCCATTTGGTGAGAGAGATATTTGGTCAATATGAGAACTACAGGCACAAATTATATCTTGCCAAAGCCAAAATTAGAGCTTGGTAAAAGATTATTCTCTTATCAGGCTTGTCAAAGGTGGAATAAACTACCTGACCCCTCTAGGGTAATGGCTACCAGTTTAAAAAAAAAAAATTAAGTTAATGTATGTGAGACAACAGAAATATGTAGTTAATGATGATATAGTTCACTGTATGTAAGGTGGGTTCCTTGCTGTATACAGGAAATCAATTGTTTTACTCAGTTGTTTTAATGTTTTAATGTTATGTTGTGTGCTGCACAATGTATGGGGCTAATTGTGGGTTTTAAGAGTTTTACTTGTACAAATATTGTTTGTTTCTCTTTGTATCTAAAGTGATGTTTTTATGTTTTAAGACTCTTGGAAGAATAGCCCAGTTGGGCTAAAAAAGATCCTAATAAAAAAAAAAGAAAATCAAAAATCAAATCATTTGATTGGTAGAATTTCATGATTATAAATTTGACAGTGTTTAGAAATGTTTGTATGTATGTACGGGTATGTCATTTTCTGTGTACTGCCAGCACCTTTATGATGCACATCAGCATCATAGTAGGGATATATTCTTATCTATTTAGGTAATTCGCGTTTGACATTAGTTTAGCATCATAATTGAGTTGTTTTTAAATACAGCTAAATAGGAAGAGCCTGAAATTTTTCTTAAAACCATACTGTTTCAAATGTACACTATTCAGCTTCATAAGAATACAACAGTGTTTATTACTTGTGTCATGTACATATAAATTCGCAGCTCACATGGACTTACAGTATAGACACCAAATATACTGTGGAAACAGTGAAACAATGCTTTTGTATCTTCTCTCCTACACTCAGCAAATAAAATGTGCTACAGAACAATTCCCCTCTTTAAACACAACTCAATATTTTATATCTAACCAGAAGAAGTCAGTAGAAATGGACATTTTACTTAAAAGGACAGCTTGCAAATCTTCATTTAATGACCAAATGCTCCAAATATTCCAATATCTGAGGTTTCAATATACAGTGACGAGACACACTGATCAGTGCTGAAATGTTGCTGAGGCAATGATTTATAACAAAACGTCTAGCTGTGGTGACAAAACAGATCACCTCAGCTTAACAATCAAAGCACTGAAAGAGGCCTGGATTGATTGGCTGTGGCTCAGGAGTCAGAGCGGGTCGTCCACTAATCGGAAGATTGGCGGTTCGATTCCGGCTCCCCCAGTCTGCATGTCAAAGTGTCCTTCACCAAGGTACTGAACCCCGAATTGCTCTCGATGGCTGCACCAGCACCCTGTGTGGTAGCTTTCCGCATTCGGTGGGTGAGTGTGTGTGTGTGAATGGGTGAATCTGGCTTGTAGTGTAAAAGCACTTTGAGTGTTCAGAAGACTAGAAAGGCCCTATGTAAGTGCAGTCCATTTACCATTTACCATTGAACAGTGTGATTACACTCTGACATTGTAGTAAATGCAAATAATACATCAAAAGAGAATACAACCAAGGCATCCACTTTGCATATAAGCAAAAAGGACAAAGAGCGAATTGAACTTCTATGGAAAGGGATTGTTGCATGAAGATAAATTATTGCTTGCATACAGACAGATCTGTCTTTGATCTGATCAGCAACAGCTAACATTAATTACAGTAATTTGGTATAAGCTTACATTTAATTATTTAATTACTTTTTGTGGGTGCTAATGTCATAGATAATGTGTACTGATTGATTGGTCAGTTTGGTGTCACAGTGTGGCAATGTATGAGCTGCTCCGGCAACCTCTTGATTGAAGAAAATCATAAAAAAACATGGCAGAGTTTAGGAGACATGAGAGTGATGCTCAGAAGCAAAAGGCTCAAAAAGTAGAAGAAAAGCGAGACCAGGAGTTACTTTAAAAAATACCAAAGTTTGGTATTTTTCAAAAAGGCTTAAAATGACTATGTAGTAGGTGAGAGTCATGTGACTCAGATACTTGAAAATTCTGAGGCGGCTAGTGCTAATGTTAGCTAAGTGCCTCAAGAGAGTGGCGTTACCTAAAAAGATGACCTCCTTGCCAATTGTGAAGAAGAGCAAATACTAGCACTACCAGGGCCGGACATTGACTTGAAACAACTGAAACAAGTGCTTCAACAACAGGATCCCTTGCTATTCACAACACCTAAAGGCAGCTTCTGCCACCACACAAGCTGGAGAGACCACTGAAGATGACGGTGAGGATACCGATCCATGCGACACTGACCCTGGTGAATTGGGGAGATTTCATTGATGGCACTGTTCATGCTTACTGGGTTGAGGTGACTTGTCAAAACAGAAATGCTGACCTGTCTGCCTCTGAGCACCAATACAAACATCAACAACAACTTTTTTTCCAAAACATATTTCGGTTGCAAATTAACCAACAGCAAAACAGTTTTTAAAGGACCAGTGTGTAAGTTTTAGGGGGATCTATTGGCAGAAATAGAATAAAATATTCATAAGTATGTTTTAATTGGTGTATTATCACCTGAAAATAATAATAATAATAATAAAATATACATGCTTGAAAGGGAGGGGTCGAGGGGAGGGGTATTCAGCTGGTTGCAATCTGCAACCTCACCGCTAGATGCCACTATATCCTCCACAGAAAGGCCATGTTGTCATGCATCAACTGGAGTGCTGAACGCGGAATCATCAACTCAGAGCTCAAAAAGAGATTTGACGATGAATGCAAGTATTGGTCTCAGGTTTTGCAGTGGGTGGTTGCTGTTGTGACATTTTTGGCTGATCATGGTCTTCCTTCTCGTGGTCACAGTCAGACCCTAGGACAGTCCGCTAATGGGAATTATTTGGGCATTTTGGAGCTGATCAATCAATCCATGCATTCTTAAAATCTCACATCAACAAATTCCTTTGTATCTCTCTGGAACTGTGTGCGAGGAGTTTGTGCAGATAATGGAAGAGAAAGTGCTTGGTGAAGTTGTGAGCCGAGTTAAAACAGCCAAGTACTTTTCAATCAGCGTGGACTCTACACCAGATATAACACATGTGAACTAACTTACTTTCATCCACTGTTATGTATCTCCAGAGGGCTGTGTTAAAGATTCTTGCTCATTACCAGCCACACAGATGAGGCCCTGTTTAATTCAGTTTTCAGCGTTTTGCAGGAGTTGGGCATTGATATGGGCAACTGCCATGGACAACGTTATGATAATGCTATTAACATGTTTGGCACCTACAAAGGTCTGCAGGCTCGTATTAAAGAGATTGACACAAGATGGTCAACTCATTCTGAGGTCACAAAAGCACTCTCTCTGAACTATGCTACTATCCAGCATTCATTGCAGAAAATAATGGAGGGTGATAACCAAAACGTGACTACAAGAAATGAAGCACAGGCTCTACACAAGAAAACGTGCAGGCTTAAAACAGCATTTGTGTGTAACTAATTTTATCAAGATTTCAGAGAGCGAGCACTGCCCTACAAGCAACATGCATCTGCATCGCTGTTCACACCATCATTGACAGACTATTGGGGGAGCTTGACAGATGATAGCGCTCATATCAAGATGTTCAGAAGTGGTCCAGTTTTTTGAACACATTCACCTCTACTTTTTCCAGTGAGATCCACATACTGGCACTGAGGCAGCAGAGGAAATATTCAGTGGACTTGGAGGAAAGAATTGCTGAATAAGCCGTGAAGTTCGGGGAGTTTAAATGCAACCAGAAAACAAATACAGTATATCTGCCCTTCAACTGCTCAATCTAATACGAAGACGGAATTTACAGTTTGTGTTCCCTAATGTTGACATCGCCCTACATGTACTCCTGACAATGCCAATGACAAGTGCCAGTGGGGAGCGATTATTGTCCAAGTTTGGCTTGGTCAAGACTAGATTGTGCTCAACCATGCATCAGGAGAGACTAAGCCATCTGATGCTAATGTTCACTGAGAGTGGCATTCTTTGAGAACTGGACTTTAAGGAGTTGATCAGGAATTTTGCTGCCAAGAAAACCAGGCATTGACACCTCTGAGGGTCAGTCAGTGTTTAATTTTTACTGCTTGTTATGATTACATTAATATGTTCTAGATTGTATATGCAGCCTGCAATGCATCTGGTGTGGTCTGTTGTATTGGTAGTAGTGTTTGCAGTTGTGCTGACATTTTTGGAGAGAGATATTTGTTCTGTTTGAAAGATGTAAATGCAGTACGTTTCATGTGGTGAGGCTTGATTTAGCAATACCACTATGTGCATAGGTAAACTGGTTGGTTGAGGTGGTGTTGGATATGTGGTTGCGAGGAGTTTTGCTAAACCAAAAGGCTTAGCCAAATCCAGGGAGCCTATTGCAGGATTAAATTGCCTAAACAACTTGTTGGTGCTGCTCATGCTGCTAGGCAGAACTGTGAAACAGAGGAAGGCTTGTGGCACTATAGCAACCAGACAGCTAGATTATACACACAAACACACACCATAAACACTGCTTCAAACACTGTTGTTTTTGTACTGTACATTCTTGTTCCTGGAAGTCAGTCCCTTGCACCTCCTTCCAATGACATCATACAGGTTGTGAAAAACAGCAAGCTTTAATTGGTCAGGTACCAAGTATGTCATGTCTCTTGGCCAAGTCACGGCAAGAATTTATGACTCTATTATTGCCTTGACATAATGGTATCTTATCACACAAAAATTTTGTGTAGTCTGAACCTGGCGTAACACTTGCTCAGGTTTCTAAAAGATGTTTAGAAGCTCAAGTAACTCACTGTTAACTTCAGAATGTTGAGGATGTCTTTCATATCTGCTTCGTACACACATACACCAAACTGTGTTTTCATCAATGAATTTAACATTCCTATGGTTATAGCTTCTGTTGAATACATTATATTGTATGCATTTATATTAATGGTTATTTTATACTTTCTGTGTTGTTTTTATTCTACATTGTATTTTTTCTACGACTCACTATAGAATCACTATAGTTACGTAATATTATTGGCTATCTTTAAAATCCAACGAGTTAAATAGCTTTTCTGGTCTACTACAGCATATCTGCTCTGTAAATAACATGTCCTGTGTTCTCCTTTGAGAAAAAAATCAGGAACCAAAAGGAAGACATATTTATTTGACTCTTCCTCCTACAGATGTCTGACCTGTTGTAAAAGTATGTCTGGTCAAATAGGAAAAGCGGTCAAAGTTATAGATGATGAATTTATTGTAAGGTATGATATATTGATCTGGTATTGTTTCACTAAATTTATACAGTGTCTACAACACTCAGACATGCTTTTGCACGGAGCTCATATTTGCTGAGGCAGATATTTCTACAAGATTTTAAGTATTAAACTAGTAAGTTTGATTACAGTCTACTTTATCATGCTTTTTACATCCTATATAATACTCCTGTAAGAAGAACTAACTAACTAAAGAGCTAATTGTTTAAGTTTCCCTCTGACATGCGTTATTTTGTGGCATTCATTTAGGTTTTCAAGTATGAAATAAAGAGAGAGAGGAATGTCAGGTCCTCACTTACTAGCACATGGCATCCATCCGGTCCTGAATTATTCCTCCATAACACACCAAGAAACCAACCCGAACAAAACGGACAGTAAAGCAGTACTTTCATTTCGTTTCAAAAAGCTCACGATCACGTCTTTGCTGCACGTGTGTGTGTGTGTGTGCGTGCGTGCGTGTGTGTGTGTGAGTAAATAAGGTAAAGCAGGGCAGTGAACATTTCCATCTGTTACCTGCCTGACTGCCTCCACCTAGCGGCCACAACCCACATCTGTCCACAGTGCAAACTGTCTCTCGTCCGGACGTCAGTCTGCGTGCTGCGACTGTCCAAATCCACGATTCATCAAGTCCACAAGGGACCTCAAGCTTTTGGCATTTACTTTTTTCAGTTTTGTTATAGGTTAAATGATGTAGTGAGGTATAATGTACACAGTAGGCTATAATAAGATTCTGTAGGCCTGTAGATTTTGAAGTTTTTTTTTATCTTAAACTGAGGACTTTTCCAGGTTAATCAGTGCAGCATTGTCATGACATTTAAATGAATTCATTATCAAATAATATTACTAAAACAAGTAAACCAATCTTTCCTGAAATTTATTTGGAGGATAAAAGCTCATAAACTGAATAAATGTATTCTTTTTCATAGTAAGGAGGACATACTGTAGACTTTGCAGTAATACTTAAAAGATGTCTGGGTACTCAGAAGTCAGTCTGGGGCTTTATTCCATGTAGGTAGCACTATTCTGGAAAAATACCACGAGATCTGGATTTATTTAATCATCATTGTGAATACTTTCAGCAAGCGCTTTTGACCAGAGGTGCTTTGTGCACAACTTTCTACCACATAGGGCATTATAGTAATATAATGCAGATGTTATCAGTGGTGGAATGCCTGTATTGTATAAATGGCACAGTAGGGAAATGCTTGTCTGCTGCAACTATTGATTTAAAAGAAAGAAAATAGTGTATGAACAATTTGTAGTTTTTTCAGTGTTACCTTTTAAATAGAGACTGTGAATAGATGTCAGAAATTAAATTAGAAAATTTGTCTCCCCCTACTGGATCAAATCTCTAACAACAGATACATTAAACAGGCGTTTATAGGCTAAGAATATCCCCAAAATGTAAATTCTACAGAAGTTCATTAATTGCTGAATGATGTGGGCTGGAACAAAGAATGCTTCCTTGCCTATAAATATGTCTATAATATTACTGATTCCCCCAACAAGCATTGCAAAATCCTTATTCTGTTGTGGCAAAATTGATGGATGCGAGTTACAAGTGCTAATTTCTAGTACTAAAGAAGACACTTTTCTACTTTTTTTTTTTATCAATGTCAAACTCATAAATGTCACTACCGTCTGCAACAAATACAATACAATACAATACAGATCTGGCTGACATTAATCTATATTTTTTTTGAAAAATGACTTTACCTTGATAATATGAAGAGAGCAAAAAAAAAAAAAAAAAAAAAAAAATCATGAGCAACTTCAATAGTGCTGTGGTATGTTTTTTTATTCATAAGCAGATGTTTGTGACAGAAATTGATTTTATTGTCAAATTTTAAATAAATAACAAATATAGCTAGTCTTCTAGAAAAAAGAATGACCCCAAAATTAAAAAAAAAAAAAAATTGGTTACATTGGTTCATTTTATATTGATTTATATTCTTATATATTTGGGGACTTTTATTACTCCTTGTAGTAGCTTATTGTGTATGATCTTCAAAAACCGGAAGAGCCAGCAGTTATCTTTAAATTTTACAGAACAACCCTCAATAGAGCATATATACACACTATTAATTACATAATCAGACTATACATAGATGCTAGATTTCAAAGAATCTGCACCTCTGACACATTCATTTGAAAATAAAACCACACAAATGGTCACAGAATATAAATGACGTCTACATTCAGGAGTCAACTTCACATCAGTACAAGCTAGTGACAGCAGAACTCTGATATCAGCACAAAGTTGACGAGATTAAATGAAAATATCAGTGGTGCAGGGAAACAACACAATAAACAAACAAGAACAGATGCGCTTCCTAAAATAAAGGCTGTATCATCTCACTGATAGCAGTGAGAGTCCTGCCTGTGAAAACCCTGGACAGCTCCCATATCACTGGAGGTCCTAGGATCAGCACCTTGAACAGTGGTCATGAAACCATCAGAAAATGCAAAATTTTGCAGAATTATCTATATAATCTACCGGAGGAAAAGCAGGATTACATTAAAGACTGTAGTCTGAGCTACTGACAGTCTTGAATCTTTATCACAGCTGTACATACTTTCTTAGCTGTAGCCTTGTTATGATCCAAAAGCCACCAACAGATTCAGAACCTGGTGGAAAATAAAACCACAACAGAAAATAATCATCATCTTAAAATATGGCTCTCCAACAGCTTGTCATCAGCTGATTAACAGTATTTCTTTTCCATGTTGCTGTAGCCAGGATTTTACAAATGTTAAAGTCACCAGTGCAAAGTCTCCCAGTGTACACCTCTCACTAAAATTGTTCATATTCCTTATATATATATATATATATATACACTTTTACTTATATTTTTTTATATTAATCTTTCTAAAAAAGTTGTTAAAAAGCGTAATTTTCCAGAAATGCAGACACCATGACATCAATGTCTTCAATGGCAGCTATGGCCCTGATACAGTATTTCATTTCATTGTGCATTACAAAGGAGAGCAGCTGGAAAGAATGCATGCAGGTCTGACTGATGACTATAGTACAGGTATTCTACACCTCGCCTATCTATTGCAGCAGACACATTCAGTTGACAGGCAATACCTAATGTCCTCCTCAAGAAAAAGACTGGATAATTGTTTCTTTTAATAATGTACACTGCAGTGCAGTGTTGTAGTACTCGAGTCCAGAACTGATTTTCAGGACTTGTGACTCGACTTGGACTTGAGCACTGATGACTCAAGTATTGACTGCATTCGGACTCTGACGTTGGAGATGAGGACTCAGACTTGTTAAATGATAAAGAAGTATACGTTTTTTTTGTTTGTTTGTTTTTGTTAGTTTTTTTTGTAACAGGCCCTTCTAATTTGGCATAAGATATTAGCTATATGAATTAGAGATGCACTGATGAATTGTCCACTGATCTAAAACGGCTGGGTTTCAGCTGATCAGCTATCGGTGACTGGCAGATTTGTCTCATATATGTAAGATTTTTTGCCGGTCAAATTTTTCAAACATAGCCACACTATAATACACATCACACATACAGTGGCAGCTGCGGCACAGACAGTGTAGCCACACACACACAACATGTTGTTGGTGTGGAAGTTCTTAAGTGTGAGTGAAGATGACACAAAGCTCATAATTTGTTATACCTTTAAGTCCAAAAATCCCAAAAAATCTTATGTAATTCTTATAAAGAAAGAAAATCAGAATCTGCAAAAATTGGAATCAGTAGGTCAGACTTTTAAAAAACTGGAAATCAGAATTGGCCAAGAAAATTACAATCGGTGGCCATTAAATGAGGTGCATTCAACCTCCTGGAGCTGTGTTGTTGTGTGGTTATGCCAGTCGTATGTTGACATTAGCGGTAGAGAGGCAAGGCACTTGAGAATGTGCAAAAATGTCACTTCCGTTGGATTTTCACGGATAATCCGTCTTTCATATCAGCTACATACAGATATACACTAAACTGTGTTTCATCTCTTTCTTCCTGAAGAGATTACTCAGACATCAGTGAATTTTAACATTTTTATGGTTATACCTTCTGTTGAGTACATTATGTTGTATGTTTTTTTATGTTATGTTTATTTTACACTTTCTATGTGTTTTTATTTTACATTATCTTGTGGGTATGTAGGTTGGGTGTGATCACTGAAATGTTAATTATTTTATGGATAAATAAACATAATTTTGAAACTAAACTCTCATATCTCTCTGGATCTTATCTGCGTTATACTGACATTCTGTATACATACAACTGACACCTGTGATTTTCTTCACACATCTGTGTAAAGGGTGTTATGGGACTGGTGTCAGTCCATAAGGGTTTCAGATAATAGCAGACTGTGGAGATTTTGAGGCTGGCTTGGCAGGCATCAGGTATCGCACTCTCTTCCAAAAGCGCGAGTTCCATGCAGCAGCACCCCTCGAACCCTCTGGCCACCTAAGGGGGGCGCTACTGCGAATCAGGTGCTGCAAGCCAGGGGGAAGGTGTGTGTATCCCTGTGGCCCCGTGTCCCCCAGCTGGATCAGAATCACATTCATTTCCCTCTGGAACAGCGCATGGTGAAGCCCCAGCTGGAAAATGATCAACAGCAATTTATTACTCATTGAATGCTTAATATCAAAGAAATATCAAGCAGTATCAAAGAATTATTTGGCAATAGTAGTAGCAGCAAAGCTAGTATTGAAGCCTGTAATATCAATGACACCTCATCATTTTTTCTTTTAGCCCAGTTTTCTTAAAATATGACTTAATTATGATTACATGATTACAACTTGATAATCTCAGAATCTTAAGATAACAAATCATAATTTTCTGGTGCAGTCATTACTTTTTATGCAAATTAATCTACAGATAATCATGTAATGATACTCTGAACTTAATTTTTATAGACAAAACTTAAGGCAGAAATCAGACAAAATGTGTATACTAACAGCTCATAATACATTTAATGATGCAACATTCTGCTCTCACAGATCTCAAAGTAACAATATTCAGTGTATGTATGTAGGGGAAATTCCCCTCATGTTTTGAATGCAGACAGTACAAACCCTCAAACAACAGCACCAGCTCTTTCTTCAACCCCCCAGGAATGCTGGCCAACAAGACATCAGTGAGATTCCCAAACTTCTCACTCTCCAGACCATACACAACAATTTCTACAAAACCGTCATCAACTTGCTTAAACCCTGGTGCTTTCATAATTTGTAACCCCCAACTGGCAATTCAGAACTAAGCTGTTGTATCATTGATTTGACTCGCTGCTTCTCAGGTAACAGTCATCTCATCTGTTTATCAGGTCTCTCATACTAACTATACAATAGATAAGTCGGCATCATTCATTTGAATCATTCACTAGTCATGGCCTTATGTACCAGTTTCTCCTTTCCCTCTTGTGTCTTGTTTGTAAAATGTTGTAGTTGTAGTGTTTAGTTCTTGTAGCTGTAGTGTTATAAATAAATATTCCTATTTATCGCCAAGTCATTTTAAATGGTAAATGGATCATAAGTGGAGCACTTATATAGCGCCTTTTTACCGTAATGGACAAAGCGCTTTACAATGTTTGCCTCTCATTCACACACACACACACACTCACACACCAATGGCGGCGGAGCTTTCATGCAACAGGAGCAACTTGGGGTTCAGTGTTTTGCTCAAGGACACTTCGGCACTTTGACAGGAAGAGCTGGGAATCAAACCATCCATCTTGCCTAAACTGTTTTAACAAACTGTTTTAATTTTTTAATCTGCATTTGTAAGACTTTTACCTGCCAGTCAAACCCTCCTACTACTGGGTTTTGGGGCGAGGTGGGGCGTTTGTCTGTGACCCCCATCCCTGATCCTGAACCAGGGGTGAGGATAACCATCAGTCTCCTGCTCTGCTTCATACGGTCCTCCACCAGCTCCAGATGGTCTGTGGGGTCAGACAGAGAGCTAGTTTGTATTGTTTCTGAAAATGGTTGCTAAGGCTTGTTCCATCACAAAAATGCTCCAGTGTTGTAAAGGACACTTTCCGAGAAATTTCAAAGATTGTTTTTCTGGTTTTTCTGGGTTTTTTTTTTTAAATTGAAACCACAATCTAAACGAAAAAAACAAAACAAAACACAATGATGATGTCATATGATATCATATGATGTACAGTATATTTATATGATATCATTAATTCTTATGACTTAGTCTTAGTCTTATTCAAAATATTTGAACAAGAGTCTTGGTGGACACAGCCAAAAATTATTTTTCCCAGGATTAGTAATGCAGACCTTGTGGATGAAATTAATCACGGTGTCACTTCAGATTGTGTTTTGAAGAAGTCATATATTGGAGCCTGTGTATCCAAATAATAATAACTCACCTTCCCCTGGTATGTCATCCCTCCCATGGATGAAAAGTCGATAGCCGCACTTTTCCTCGAGCACAGAGGGCAAAATCTTTGTGACAAACTTGCAGAGTGTGTCCTCAGTGACATTGTCTCCACTCTGCATCTGGTAGACCACGTAGGCATCGAACGACTTTGCATCTGTGAAATACATGGTTGTGTACAAACTTCAGTTCAGTTAACTTTTGAAATATTAGGGTTTTTTTACCTTGTGATCATTATGACCCACTGCAACCTTGTCATCACACCCTGCAATCTGCTGTTGGTGAATATGAATTGTCATCATACAATTACAGTGCTGAAAATATTCCTTTCGAATTATAGGGCACATGAACATTTTGAAACCTAAATGTGAGCGTAGAGTTCCTGGAAAAATAGAGAATTACAGTGAAACTGTTATTTGTTTTGTTTGGACTTAATTCAAACTCTCTCATCTGGGTGTTTCGAAGCTTAAATCAAAGCAATGTGATTGAAGTGGGGTTGCAAAACTACAGCCAGAAGATCAGTAATATGTTCACTGATTTGTGAGAAAGAATTTCAGTTAAGAAACCCAATGAGTAACATTCAAAAAAAGAAAAGAAAAAAAGAACATATATGAAACTATGCTCCTGTGAAGATAAATATCCCTGCAGATCCACAAGAGCACTATACATAATTGTAGGTCACAGAAACTTACACTTCGCAAAAAATATGTTGTGCAGCCCTGCATATCTACTGATTGATTAGTTCAACTTTCTGTCAGGAGGCAGGTTTGAAACAGACATATTAAAGGTGCCCTCTGGAGTTTCTGACCACTAGTAGCGCTATGGAGGAATGTGTTTAAGCATAGGTCCCTGTTAATCTGTCTATCATGCATGCACACAAGGACACACATGCACGCCCACAATCACTATTTACATTTCTGGTGTCAGTTACATGCTATTGATCAACAGTTTTATTGTGGTCATGCACAATGAAATGCAGCAATGCACCAGCAATGGCAGTAAAGTATAAGACAATGCACATTTTAAAATATTACAAAAATTCACTTTGTAAAGTTTTATGTGGAAGAAAATTTGCTCAACATGTTTCTTAGGCCTCAAGGATAAAAACATTACTTGTCTTTTTAAAAAAAATCTGAATCAGGTTTATTGCCAAGTAGGTTTGCACATACAGGAATTTGCCTGGGTGTTGTTGTAGTACATAACAGTCAAAATATACACAAAATTAAGTAATCCTAAATAATAAAAAAAGAAAGACTTTACAGTAAAAAATATGTAAAATATATTCTAAGTGAGAAGAGCTGTTACAGGTTTAAGTTTTAAATAGAAGAGAAAGAGATGATATGTACAAAATATTGACCAGGAATAAACAGTATTTATACAACACGTAGTTCCGACCAAGCAATTTGATTGGTCAACTAGACATTTAGAACATACTCAAATCAGCATGACAGCACACTAAGCCGTGCTCAAATGAAAAAAGCCTCATCACTAAAAATATTACTCCGCCATTAATTAGAACTACAGACCGTGATGTTGCACTAACAACAACAGTCATTTCTGGGTAGACGACTGGCGCCTCGTTCCTGACCGCATCACTGTCGTGCAAACAATGATGGTAAAGCACACCCTCTCATGTAATATTGCTTAAATGCAGTGCGCAATCAATAGTAATAAGTAATACAGGTTGTGTTAATGTAACGCACCATGTTAGATCAAAGATCACAGATGTGCAAATATAAGATTATGGGGTTTTACATTGATATAACATGTAATATCCATGGGTGGGATAGAGTCCATGTCAGTGGGGGTCCTAGGCCTTGTTGATGAGGCCAGCTGCAGATGGAAAAAACTGTTCTTGTGGCGTGAGGTTTTGGTCTTGACAGACCTCAACCTCTTGCGGCAGGGGAGTTTTTCAAAAAGATTATGTCCAGGGTGGGAGGGGTTGGGCATGATCTTTCCTGCTTACCTCAGGGTCCTGGAGACATGCAGGTCCTGGAGGGATGGCAGAATGCCACTGATCACCTTTTCGGCACAGCGGATGATACTCTGCAGTCTGTCTTTGTCCCTGGCCCTTGCAGCAGCGTACCAGATGGTGATAGAGGTGAGGATGGACTCAATGATGATGGTGTAGAAGTCCACCATCACTGACTTTGGCAGGTTGAACTTCTTCAGCTGCCACAGGAAGTAATTCCTCTGCTGAGCCTTCTTGGCGAGGCTGCTGATATTCTGCTCCCACTTGAGGTCCTGGGTTGTTCCCAGGAAGCAGAAGGCACAGATTGACACAGATTGATGGGGCTGCGTTCCTTCTGAAATCCCCAATCATCTCCACTGTCTTTATAGCACCGAGCTCCAAGTCGTTTTGTCTGCACTAAGTCAACAGATGGTCAATCTCCCATCTGTAGGAGGTCTCATCCCCACCAGAGATAAGCCTAATGAGAGTGGTCTCATCAGTGAACTTCAGGAGCTTGACGGACTGATGACTGGAGGTGCAGCTGTTGGTGTACTGGGAGAAGAGAAGTGGAGAAAGGACGCAGCCTTGAGGGGAACCGGTGCTGATGGTCCGGGGGTCAGAGACGTGTTACCCCAGCTTCACGTGCTGCTTCCTGTCAGACAAGAAGTCAGTGATCCACCTGTAGGTGGAGTCGGGCACGTACAGCTGGGAGAGCTTGTCCTGCAACAGAGCCGGGATGATGGTGTTAAAGGCAGAGCTGAAATCCACAAACAGGATCCTGGCGTAGGTTCACTCAGACTCCAGGTACTGGAGGATGAAGTGGAGGGCCAAGTTTACTGCATTGTCCACAGACCTGTTGGCTCTGTTGGTGAACTGCAGGGATCCAAGAGTGGGTCTGTGAAGACTTCATTACCACAGAGGTCAGGGTGATGGGTCTGTAGTTGTTGAGCTCTGTGGTTTTTTGGGGACAGGGAGGATGGTGGAGGTCTTGAAGCAGGCTGGTAAATGGCATGTCTCTAGTGAGGTGTTAAAAATGTCTGTGAACGCTGGAGACAGCTGATCGCTACAGTGCTTCAGGGTGGAGGGAGGGACAAAGTCTGGTCCAGCTGCTTTGAGGGCGTTCTGTCTCTTGAACCGCCTGTTAACAACCATCTCCAGGGTGGAGAGAGTTGTCATTGTGGTAGGAAAGGAGGAGACCTCTGAGGTGGGCAGTGATGGAGAGGCCCGGGCCCCTGCTGGGGTGGGGGAGGAGGAGCTGGTGGTCTGTAGCTGGCTGATGGAGTCATGGGGGTTTGTCCGATTGTCTTTCAAATCGACAGTAAAAGTCATTAAGGTCGTTTTCCAGGCGCAAGTTATTAGTGAAGTGGACGGCTTTCGGTTTGTAGCCGTTGATCTGTCTGAGGCCCTTTCAGACAGAGGCCAAATAGTTTTCTGAGAACTGCTGTTGAAGCTTCTCAGAGAACAGACGTTTAGCATGTCTCACCGCCTTGCTAAACTTGTATTTAGCCTCTTTAAACCGGTTCTTGTCCCCACTCCTAAACACTTCTTCCTTTTCCAACCTTGGCTTTTTAGCTGTAAACCAGGGTTTGTCTTACTTTAACTAACCCTGATGCGTGACAGTACACAGCTGTCCTCATGGAAACTGATGTATGACGTCACAGCCTCTATGTAGCTATTCACCCAGACTGTTGGTAGCAGTCCTGAAAACAACCCAGTCAGTACAGTCCACATACGTTTGGAGATCCTCCGTAGCTTCACTGGTCCACTTCTTGGATGTGCTCACAATAGGTTTATAGAGTTTTAATTTCTGCCTGAATGCAGGAATCAGGTGGACTATGGTGTGGACAAAGTGGCCCAATGCAGTGCAGGGGATGGTGTGATAGGAACTGCTGATTGTAGTGCAACAGTGATCTAAATTGTTCTCTTCTCTGGACAAACTCATGGGGTGAGTAGAAGGGTTTACAGTTGATGAAAAAGTGTCCAGAACAGAAGAACAGTGCTGCAGAGTCACTGTCACATCTTTACACCAGCCACTGTTAGTATAAAAACAAATACGTCCACCGTTCATTTTGCCAGAGAGCTCTGTATTGCGATCTGCTCTGAACAGCTGGAAACCTGCCAGCAACAGCACAGAGTCTGGTATCAATCTACACAGCCATAGGCGCCTGAACAAGTGGAGCAAGTGGAGTAAATGCATCCCCATTATTCAATTAGGGGGTGCAAAGTTATGGTTTTGCTACCCCACATTTTGTCTTTCTAAAACTGAACTTATAACACAGTCAGTGCTATCAGGTGATTATATTTAAGTAGCTTATATCAATGATCATTTTACTATTTTTAGCAACTGATAAAAAGAAGTAATAAAAAAAGAACACATTTTTGGACCCTTTGAGTTGGTTCTGATCGATCGGAGCAGACTGTGCAGTGAGAGACAGACAGACAGAGCGGAGCTTTTCCTCACAGCGTTAAAGTGCCTGAATTAACAAACAGTCAAATGTCCAGCAGTTGAAAGTGACTTATTTAGACTTCTACAGAATACTTTCCTTTAGTTTAAGTTTCAGTCGGACTTTGGATGAAATTATTTTTAAATATCAGGATGCGTCACTCCATGTAATGATCTCTCCTTTCATCCAGCTGCTCTGCGTTGTGTTTTCATTATTATGATTTTTCTCCCATTTTCTCATACAGGCTAAATGAAAGGTACAAGTTTACTCTAAGGGGGGTTTCACAATTAGGTTTCAACTAAAATGGCCCTTTCAAGTCTTGAGGAGCAAAAGTCACCTTCTGAGTTGTGCATCAAAATAGTCCTTGATATGAGATAATGTAAGTTAAAATTACCTGATTTTGAAGTTATGATTATTTATTCCTGTATAACATTACAACTACATCAGCTAGTGGTGCTAATAGCTCCCACTAGAACCTGTGTGTATAATAAACAGGCGGGATTGGAATTAGATAGTTGTTGTGAGTCCATATTATTTGTGCTTTGTTGCAATTGTTAGACTTTGAAGATGCTTTGTGAGTACTGAGAACAGCAACCCTCAGCTTTAACATTGTTTAACCAGGTTTAATTATACAAATCATATGGTGATGTGTTGTGAGACTATTTCATTTATGAGCTGATTGTCCTTGTTTGGCCTTGAACATGGCCTGGTAGCCTGCAACCTACTACCATTTAAGGCTACAAAATGTTTTTATAAATATAATGTCAAATATGAAATACACACACTCTCTAAGTTTGCTCCCCCATTTTAAAACATAACGAGGCACCCATGCACACAGCCAAGTTTTCGTGAAGCACGGAACGTTTCCCTCTACAACAAATTTCCACAGAGCACCATCAAAGGAGTAGTTCAGCATTTTGGGAAATTCACTTATTTGCTTTCTTACCAAGAGCCACACATGTGCTGTGTTAAGACTGTGTGAAGTATGGCGTTGGAGCCCTGAGGCAATTGTCTTAGCATGGCATAAAGATTGGAAGCAGGGTGAAACAGCTAGCCGAGCTCTGTCCAAAGTACATAGCTTGTTTGTCTAATCTGTATACAAACAGACATGTAAAAACAGCCGGTGGTGGTTTTTGGGGAAGTTCAAACGGTGAAATAGGTAGAAAACATAAACCTTTTTTTTCCATTTATTCGGTATGGACTTAAAATAACTGCAATGCTATCCTTTGACCTTTAAATCCTCAAAAAAAACCCAATAAAATTTAAAAAAAAACATTTTCTTCTTTACCTTTATTGTGATGGCTTAGTGGGAGGTAGGGTCTGAAGAGGAGAGCAAGGTCGATGGCGAAGCACTTGACCATGATGGCCACGAACACACACAAGAAGAATGCACACATCCCTCCAATGACCAGTGGAATTATTGTCTCTGGAAGACAAATAATGAAAATGTATGTGTGTATGGTATCACTTCAGGATTAGGCTGGAGATAGTGTACTTTTTTCTTATTGTTAAGAAATTTGATAAAAAGACTAAAACCAACAATGGATTGATCCCACTAGGTATTAGCCATGTAGCCAAAGCCTGATATAGTCTTACCCATGAGTGTTCTGTCACTAACCTTTTTGCTTAAGAGTTAAAATGCCAGACACCTCCTCATAATAGCCATCGCCAATGCATTTAAACTCATCCTGGAAATCTTTAGCAGACACTCTTTCAATGGTCAGGATTGCAGTGGAGATGGTTTTCTTTGAACGCTCTTCGTCAACTCTTAACAAGGACACAGAGTTTAGTTCATTAACAAAAAGAGATCGATGTCATCATTATCTTTGATTACAGATAATGAAATGATAAACTGGATCAGTGAAGCAAGACATGAAAATGTATGAAATAGGAAGTGAAATTTGAAAATATTCAGTTGGCCACAGTAACAGGGAAAGTTCTGAAAGTGGAACGTTTCTCTGAGCTCACTGAATATCTGATTTTAAGAGGCAGGCCTACGAGCATGATTTGTGACATCACAACCAGGTTGGAAGCCAGTCGAGGTCCAGTATGCAACTTACACAAATGTGATTTGGAAACTTGAAGCCTCCAGTGCACAAACACTGGGAATTAACTTTACAGTGAAGTAAGAGACATCATGTGTGCAGCAGTTAAGCTTTTGAGATGAATTATATTTGCATAATCATAGATTGTGGAATTTTGGAGGGAGAAGGAGTTGATGCCATAATAAGGATTTTAATGTGGTAATTATACTTTTTTTCTGGAAAAACCATATCAGACACAGATTATTGTTCCAAACAGAGTATGTTTGTATGTCTTAATAAATGTGTGGAGGGGATCTTTAAGTTTAGACCGAAATGTCTCAACAACTATTGGATGGGTTGCCATGAAATTTGGTACAGATTAGAGGTGTTCAGCACCTGTACAAACAAATCTTTAACACCGAATCTTCCAACTGAACTGACTTTACTGAATCAGCATTGTCACTGACCAAATCAGTAGCTTTTAGCATTGGAATGAATTTACACCTTTAGTTAAGACTTTCATGACATTTGTTTAAGCTTTATAGTGACACAATTTCTACCGCCTTTTGCATTTCACACATATACACACTGGTATATACTGTATTTGAGTTTTGAATACTGTGCTGCTTTTGATTATGCTTACGTGTTGATGGTTTGATTGTACCCATCTGCCTTGTTGAAAGGGATTCCGTTAACATTCCAGCTAGCCTTACAGTTTTTTCGCACATTAAAGCCACAGATAACTGAGCAGCTCAGCTTGGTCTCAGAGCCTGGCACAGAAACAAGAACAAGACAGATTTTACTGGAGATATCTGACACGCAGTCACATGGAGGTAAAAATCATTCAGACACAGCAACCTCTGCTCATTTATTTGAGTGGCTTTGTAGACATGGCAGTGGCAAGTGGCAAATGATGAGAATGTAATAAAATAAAATGGATTTAAGAGCTATAACAATATTAATAATAATAAAATAAAGGGAGATAAAAACTAGATTAAAAAACTAGATAAAATAGATTAAAAAGACAAAACGAGATAAAAATGATAAAAATGTAATAAAATAAAATTTGAAATTAAAAAAAATTAAACTAGATTAAAAAGACAAAACAAAACAAAACAAAGACAAATAAAATCAATAAGATGGGCAAAAATATATAATAATCTCAAAGCTGGGGTGCAGGACTGTCTCCTCCTTCTGGCAGTGAGAGTAAAGGGGGGCGCTCGGCTGTGATTGCCTGAGTACAAAGACGTTACAAGGATGAGGGGAGAACTTTTCTCTTTGTTTGATGACAATTAAAGTAAAGTTAGACTTTTCTGTTGGCTTCCCAACTCATGTAAAAAAAAAGACAAGATAAAGAGAGAGAGAGCTGAGAGCACCAGCGAGCGAGAGAGACAGCAGCTGTGGTTGAGCAAACTAGAGAATGAATGAAGAGAGGAAGTGCTGGTAATGAGGAAGCCAATGAATCAGATCAATAAATTGTTATTTTCTGATTGTTTCACTGAGTTTATATTCTAGAGCACAAACATGCTCACACACCTCTGCTCAACCCTGCAGCCTGATTTGGTCTGAATACGGCCTGACACAGGCATGCAGTTATCATGCTCACCCCGAATGGCAGGCACACAGAGAGGGCTGGTAAAAAGGTCGGTCCACTGGCCCAAAAATGTATTTTTTGACAGCCCACTGGGATGTGTCCCAGTATGCCGAGGGTTTGTACACACTGGCTGTAACCTACTGTTGGGGCTATAACAGTGGATAAATTGTTCTAAGCTTCACAGAACCCCCAAGAAATGACTGGTTTCACTATCAGAATTTGATCCATTCAGTCCGATAACATTTGGAAAGTCTAGAAGAGCCCCACGATTAACCAAACAACGTCATGCTGGCCAAACATTCCTGCACTGGAATGTTGCCCTCGACATGAGATCTAAAAACTCACTGTGAAACACAGAGAGATTTATCTGGCGGTGATAGGCTTTATCAGCTTTGTGTGAACTTGTTTGGCAAGGGCTTGAATGTAACAGAACATTCATTTATATGTAAAAGTTCCACACGACAGGTTTAAGAAAAATAATCAAATAAGAGATCAAATAAATAAAATTTTCACAACATGAATACAATAAAATAAGTGAATAAAATAAAATTAAAATGTATAGAAATCATTCTTAAACAAAAGCCAGGCTGAAGAGGGATTTTTTTTGCTGTCAGATACTCAGGCAGACTGTTCCAGCTGCTTGGAGCATAAAGGCTAAAAGCTGCCTCACCAAAGGTTTTAGTCCTGCACTTTGGATCAATTAAAAGAGACTTGCCAGAGGACCTGAGGGGCCATACTAGTTCATACACAGTAAGCATGTGAGACATATAGGCTGGTGCAAGACCATGAAGTGCTTTAAAAACAAGTACAACAATTTAAAAATCAATGCGGAAACTGACAAGTGACCAATGTAAGGACTTTAAAATAGGTCTGATGTGTTCTATTCTTCTGCTCGTGGTCAGCACTCGGGCCGCAGAGTTCTGAATCAGCTATAGCTGATTTATAACTTATTTGGGTAAACCAGATAGGAGAGATTTATAGTAGTTCAGCCTGCTCAATATAAAAGCGTGCAATAGTCTCTCTGTGTCACTCAGAGAGAGAAGTGGTCACACTTAAGCAATGTGTTTGAGGTTCTAAAAAGTAGATGTCATGACAAACCCCACACTGAGCTTAAAGTTTAATTTTGAGACAGAGACCACACCAAGGTTTCTTGCTTGTTGTCTCTGGTAAGTTCTAAGGAATTTAATTTTGTGGTCAGTTTCTCTCGCTGAGCTTTTGAACCTATGGCTAAAATTGGCAGTGTCTTGCTTGAGAAGAGTAGCTACATCTGTGAAGGGCTCGCTGTGGATGTTTTTTAAATTAGTTTATTCATTTGTATGCATCTTCAAGAAGTGAATGTACACGTAAGGAAAATGTTTTACAGTGACCAGACTCCTACATGAGGTAAATCAGACATTTTTGTCTAAAGTAATTTAGCAGTTTTTTGCAATTTTGTACAGATATTCATGGTCCCCTGAGGAGGAATACAAATTACTTTATTCCAAAAGATGGTTCCTACTAACTTTGGTGATCCCCTGACTTTTTATCTGACACCACGAAGAGGTTTACATGTAAGGTTTTGAGTGAAATGTCTCAATATCATTTGAAAGGATTGGATGTAATGTGGAACACACATTCATGTTCCCTTGAGGATGTCATAACCCCTGAATTGTCCTTGAGATGGACTCTGCTTGTTCTGACTATGGCTCCAGGAAAGTACCTTTCTAACTTTCTGATTATTAAGTTTGTTAACTTTTAACAGAGCCTTACTGGTATTACACCAGTACTGATAATATTTATTTGGATCAATGAAAATACAGTTCTAACATTAGGCCTACATTGATCAAAACAAGTTCACAGCTATCTCACCCAACAAGAATATACCGAATAGCAACATTAATATACCATCAATAATACATGATTTAACCGCACAAATAAATGTACAGGTACTGTAAGGGATTAAGTCGATATAGGGATTGTTGTATTTGCAGTGTTATGACAGCACTTTGGTGTTATTAGGTGAAGCATTTATCTTACCTTCATCAGCAATCTGCTCCTTGTTTAACACGATTAAGGGTGTTTGATTGTAAACAAGAGGCTCTGTGGGCAAGCAAACATAAAACACAAAATAAAACTCCTTTCTGTTCTTTTGTATAGGACACTTGCAAATGATCTCATTCCAGTGTTATAACTCGAATCAATAATCTTTACCGGGTACACACAAAAATAGTGTCAACTCTTTTTTCTCTAACCCAAGGTTGTCCTCACACAGTGTACAAAATATTTCAAATTACTTTCTATTTTAAATATTCATAGTTATAACATTTAACCAGCTGTTACTTGTGAAATGCAATGACTGTTTCATGTAGAGTGCTGTTCCAACACTAGGGTTTACTTGTTGCTAATCTTGACAGAGTGCAACAACACAGTCACAGTGAAATTTGTGCTAATAAAGCCATGCAAAAAATCACTTTATTGTCAGTCTAAATATTGGAGGTGTTCAGTGTGTAAAAGGGCAAATCATGAATACCGTATCTGTATCAGTAGTTTTTAGCATTAGATTTCCATTAAATACAGTATTTTATTTTGACAACATGAAAGAAGAAGACTGATCCTGTCATTGTGGTGGAATTATTAATGATTATAAATAATGAAATCACTGCTGCTGTGCCACATTCATAGACTTTCACTTAGTGAAATATAAAAACATCCGATGTGACTGTACCGTAAATTGTGTTTGCAACTGTAGTGTGAGTGTGTACAGTACATTTAAATGTATAATACAATAAGTCAGATGGACAATATTAAAGTTCAGCAATTTAATTACTGGTAAATCTAATTTTTGGTGGTGGTAAGTCGGAATCATTCTTAGCAAATTATATTGACTATAGCTCAGTGTAGTAGAATCAATACTTGAAACATATAGACAGGGGTTAGTCACTATGCATAAATGTACCACCTATGATATGTTGGAAATTTTGTTTTGAACATATTTTTTTAAAAATATCATGGACAAAATAGTCTCTTTAATTTCCAGGTTAGTCATGAAGCTTTGATCACCACTAACATTTTTAGACTTACAATGGCACTAAAGTGCACTAATCTGAGAAAGTAGAGAGTTGCAGATATTCCTGCTAACCATGTCTTTGTTTACACTGGGTTCTCTATCAACAATTTAGCCTATTTTGGAAAATGAGAAAATTCAACATCACTAAAGCTAAATGTGTGGCTAAGTGGAAATGTCAAAGGTTCTGAGGAATACACATAGAAAAGGTCCTATTTAGAACAATCAGATACTACTTTCCCTGTTATTTTGTTGAAGACTGTGTAGAGCTATATGTAACTCAGCTATTAACTGATAGCTGGATGAATGTGTTGTTTCTTGATATAATTTCCAAAAAATATGTCAGATCTGCCACATATCTGTATTTATGAGGTTTCATTACTAAAGTTGCCATTACAAAAAGAACCACATTGCCTTGTTTTGTAAATGTAAGTCTTCTTATTCTGCATATAATTACTAAATGCTTACCTCTTACATGAGGTTGTGGTATTTTGAATGATCCATCAGGAATCAAAATATTTTTTGCCTCTGTCATCATTTAACAGGTAAGTTGACTAACAGCTAATCTCTTGTACTCCTTTTGACTCCTATTACTCAAACTAAAGGCTTATAAAAAGTGCTCTCTCACCCATAACTATTAACTTCCTGGAGCCTGAGGAGTTGTACACCATGTGATTGTGTTTCCAGGTACAAATGCAAGTGTAGATGCCCTCATGATCTTTGCTGGCATTAAACACCCACAGGTCAGCTTCATGTTCACCTTCAAGAATACTGAAGTCCTGAAGCCGGTGCAGCAGGGGCCACAGTCATGAGGAGGAGAAAAATAATATGCAAATGTTCAGTGATACTTTAATTTACAACAAATTGATATGCAACTTTTATTTCCTCAGAAGTTCCTAGAAAGGGCTACGTAATCTGCTACTACAGTACTACAATTGGTACACTCAGGTTTTGTAGGAGAGAAGAGAGAAATGATGTAGGAGTTCCACAGAAAAAAAACAACAGCACAGTTGAGTGGAGATATTATTTCCACCTAAATTTCCTGGGAATAACTGTAAAATTCTTACAGCTAGAAAACCAACAAAGATCTGTTTGGTAACCTAACTGGATATTCATTTCGTATTGGAAAACATATTTCTTATATTGATTATACTGTACATTTACCTGTTATTGACAGCAGACAGACAAACTATACTTTTGCACGTTCAGCTGACCTGTTGACCACTTAATAACACGCTCTAAGGTGCTACAACAGTTACCAACAGACTCCCTTGTCTTACTGTACATTGGTACCTTTGTTAGTGAAGGCCAAAAATATACTATATTACTACTGTTGCACACAACACCAGGACTGTTACCAGAACTTTCCTGAACTGTTACAAATACTGGGTTCCCATTGATTAGATATAATTCTTTTTAACAGATATCAGTTATCAGTTTACCAAAATATAAAGTTTGATTATTTTGATCTTGAAATGCATCATAACTATTCATGGCTGTTCACAGCAGTCACATTCAAGTCAAGTTACATTTATTTATATAGCACATTTAAAAACAATGCAAGTTGACCAAAGCCCTGTACAGAACAAAATCAGGCAATAAAAACAGAATGAAAGACTAAAAACAAAACAACCACATAACATATAGCACAAATCAACAACATAGTTGAGGCATAGAGTAAGAATCCATTTCAAGAGGATCCAAATGCTAAAGAATAAAAGTTTTGAGCCTGGAATTGAAGGGATCAATGGAGGGTGCAGATCTGATAGAGAGGGGGATGGTGTTCAACAGTCTAGGGGCTGCAAGAGCAAAGGCGCAGTCCCCCCTGAGCTTAAGATTTGTTCACAGGACAGCCAGGAGCCCCAGGTTAGATGACCTTGGAGTCCTGGAGGTGGAATAAGGGGTTAAAATGTCACAAATATAGGAGGGGGCCTGCCCATTTAGGGCTTTAGAACCTTGAAATCGATCTTGGACTGCACTGGAAGCCAGTGGAGAGAGGCCAGAATAGGGCTAATATGGTCTCTCTTCCAGGCACCTGTCAGGAGCCGGCTGCGGCGTTCTGGACCAATAACAGGTGGGATAGGGACCACTGACTAATCCCTGTGTATAGGGATTGCAGTAGTCTAAACAGGAGGAAAGGCATGGTTGACTTTTTCAAAGTCTTGGAATGAGAGGAAAGATTTGATTTTAGCAATAGTGCGGAGCTGAAATAAGCTAGCTTTTACTACTACATTGACCTGCTTGTCAAATTTTAAGGTGGTCAAATATCACCCTGATGTTTTTAACATGGGGATTGATGATTTGGTGGAGTCAGAGGGGCCAAATAGGACAACTTCAGTCTTGCTCTCATTTAGCTGCAGGAAGTTTCTTGCCATCCAACAGTTGATGTCCTCAAGGCAATTCATAAGACTGAAAAGGTTGCACTGGTCGTTTGGTTTCAGGGGGAGATACAATTGTGTGTCATCTGCATAGCAGTGGAAAGAAATGTTGTACTTTTGGATGATTTGACCGAGGGGAAGCATGTAAATAGAAAACGGAATGAGACCTAGGATGGATCCTTGTGGGATACTGCAGGAAAGACTGGCTGAGGGAGAGGAAAAATTGCCTATGTTGACAGAGGAGTTTCTATTGCTGAGAGGTAGGCAGAGCGAATAACACCAACCCTATACTGGAGATGGTTGATTAAAATGTTAAAATTAAAATTAAAATGAGTAGATTCAGGGTGGTACAGTAGCCGGAGTCGACGGAAAGGAGCAGGTCATTAGATACTTTCAGCAAGGTAGGTTCTGTGTTATGGTGGGTCCTAAAACCAGACTGGAAATTTCCAAGATGTTATTTTGGTGTAAATACAGCAGAAATTGATATAGCATAAACTTTTCAAGAACTTTCGATAAGAATGGGAGTTCAGAGATCAGTTTATAGTTACTAGACAGGGTAGTAGGTTGCGTTTTAACAAGAGGGGCTTGACCACTTTGTGCTTGAAGGAGTTTGGAACAGTACCAGTTGCCAGGGTGCTGTTGATTATGGAGAGGATGCTGGTGTGAAAGTGAGTTTTAGTGCATTAAAATGAGTTAAAGTGTGTTCAAATGAGTTTAAGTGCCCATACCTTGTACCAGGTGAATGTTCCATTCATAGTTTTACACACTTTCCTGAGAGGATCTGGACATCTGACCATTTTGTTCTGGTCAGAGTTATCAATTTCTCCATAGAGTAATTTTTCATTCATCCTATAGCTTGCATTGAAGACGTCAACTTTCAAAGGATATTTGTAACAATCTCCTGTTGGAGTTTTATACCTAGAAGAGAAACAACATGTCTCTGTCATTCACATCAGGGGCCATATCAACAAAGTATCTCTGTGAAAAAAATGATCTCACTTTAATGAAAGAAAATAAATAAAATTAATCTCTTAAGTTTCCACAATGTTTGATAGAAACAAGTATTATTACCGGCCAATGTAAACACCAGAGTCCTCAGTGGAGAGGTTTAAGAAAAAGAGCGCAGCACTGTGGCGATGTATCCTCTCTTTCTCATCAGAGGAGATGTACTCCATCTGGGAGCTATTTTTGTACCACATGAATGCTTCATCAGAGAGGTTCCTCCCTTGCGGCCTCAAAGGGTCATAATGAAATGATTCACCTTCAAGAAGGTCAAATGATTTCAAGCTCCGGTCCTTACATGCGGGCTCTGCTCTAGCTGAAAATGAGAGATGATGATGAAAGTGAAAAGCATAATATTATTACTTCCTAGATGTGTTACTTGCACAGCCAGATATTGAAGAGGACCATACTATTACAATCTTTGTTTGAAACTTTATATCTGCAATACTTAAAAGAAGGCGGTGAAATTTATGGTGATGATGATGGTGGTAAAAATATATTTTTAATTCACCCCTGCATCTGTTCATAGATCATAGGATAGAGTCAAAATACAGTAGATGAGGGAGCACTTCTGCAGCACAGATTATTATCGTTATCATATTATTATAAGCATTATTTGACCAGGTAAGATCCCATTGACATTCCAAACCTCATTTAAAAGAGGGTGATGATAAAAAGACATTTAATAATGGTTTACATGCTACTTATAATAGGGGGTTATTAAGTGTTTATACACATGCACAAATCCTTTACAATTATTTATAAATGTGTTTAAAATGACAGGAATTATGTAATTATATATAACTATGTTCTACTGTATTGTAAAGCATCAATTAAGTGGTATTACTCCAGTTATGGATGATTTATAATTGTAAACAAACAGATTAATAAACACTTACACATGTCCTTATATCTGCTTGCAACAACATTATAGTGTTGTATAAATAATTGATCAATGGCTTAAATGCTGCTTAGAAACCCTGAACAGGGGAGTTAAAATAAAGTGTTACCTAAAAGGGTGACCCGGCAGACATGAAACAGGCAGGAAAAACATTTAATACTATTGTCTTAAGTATGTATAAAAGGATAAAGATAAGGATATTATAGAATAAAATATAAAAAAGTTATTATCAACAAATTCCATAAAAAGACTTAAAGCCACAATGTGTTCATCCATCTCTGAATAGGCTACTTTATGACTTCCCTGCCCCATCTGAGGAAATTTTCAGCTGGAGGTTAATACACATTTAGTGTTCTAATGAGTATTTCCGGCAGCAGGACAGTGTGTGTTGGATTGAGTCTAAATAAACTACAGTTTGTGTGTTCATGGTAATGAAGGAACATATCACCCAGTGTAATGGTCTGACTCACTGATGTGTTTTTAATAGTTTTTGACAACAATGAAGCTCTATGGGACAGAGGAATAAGATATACAGACAATGTTTGTTAATTGTTTATGCATCCATTGAAGGGTTTGGTCTTATTGTGAGATGTGTTCTTTAAGTCCTTACTGTTAGCTGTAAGAGTATTAATAGTCCTGTTACTATGCAATATAAGTACAATTTACTTCATAAAACCCTAATACAGATACATGAAGTCATAGTTCATATTCAGACCCTGCATCCTCTAAATACAATCACTCTTCCATTTATGCGTACAGTATATGCATGCAACTATCCTCAGTTAATATAGTCTACTGCGGTAGCTACTGTATCATTTAAGACACTTTCCACCATAAGTGCAGCTTCAGTACTTTGAGTGTACTGTATATGCTGGGTTGATTCAACGGAGTCGACTTCTTACATGGTTACAGCTGCATAAACAGATCCATTATATCCAATACGTGTACACTACCTGAATATTCAGATGCAGATATCACCATTAGGATGAGAAGTTGGGAAGAATCCATTTGCTGAGAGAAACAGAATACATTCAGTGTTAAATTATACTGTTAAATAACACGTGTCAGTCTTGCAAGAACCTTCAGTCTTAAGGTTACTTCCTGAAACTCCCTAGCAGAAGGAACCCACTTCTGCAGAATGATATGATCACAACAGTTTCGTAATCATTCTATGAGGAAATTCTTTATTAGAAGCACACAGCGGATGTTAGAGGGCTCAATCATGTTAGAAGGGAAATCAGACAAGAACAGACGATTTCTAGTCTGCATTTGCATTCTTAGTTAACAAACTGTATCATTATCCGAGTATTGTAAAAGATTAAATTTTGATTCATATAAGCAGTTGATCACTGTAATCACTATAAGTGGTTTCCACTGGTACTATACTTACAGTGCATTCAGAAAGTATTCAGACCCCTTCAGTTTTTTCATATTTTGTTATGTTGCAGCCTTATGCTAAAATCATTTAAATACCTCATAAATCTACACTCAATACCCCATACTGACAACACAAAAACAGGGTTTTAGAAATGTTTGCAAATTCATTAAAACGCAACTTTATTTATCATCACTATTAACACATAGAAATATGGAATATCATACTCGTTCACAAGGATGAATTACCTTGGATATCCCATATATGAATACAGAACTGGGAAAACTGCATTCACCGACTATGCTCCTCATAGGTGGAATAAGCTTCAGGACTCCCTTAAACTAGATCCATTTTTATCTCTAGAACATTTTTAAGATTCTGTTGAATGATTAATGTACAATGTTCAATGTTTAATGTATTTTTTCTATGTAATTTATTTATTTATTTTACTTATTTACTTATTACAGAGAAGGATGATTGACTTCTCATCAAACTTGACAGGTTGAGCTTCTGAACCCGACAAACGGTTTTGGTCTCTATAGCTAATTTCCCCTTTCATGACAACTGTACAGGGGTTGAATTTTTTTATAACCCACCCACTTAAATAAAGTTATGCATAATTAATGACATGGCCGCTTTGAGTGACAGGTTGCTAGCTGCTAGGTGTTTCAGCAACCAGGCTTCTGCCTGACTCAGCTCCACCTATCTGCCCATTTTTGATTAGCCAGGAGTTAGGCGGAGTCAGGCACTGCCATGGTGACAGCCAGAGCCGCCCACTTTGAGCTTCAAAACCACTCTTCAGAGACCAGTTGGTGACATGACGGTGGCTACATCCATATTTTACAGTCTATGCTATGCACCAATCAGGGAGAAGGTGGGTGGATCTTTATCAGTCTGTGTGCAGGATAAGGTCAGGTCAGTGGCACAGGTCACCAGCTGCAGCCCTACGGGACTGATGAGAGAACAGCCCACAAGGGTGTTGATTACATGGTATGTGTGATAGGAGGTGGGATAGGATTTAAAAAAACAGAGCAAATAAGAGCCTGTGTGCAGGATAAACACATGTCATCAGCTGTGGGGTCATAGAGGAGTAAGTTTTCAAAATCCTGACAACAGTGTATTAATCTGTCTCAACATTTCATATGTAGTGAAGGACAGAGCATCTCTCAGCATGAAAGTATTTTGATTTATGCAAAAGCATGACAACTGATCAAAGTAATTTTAAAAAAGAGCGCGGTAGCTACAGATATCATGGTGGTGTGAATGCTTGAGTAACATCTGTCAAATGAATATGTTCTACTAGGAAGAAATTAGCAGCAATTGCAGCAGCAGTTTCACAAGCATACAGTATCTGCACAGGGCAGAGTTATCTTATCTTATTTTCAACACAGCAAGTTCCTCAACACACAGTTAAACTCTACTCTATTCATTAAAAAAAACAATTTCTCATAAAGACAGCTTTGTAATACACCTTTGAAGAGTCATAATTTAAGTATTAAATGAGTACATTTTTTAATATCTTCAATAAAACAAATGGTCTTTTTTTTAATAAAAAAAGGGTCCAGCATTGCTTCATTGGGTATGAATTGTAGGCTCATCCATGGTCCTGCACATCCACTATCCTAACACAGAAATGTTTTGCTATCCCGGAGCTCAGACACTCCACATTAATTCAGTGCTCCATTAGGGGTGTGCCTGAATACACATATGTTATTCGGCAAAGCACAAATAGTGTTTTTTTTTTGTTTTTTTTTTTTACAAATATTTGTTTCATACAAATATTTTAAAAATTATTTGTTTTCGAGAAGAAAAAAAAACTGTTAAGTTCTATCAGCAGGTCTCAACTAAGGGAGTCACATCCACCTGCTACATGACACATATTTCATAATTTGGACATAACTCCTGGAGTTGGGGGTGTTCCCCAGAGATAAAGCTGAGCTACTTACACAGGCGAAGTGCCCTCAAGGGACTCTCCATAACCTGTTGTTCCCCTTCTCCTTTCTACAGTTAGGTTGTAAAAAATAGGCAATAAATGAAAAGTGCAAAGCAATAATCGCCTTTGAAGTTCTTCCCTACTTGTTACACAGTGTGCTGTCTCTGTGTTATGGGTGTATAAATAGATAGAGGTCTGTCTGCAAGTAGGTGGTGAATAAAGTTTTAGCCCAGTAGCAGCGCAGTCGCCTGTGATCTGGGAGACTCTAGTTTGGGACCTGGTGTGGGGACCTGCTTCGTAAGGTAGTTTATGCATGAATACTTATTGTAACACTTTAATTTTCTAAAATTAAAAGCATAATAAAACAAAAACAGGATTTTTACGCCTATTTCCACTGTTGGATTTGGCAGGGTTGTGCTTGGTTATTAGTAATAATTAATAATTATCAGAGATAATTATAAATTATGAAATCAAAAATGATTAATATGAATTACTAATACAAGGCACCAACTGTTAGAAGGCCTCACATGGGGACACCAACTGTTGGATCTGTCAGGAGCACAGCTGGTTATGATAATTATCAAATTATTAATTACAAAATTAATACAATTATTAATTTGAATTAATAATAACGGGGCGCCACCCGGACACCGGGACCAATAACCAACCAATAAGGTAGTCTCATAAAAGAGTTCACTTAGAAGGCTAATATTAGAGGGATATCAATATTCACAGGTGAACAAAGAAGGTTTGAGTTTGAGCTCTGACTCTGTCAATCAGCCACTTTTCACAATATACACAATAAGGACAAAAGACTTCTCTTTAAAGATATAAGTGTTAATTAAGCAATAGCAGAGTTAACAAAGTTAGCAGATACTTTGATCAATAAACCACTATCCTAAAATCTAATTGTACCTGAGCAAACATACAGCTATGTACAGTGAAAACACATACAAGCAGGAACGTGTATGTCTGAAGCAGTTGTCCACAGACGGCGCGCATACAATGGCAGTCTGTAACACTCGTTGATTTCTGATCGACAAAGCAACTTACTTTCTCACTCACGGTGCCACAAGCAGAGCAGTCCCGAGGGGGACAAACACAATACAGTCTACTGTGGTGAACACAACTAAACAGGCAACAAACTTGAAATACTCCTCGGAGTGTAGCAGCACAAAGGAACTCGGTGGTCTGTCAATTCACAAAACAAACAACAGCACTGAAGCTGAAAATAACACACAATGTAATCTATCTCTGCCCAGACAGACCTCTTGGTCGCTTCAGAAAGCGAGTAGGATGTGTGTTTCAGTTCGTCTTTCAGTTCAGCTTGCTTCCTCAGCGGTGTGGCAGAGAAAACAGCGGAGTCGACTTAGCTGAAGAAGAGAAGGGAAGAGAAGTTAACCGCGTCTTTGTGAAGAAATCCTTTTCTTCCTTCTGCAGGCTGTAAGAGCGCTGGGTTGCAGCAGCAGCGGTCTCTGTCGGATCCGGTGATTGTATACGGGCGAACACGGTCTTGTTTCATCCGGCGAGGGAGAGCTTACCCCCCAGCACAGTTACAAAGGACAGGCGGGCATTTCTGTGTGCCGCTGGTACTTAAAGCTGCAGTGATATCAAGGCTGTGCTGCCATGACTTGTGCCAGTTGCATATCTGTCTTAACCCTGTAAAGCCCACTGTTGCAATATTACAATCACTTTTAGCTCTCCTAAAAAACATCTGTAAATGTTTTTTTAAAGACCACATTTACATAGTCAATGGGTCCTATTGTTTATCCTTGCAATGCCATTGGATAGTAAATGTGTTTATAGGTCCGGCCATCTGGCCATGAACTCACACTACCTGCAAACTTTCTGGCAAGCTCATATTCTTCTTTTATTGGACCGGATTTGCCAAGAAAGAAGTAAGTAACATGCTTTGAATATTTTTTGTGATAATTACAATGTCTAGAACATGTAGATACTTAATTATTGTGGAATACATTCATCAAACTTGATTTTTGATATGATATATGATTGAGCTTGATATGTCTATGTTGTAATTCTACAACGCTGGGTTAGAGTGGTATTCAAAATAGCATGCACACTTCACACATGACATGGGGACACTGCACTTCTCACATGTTCACATATGGAAAAAATACTAATAGAAATATCATTTCTTTGATGATTCACTATAACTAAGTTCTAAATTTGTTTTCTCTGTCAAAATTTTAAATTTAGACAAGAATTGAACAAATGAATAAACTGTTTCTGGTTGCAGTATTTGAAGCTCTATCTGTAGCAGAAACTGTATCTGTATCTTATAAGTTAAAAAAATACATTTAACTGATCCTGGGCTTTTTGTTCATTTGCCCAATTAGTTGCCTGTTACATTAGTTAGCAACAGGTTCTGACTGTTCTGAATGTTTTGAGGGATGGTTGTTGCATTGTTCAGGGACAGGTGTCAATGGTCCTGATGTGGGGATGTAAATGTTCTGGGGGGATGGAAGTACTCCTTTAGGTATGATAAGTAGAGAACATAATAGGCTAGTCAGCAAGTCAGTTAATTTGCACTGATATTATTTAGCCTGGAAAATACTTGGCTCTCAGTCCTGAACACTTGGTCCACCACCCTATCTATTCCCTCAGGTTATCTCATACAATATAATACTTATATGTATAATTAATGCATATATTTATTATTATTTGTTTTTACTTTTTCCATTTCTGAATGCAACCAGCAAAGACAGGTCTTCTATACAGTGTGCAGGATGTGATTGTTGCCATCCAAAATGGAGAGAGTGATTTTGAAATGGAATCAGACAACACTGATGCAAGTGACGAAGGGGCAGATGAAGATGCCAGTGAAGTGGACGAAAAAACCCAACAACCCACTGACTTCCCAGCCAGTGAATATCATCGAGCCCCAATCAAACAAACACACTATTCCCTGTGACAAGGTATCGCTTGCTGAACAATCGCACATTTTCCAGTGAAGACCAAGAGAGGACGCCATAGACACTGCAATAAAGGATAAACCAACACGCTATGCAGCAAGTGTGATGTTCATCTTCACTTTTCAGAAGAAAAGAAGTGTCTTTAAGACCATCACTGCAAATGAACATAGCTGAACACTGGGATGGAGATGAAATTCAGTTTTGTAAATACAATTTTATTCTGTTTTTTTTTTTAAATTAATAAATGACTATTCATAAAAATATGACTATTATGTGATTATTATTCATAGTATATACTGTTATGGGGCTAAATAAGAAGTCAACCCTGCAAATTAACCCTTAGTTGTTTTGTATATTTGTTCAGAGAATGTGAGGGAGAATACAGAAATTCTGCTCCCACCTAGGCCCAACGTTGTAATATTACAACATTTCCCTAAAAACTTACTAAAACATAAAAAAATCAAAAACCCTTTAATTCCTGCATCAGAGGCCTCCTACAACAACATCTGAAAGGTGAAAAAAAAATTTGCTCATTTTTTTCTATATTTGGGCTTTACAGGGTTAAAGGACTGTGCCGTGTAATGGGAATTCCTTTTGTGGATAACCTCCCTGTTTTCTGGAAGTGACCTGACTTCTTTGCATGGGATGGACTCCATCCCAACAGATAAGTTAACAACTATTAGCCTACAATATAGAACTCACACTGAAGTCCTGTAAACCATCAAAAGACTGACATCCATGTCATGTAGGAACTGGTCGTGGTTCAGTCATTTCACAATGTCAATACATCAAAATACCCGCCTGTTCCTACCACACTTCAACAGCTGTGAATAGTTCCTGTTACAGTTAGCTGTCACAATAACACAAATAAATACCAGGGTGCTCTTCACAACAGCTCAGCCTTGCACATTAATCTAACACATATCCCTAATCATGGAAGAAACATACACAACCGAGTGAAAATTGGGCCCAGTGAGGCCCAAACCGAAGCCTATAAAGCTAGCACTTATATTAATGATTTTATTTCTGAACATGGTCTTAGCTTTTTATTTTTAACTGAAGCCTGGCTTACTTCAGCTGCTTCAGCTACTTTGTTAAAGTCTTCTCCTAATTTCACCTTTTTATTTTCCAGTAGACAAAATAAAAGAGGGGAAGGGATCGCCTCTATTTTCTCTAGCAGTTTTACCTGCACTTGATGTTCTTTTGGCATTTTTCATTTGAATACTTAGCAATGATTATCAAACCACACCAACCTGTTCTCACTGTGACTGTCTATCCGACCCCCAAACATGACAGCAGCTTCTTATCTGAGTTTTATGAGTTTATGTCCATTGTTCTTTCCAGTCATGATAAAGACATTTTACTTTAATTTTTGATTGATTTTAATCATCATGTCAATGACTGCACTAATTCAAGGGCTTTGGATTTCCTGGATCTTGTTGCTTGTCTCAATATTGTTCGGCATGTACAGAGTGCCACCCACATTCATGGAAATACACTGGACTTAGTTATTACTAGGAGTATTGATGTTGACATTTCATCCATTGCCAAAGTCCCTGTTTCTGATCATTCTTATGTCTTTTTTAACACCACCCTTTTTACATCAAATAATTGTCAAGAGACTGTTGTTGTGAAGTGTTACATTGATGATTTTATTTTCATTATATATGCTCCCACTTGGAAACATTATTAACTATCACCTGTTATTTACCATTTTTATGCTGATGACACGCAATTGTACATCGCTGTATCACCAAATGACCCCAATGCATTGCATGCTCTCATTACCAGTCTAACTGACATTAATGTTTGGATGGGTAAAAACTTTTTAAAATTAAATTAGGAAAAAAATGAAATTCTTTTAATAGGACCCACAATGGCAAGAGAAAAATTGCACTCAATGCTTAGTCAACAGTTTAAAACACAAACACAAACTTGGGAGTGATTTTAGACTCTGATTTAAATTTTAATTCTCATTTTAACAAGGTCATTAAAATATAATTTTTTCATCTCAGAAACATTGCCAAAGTCAGACCTTTTTAACTCAGAGAGATGCTCAAATGCTCATTAATGCTTTTATTACTAGCCATTTAGACTATTTTAATTCCCTTTTTACTGGATTACCTAAAAAGAAAATGGATCATATCACCCCACTGTTGAAGACACTGCACTGGCTTCCTGTATCGTTTAGAATTTATTTTAAAGTTCTTTTACTTGTTTATAAAGCTTTAAATAACCTCGCTCCTCCCTACATCAGAGATTTTCTTTCATTTTATATTCCAGCCAGATCAGTAAGGTCCTCCACCGCTATGCCCCTAAACTGTGGAACGCACAGCCTCTGGATATTAGAATGGCAAGCTCTCTCTGTATTTTTGAAAGGAAATTAAAGACCTATCTTTTTAATCTGGCTTTTAACTTTTAATTTGGAGTAATGTTATAAAATTTAGCTTTAATTTTTAAGTTTAGTCTTTGGTTTTTATTATTATTATTTTATTTTATCACACATTAACAGGTGATGATTAAGTGACATATGTGTTAGTAAGCAGCTGCCTATTTACACACCCAACAGAGACAGAGTTGTTGAGAGTTTGTGGGCCAGAAAACTAAAACAATGAACTTAAAGAGGCTAAAAAAGCTGTGGAGCTGCAGAGATAGACACTTGTCTGTTAGGGAGCCCATTCACATTGTACATAGTAAATGTACAGTAGTCATTTGATCCACTGTTGATATAGAAATGTTGATTAGTACAGTTTTAATCACTCTGTACCTGCCTTGTCCAGACACTGTGGAAATAACAGATCACTAAACCATTTAACAAAACCCATCACACACAGTCCCTCTTTGAGTATGTTTTCCTCTCCCTCACAGGGCTGTTATTATAACATCATGCAATTAACACTGGTATAATTTTACATAAAAGGTACACTTACAGATGAAGCCACTTGCTCCACTGCAGCCTCAAAAAAGAGACAGCATTTTGAAAATACCAACTTGCTTTTTGCCTATCCAAAAAAGTTTTCAACTCTCAGTAATTACATTTAAATATTTACTCTGGCTAAAAGTAATTCTTTTTCTTGCTTTTATCGTTCAGATCTATGTCAAGTTTCTTTTTTCTTAAGTTTAGACAAGATTATGTACTTAAAGTATAATGCATATTCAAATAAACATGCAGCAACAGGGTTCAAATTAAAAAGCTTTCTTACCTCATGAAAGAGTTTGTTGAGAAGTGAGGCAGATCCGGTTAGACTGTCTGTGATGTTCTTCTACAGTGGTTTTATATCTTCTCTGCTATCGCTCAGCAGACTTGGTGAGCAGAATCAGCTTGACATAAGCGCAAGACAAAAAAGGAAATTACATTGCACCTCCCACCCTTCTCCCTCTCTATCTCTCTCTCTCTCTCTCTCACACACACACACACTCTTGAAAAACAGAGAAAAAAATCTTATCTAAATTCTTAGAAATCTCCTCCCATTCAAAGGAGTGAACTACACTATTCACATGAACATGACATGGCTGCTTGTGAGTGTGTGTGTGACAAAACATGTGTTGGCTCAAATTGAGAAGAGAAATGTGGGGAGAGTGTTGTATTACCACGGACATTTGTCAAGTGGCTTCTCAATTACTGTAAATTTCTGGAATAGTAACTATCATGACAGAAGTAGTGGTTGGCAGCACCTCTGGCTTAAGCACATTTTATTTTAATGGTTTTGATCTTCAGGTTCTAAATATAATCAGGCTGCCACTTAAAAATGTAAAGCTCTCCCATGATTATGATTTTTTTGGAATGAAGTGTGGATTAAAGTCCATGTGTGAATTTGCTTATGGATGGCTTTGAGGTGAATATGACATCTTAACAAAACACAATATGAAATTTTGATAAAATATTTGTCTATAGATCCTGTCTAAGTAGTTCAGTGGTTTACGCTCATGTCACTTCTCAACTCCTTTTAGATCCAAAGGTTGTGAGTTCAAGCCCTGCTTAGGGCAGAACTCAGTAGAGATGAAGGAGTCCAGGTGATGTCAATCTGCTTAATGAGCTGTGCTGAGCTGAACAGCTTTTTTTTGTCAATTTCATGCAATTGACAGACTAAATACCAAAATCTGGCCTGGTATTGCTGTGTGACATGGTAGCTCTATACATAGCATGTCTGTCTTACAAACATGAGGGTGTAGGTTCAAATATACCCATTGCTGATTTTAATCTTGCTAGATTTTTCAATAGTGTTCAGCTTCCAGTTATGCAATCTAAATTCGCTCTCAGCAATCACACGCAATTTCTACAGAAATTGCATTTTCTAGTTTTCTTTGTTTTTCTCTTTTTGCCGTGATAAATTCTCAATAGTATGTAAGATTCTAGATTAAACTTGAATCAACTAGAAAACGTTCACTGTCACATTAAATAGCTTGCATCTTGTCAGAAATGGAGGCTGACCAAACAAAACAGAACATACAGAGGACATGAACTCAGTGTGCCAAGTTTTGGTCATGTTTTATTTGGCTGTGCATGTTCCATAGTGACAAAGGCTGTAATCATGCTTAATATAGGCAGTGCATGAAGTGGCATGAAGGTATGAGATAACTAACAAAACCTGTCCATTCACGTTGGCATAAGGGGTGTGCACCATGTTGTTTGTTGGCTTGTTGGTGAAACATGTGAAAACTCATGTGAAAACTTATATGTCATGTCATCTGAGTTTGGAATTCATGACCATAAATGACAGAGAACAGTTTGGAAAGGAGTGACGCAGTTTTCTCGGGCAAGGAATAAATCTACAAAATCAATGGATGAGGCACTGTGTGGTCACCAACTGAAGGTCACCTGTGAGACGAGAAAGCACAAAACTCTGGGGAAGATGCCAAGTTAGTAACATGCATTTATGGTACATGAATGTGTACAGTGGGAGAGGGATGGGAGGAGAGAAAAGCTCAGTGCATCATGGGAATCAAAATCACTGGGGTTTTACTTCAAGACATTTCACTAGTCGTACAAAACACTTAGTCAGTTGTAATTGTTCTGGAGAATAGAGTACACTGGAAGAAAAAAAAAAAAAACAGTAAAACATCTGTCAGCAAAGTTTCCAGATGGATACTGCCAAATTTCAGTAATTGACCATAACACAAAATTACAAAAAAATATAGAGCAAGTTTTACAGTCAAAATTGATTAGATTACAGCATATTATTGTTGATAAATGTGCATTGAACTGCTGGAAAACGGCTGTTTTTCATGTATTTTGACATATTAAAAACAACTACCTTTCAGGTTAACCACTGTAAATTTAGGGCATTTATTACTTAATTTATGAAACAACTCAGTCTATCTACAGTAATTTCCTATTAAAATACTGTTTTTTCATGTATAGTAACTAAGAAATTATGTATTAAAATGCAGTAAGTACATAAAATCAATTTACATTAATACAATCAATTTACAGTATTAATCTGTCATTTTAGAGAACTATTATATTAAAAAAAAGTTCACTAGACAGTGGAAAAACAAACATAGTACATCAAAAATAGCTAAATTTCACTGTAAATTTAGGCTATTTAGGAGTTACTTTATGAAATTGTCCTATTTACCTACAGTGATTTCCTGTAAGATTATGGTTCTCCAAGTTAAAAAAAAAACTTTGACACAATGTATAAATATAGAATATGTACTTAGGAATTTCTGCACATTTACAGTATTAGTTAGCCGGTCGGCCGGCGGAGTATTGGAGTTTCCTCATTGGCTGTTGCTCTTTCAAAATGAATTGGTGCAAGATGATGGAAGCGGAGGACAGAAGCGTGACGCAGAGTGACTGTGTTTCCTGCTCCGAGCTCTGATGCTCTCAGCTCTGGTCTTAAATGCAGAGAAGCAATAACTGATAAATAAAAGATGCTGTTGGACTGTCAACTTCATAATCATTTGTTGGCTACCGGACTTCACATCCAAGCTAACGCTGTGCGCTCAGCTGAAAGGGCAGTTTTTACAAGCTAATACTAGTGATTGCTGTAATAGTAATGTCATTAAATTCAATATAATACAGTACAATGCTTGTGGGTTTGTGTCTTACCGAAGCTGAAACATGTGATTTTATTCACATAGCAACCTACACTAAGTTAATCTGCTACTGCACTGGCTAAACGTTCAACATCCTCATTGGAGCTTATATTAATTTGTCATGACTTTGCTGGCAACTAGCAATTACTGGAAATTATGTTTCCTGTATAGCCTTACGTAGCCCATTAATATTGTGTTTATTCACATTTAGAATGGTAGCCATGATGGCTTTGAAGTTGTGTGGCTAACAGTTTGATTCTAATGGCTTTTCACCAAGTGGGAGACTTGTCAGAAATCCAGATATCTCACACTATAACTACGGTCAAGAGACTGAAACTAACAGTTTTTCTCTACAACGTGGACACACAAATGGCCACAGTGCACCGGCTTCTTTCCCCTCATCTCAACCTCAACCCTGTCATCTTCATCAAGATGAAAAAGAAGAATGAAGAAGCAATGCAAGAAAAAGAAAGAAATAAAGAATTAAATGCTATTTGTTCCTCAAAGTTTTTTTTAATTTATTTTAAATAAGAAGTATGTTCAATTAAGTATTAAGTTAAGGATGTAAGATTTTGGTTTTAATATGATTGAAGATGTACAATGTACACTTTAGATTACAGCCTGCATCTCCTGTACTTATCCTGTAACTACATGTAACAAGAGGGGAACTAGAAGTGCTTTGAAATACAGCCCGCACAACCTGTTATTACCCTGTAACTAAATGTAACAAGAGGGGAACTAGTAGTACTTAAGATTACAGCCCACACACCCTGCAGTTACCCTGTAACTACATGTAACAAGAGGAGAACAACCAACATAACTTACTCTGTAACTACAGAGGACAATGTGAGAACAGTTTGTTTCAATTTTACTTGCCTTAAAACATGGAAGAACAAACTACATTAATTACACAGTTTGTAATCAGAAGAGTATATGAACCATATATATGTGTTCTGATTCATACCTCATGTTTTATCTTTAGCCGTATTTATATTAGCTTTAGCTATATATTTTTTCCTGGGTTGACAGGAGACCGTGCACAGAGCTGAAAAAAGGATAAGCTTGTACATTGAAGAGCCGTAATGCCAGGGAGAAGATTTTCAACATTTTAATGACTTCACAATTGTCAACATGTGTTTACACACAAGTGAGTGACATCTTTGGTGGATGAATTGTGTCCACCGATGATGGGCAGAGCCATGATGCCATAAACGAGCGTCAAGTGATGAAATTTGCTGGTGAGGTGAATGACAGCTGAGACAGTCTTCAGAGGCCGACAGCATCCATGACAACACACTGTCCCCTGGACCTTTGTTCCGAAATAAACGCACAGATGTACCCCATAATTATTTTCAGTACCCCAAAATGAAAAAGGAGCAATGTTTTTTGCCTGTTTGTTGGTAATAAGGTCATTTTGAAATAAAATCATGTCAGATTTATTAAATGCTGCAGAAGTCATCACTCCATCTTCCCTGAAACATCCAGATTTTTTTTATGGTCATACTGTACCCTGTAATAACATAACAGGTGCCTAGTAGTTAAATAATAACTAAAGTATTAATTCTCTCTAAATTCTTCCCAAATTTCCAGATTGTTGCTCAGTAGGTCATACGTGGCTGCTCTGCAGGTGCGCTTGATTTGACTAACTGCAGGAACTGGGCAGAGATAAGCCTCCTAAATTTGCACCCAAAATGCTGTTAAAACTTTTCATTTACAATTTCCACTGCAGCCTCCATGATAATCGACTCTTTTTTGACTCAAACATAGCTTAACCATGTTATGTGCTTTGCTACTTCATTGTCTGTTATAGTTATATTTGTTTAACAACAAATATCACTGGAATCACTACAGAAAATTGCAGATGAACATTTAATATCCAGGAATTCACATTATAGACACTACCACTGACTATCCCTATAACAAACTGGCCACAATTCACACAGTGAACATACACAGTCCAGCCATATCCAAGGTTTGACCTAGTCTTGTTAATAGTTTGCCCATCACTGACATGTCACTGGGTTTTGCTTTTCCATATTTTGATGACAGCCAAAACCCTAACCCTAACCCTTTTCCTTGACAGATTTGCTGACTGGCTGTAGGAGATCAGGATCTGATATGATGTTTACTACGGTAATACTCCCTCACCTCTACTTTTATACAAAATGCCAACAATAAAGTTAATTTAATGAGAAGACAAGAGGGCTTAGTGCCAAATGTCTTGTGATTCGATTTGTGAAGATGGGGCAGAGATTGGTGTACCCCTAGGTACATATAAGAAGCAATGCAGAACATAATTGCCTTTGACGCAAGTAAATTGCTGCACACACTGAACACAACATGATGACAGAGAAAGAAGAAGAACAAGAAGTGGTGTAGGTACGGAAGAGAAGAGGTGTTAATCTGGAAAGTAAATGTGCTAAAATTGCTGTGTTTCTGAAGAGCTGACATGTGTCAACACTTATAAATAGGCTAACACATGTCAACCAACAATGACCAACCAACAGTTTCCAGGTGTGGGTGCTTTGACAGGCATCATATGCTGCTGGTGTGTGTTTCTCTTTAGAGTCAATGCCCACAGGTAGAAACATTTGTGAGGAAATGTCCAGTAAGTAAGAATGTTTACAGTATTTGTGTCAAAATTTTAAAAAGTAGACCACAAACAAGATATTACTTCTGTTTGACAATAATTTGAAAAATACTATTTTTGACTATAAAAAGTGAGAGATGGACAAACAAGATACAAGAACTGTTACAGGATGCATGAGGTCGACTGAGATAATATGCATGAGAGAGATATGATAAAATGTTTCTCTGAAAGAGAAAAACAGGAAATGTTTGTGCAAGATTCGGGGAATCTATCAGTAAGGGTAATTCTTATCAGGACAGTGTTTTTTTTGTGCTAGAAGAATCTAACTTAAGAAGTCTTGTAGGAACTCAGTTATAATTTAATTTTAAACTATTTAAAAACTGAATTCCAAACTAAAAATTCCTCTTGGGTGGATTTATTTGTGATGAAAGCATAAAGTGTGTGTGTTGTCGAAGGTTTGCAATGGTGCAGATGCAGGTTCATGGTGGAAGTACATGATGATATTGTATTCAACAACAACAACAAAATTGCGAGAGAGGGTGTTAAGAGAGGTGAAAAAGTGTGTAATTATTGTTGTAACTATTTGTTGATTCTGTGCCTACCCACTGGCTGAATGCTGGTATGACCTTGTGAGACCTTATGAGAAAGGAGACATGATATCCATTCACCAAAAATAGGTATAAAATTGGGTAACAGAACAACAACTGAAAAAAAAAAAAAAAAACTGAAGGAGGTTGCCTCCACAAGTGTGCCGACAATGTACTGTCAGAAACCATCTTTTAGTTGTCATCTTGTTTGGGATGATAGACTGTTCAATCAATAGGGGGGCAGGATTCAGGAAATCTCACGATTCGCTTCGTTTTCTTGGGGTCACGATTCCATTCACAATCAATTTGCGATTCAAAATGATTCGCGATTCAAAATTGATTCGATTTGCGATTGTATATCAGTTCTCAATTCAATACATTCATAGATTTGATTCTAGATTGATGTTTTGAGTTACTCTTTCCATTTGACTGCAGCAGACACTTTTATAGGTCTCAAATAAAAAAGATCACACTGAATCAAATGTAAACATTTACTACTCAATGTCAACCTGAGTAAGATTTATGTTCCTTTAGTCCACTTAGTTAATAGCGGCCCTGAGACAAAGGGTAAAATGAATACTTAATACAAAAATAAAAATGATTGCAAAGATAAACTGCTAAGTGTAAAACCTCAAATAATTTAAATTCCTCCTTCAATTCACAAAATCAAACAAACAATAGCTGTCTGCTACATTTAGCTGCAAAGCGCATACAAGAAAATTGATCCCTATAGGCTAACTAATTTTGTTTCTTTTTCTTAATTTCTCATGCAGATTACCATCTAATTGATAATTGTATATTTACTACATGAATATAAAGTAATGAAACGGGCAGCTTCGCTATTTACTGAATTTTATTGACTGTTTCAAAATGCAGAACAGCTGTTTAAACGCTTGTTACGCTGCTGCATCTTGTTGGCTCGTTTTTGGCAGTTTGTCATAAGCTTCAAGGAGACCACGTTCTTCATTGAGAGATAATTAATTTCTCATTCCCGTCCTCAGATAACCAGCTGGCAGCACACCTGTTGTGTGTTAAACTGCGGGGGTGGAGGGCTGCAGGGGCCGCAGCGAGAAAGTTGAGCCAGAATCAACTTTTGGAGAAACGCAACCTGTAACGCTGTACAACCTGCCATATGACAAAAAACATTACTAGGAAGACATTTCTCTTCCTTTGATAACGTTAAAAGTAAAGTTAGGCTTTGCTCATTTCAAAAAGACGGGAGAGAGAAGCAGTGGTCGAGCGAGCTAGAGAGTGACTGAAGAGAGGGAGCGCTGGTAACGTTAGTGAGGAAGCTGGTGAATCAGATCAATAAAACGTTATTGTCTTACTGTTTCACAGTGGTTACAAATAAATTAAGCCCACAATGGCACAAACCTGCGGAAGTGCGTTGCAGCGCCTGATAATGGCATTAGTTTTGTCAAGCCCCTTCTTCCCTTCGGCCTAAAAAAATCCAGGATTTGTCCAAATGATCGCCTTTAGCCGATGGACCAGGTTGTATTTGTTTTTCTGTCAGGTACTCCATTGCCCACAGCCTCTCCATGACACACACTTCACTTCCTTCTTGCCCCCGGATTTGGGTCCAGGGCGGCGTCATTGCGCCATCTATGGGATTTAGCGAGCTAATTCATGTCAGGAAAAAATGGAAAAAAAAGCGCCGAGGCAAGACTGAAAAATGTGAATCGATTCTTGGAATTTCTGAATCGATTCTGAATCGGCAGAGATAGAATCGCGTTTCTTATGTGAATCGATTTTTTTGCGCACCCTTAGAGCAGCATAACTCAGCCCTGCTTATCCTATAACTGTAGAGGAAAAAGTGTGGGAAATACTCATATGTCGCAATTCCTCAAAGTGAAAGCAGTGTTTTAGTAGATCGTTTTTAAAATGTTTTTATATGTTAGAAACATGTTGATGTTGCTGCTGGTCGAGGTGGAGCTGTTTAATCTGTATCAGTGCATCATACTTAATAAACTAGAAGAAATTATTCATTTTAGAAATTAGCAAGTGCTCTAACTGGAAGTCTCCACAATTCTTCATCTGAACACATTGTTTCACGTTGGCTTAAAGTTCAAGTTAAATTAGATTTTCTTGGCATATTACTTTCAGATTTGGAAGTGAGTCTCAATTTTTTTTGTTTTGCTTTGTAAAAATACACCACATCAGACTTTGTCAGGGATAGAATGCTTATTCCTAATGCTTAGGGTTAAAACAGCATCAGCTGTAAATGATCCCCCTGGCGATGAATCAGCAGTTACTCCCCAGTTCAACTTTTTACTTTGGTGCATGGGAACTTTTTGGCTCCCATGCACTTGAGCTCCTAGCCCTGCAAGTTGTTTTAAATGTATATTTAATATCTCTCAAAGATTTTTATAAGAAACAAATATACTGTTTGAGTGTTTTTGATAAGTCGTACTACCAAACTGCTAAGAGTTGTGATTTTTAGTGGATTCCCTCTGCCCCGGCCTGCTCCCGCTGGAAGCCCTTCTGCTGCTTCCACTGCAATTTGTTGGCAGGCCCAAAACTGGGCCTGATCACATAATATGGATTCCAGTGGGTGTATTGAAAAGCTGGAGAGATTTATGGAGATGAGCTATCAAAAAGCAAATGGGAACATGTTTCAGAAAGAAACAAATTTTAGGAACAAAGACACAAGAAGATTCTAAAGGATATCAATGAGGATACCTGACCCTCCCCAGGCAAAAGAGCATGTTCTGACAGTGATGGGAGTGAACCAACAATGGAGGTAGAAATTGCTCTACTGCAATCCATTGATAAAAGGCTTGCAAAGTTTAAGATATTGGATGTCATGAGAGAGGAATTGGGCAAGTTCAGAGCAAGCCCAGAATAAAGTCAGGTGCAAATTGATGATTTGATGTCTGGGAATGTGGTGCTAAAATGCTTAATTCAAAATGTGGAGAATAAGGTGACTACTATTGAAAAGTAGAACAAGCAGCTAAGAGACACTTTGCTTAGCACCGGCGACTATATTCACAGACCTTATTGATTGTGGACAAGCTGTGCATAAACAGCCAGTTGTAGGGACTCAAAGGTTACTCTGTTATTCTAGATCAGTGTATGGTTGATGGGTTGTCTAGCCCTGGACTCATGATGGGTTTTTTTTGTTTTCTGTAGCATGTCAAAGCCAAGTAGGAAATGAGTACGCTCAAATGACTTGTCATTACCATTGTCACATGGACTTACAGTATAGACACCAAATATACTGTGGAAACAGTGAAACAATGCTTTTGTATCTTCTCTCCTACACTCAGCAAATAAAATGTGCTACAGAACAATTCCCCTCCTTAAACACAACTCAATATTTTATATCTAACCAGAAGAAGTCAGTAGAAATGGACATTTTACTTAAAAGGACAGCTTGCAAATCTTCATTTAATAACCAAATGCTCCAAATATTCCAATATCTGAGGTTTCAATATACAGTGATGAGACATACTGATCAGCGCTGAAATGTTGCTGAGGCAATGATTTATAACAAAACGTCTAGCTGTGGTGACAAAACAGATCACCTCAGCTTAACTATCAAAGCACTGAAAGAGGCCTGGACTGATTGGCTGTGGCTCAGGAGTCAGCGCGGGTCGTCCACTAATCGAAAGATTGGCAGTTTGTCTGCATGTCAAAGTGTCCTTGGCCAAGATACTGAACCCCGAATTGCTCTCGATGGCTGCACCATTACCCTGTGTGGTAGCTTTCCGTATTCGGAGGGTGAGTGTGTGTGTGTGAATGGGTGAATCTGGCTTGTAGTGTAAAAGCACTTTGAGTGTTCGGAAGACTAGAAAGGCCCTATGTAAGTGCAGTCCATTTACCATTTACCATTGAACAGTACCATACAATGTGTGATTACACTCTGACATTGTAGTAAATGCAAACAATACATCAAAATAGAATACAACCAAGGCATCCACTTTGCATATAAGCAAAAAGGACAAAGAGCAAATTGAACTTCTATGGAAAGGGATTGTTGCATGAGGATAAATTATTGCTTGCATACAGACAGATCTGTCTTTGATCTGATCAGCAACAGCTAAAATTAATTACAGTAATTTGGCAGATGCCTACATTTAATTATTTAATTACTTTTTGTGGGTGCTAATGTCATAGATAATGTGTACTGATTGATTGGTCAGTTTGGTGTCACAGTGTGGCAATGTATGAGCTGCTCCGGCAACCTCTTGATTGAAGAAAATCATAAAAAAACATGGCAGAGTTTAGGAGACATGAGAGTGATGCTCAGAAGCAAAAGGCTCAAAAAGTAGAAGAAAAGCGAGACCAGGAGTTACTTTAAAAAATACCAAAGTTTGGTATTTTTCAAAAGGGCTCAAAATGACCATGTAGTCGGTGAGAGTCATGTGACTCAGACACTTGAAAATTCTGAGGCAGCTAGCGCTAATGTTAGCTAAGTGCCTCAAGAGAGTGGCGTTACCTAAAAAGATGACCTTCTTATGACAAAATGCCGATTGTGAAGTAGAGCAAATACTAGCACCACCAGGGCCGGACATTGACTTGAAACAACTGAAACAAGTGCTTCAACAACAGGATCCCTTGCTATTCACAACACCAAAAGGCAGCTTCTGCCACCACACAAGCTGGAGAGACCACCAAAGATGACAGTGAGGATACCGATCCATGCGACACTGACCCTGGTGAGTTGATATGGGCAACTGCCATGGACAACGTTATGATAATGCTATTAACATGTTTGGCACCTACAAAGGTCTGCAGGCTTGTATTAAAGAGATTGACACAAGATGGTCAGCTCATTCTGAGGTCTCAAAAGCACTCTCTCTGAACTATGCTAATATCCAGCATTCATTGCAGAAAATAATGGAGGGTGATAACCAAAACGTGACTACAAGAAATGAAGCACAGGCTCTACACAAGAAAAAGTGCATGCTTAAAACAGCATTTGTGTGTAACTAATTTTATCAAGATTTCAGAGAGCGAGCACTGCCCTACAAGCAACATGCATCTGCATCGCTGTTCACACCATCATTGACAGACTATTGGGGGAGCTTGACAGATGATAGTGCTCATATCAAGATGTTCAGAAGTGGTTCAGTTTTTTGAACACATTCACCTCTACTTTTGCCAGTGAGATCCACATACTGGCACTGAGGCAGCAGAGGAAATATTCAGTGGACTTGGAGGAAAGAATTGCTGAGTAAGCCGTTAAGTTCGGGGAGTTTAAATGCAACCAGAAAACAAATACAGTATATCTGCCCTTCAACTGCTCAATCTAATACGAAGATGGAATTTACAGTTTGTGTTCCATAATGTTGACATCGCTCTACATGTACTCCCAACAATGCCAATGACAAGTGCCAGTGGGGAGCGATTATTGTCCAAGTTTGGCTTGGTCAAGACTAGATTGTGCTCAACCATGCATCAGGAAAGACTAAGCCATCTGATGCTAATGTTCACTGAGAGTGGCATTCTTTGAGAACTGGACTTTAAGGAGTTGATCAGGAATTTTGCTGCCAAGAAAACCAGGCATTGACACCTCTGAGGGTCAGTCAGTGTTTAATTTTTACTGCTTGTTATGATTACATTAATATGTTCTAGATTGTATATGCAGCCTGCAATGCATCTGGTGTGGTCTGTTGTATTGGTAGTAGTGTTTGCAGTTGTGCTGACATTTTTGGAGAGAGATATTTGTTCTGTTTGAAAGATGTAAATGCAGTACGTTTCATGTGGTGAGGCTTGATTTAGCAATACCACTATGTGCATAGGTAAACTGGTTGGTTGAGGTGGTGTTGGATATGTGGTTGCGAGGAGTTTTGCTAAACCAAAAGGCTTAGCCAAATCCAGGGAGCCTATTGCAGGATTAAATTGCCTAAACAACTTGTTGGTGCTGCTCATGCTGCTAGGCAGAACTGTGAAACAGAGGAAGGCTTGTGGCACTATAGCAACCAGACAGCTAGATTATACACACAAACACACACCATAAACACTGCTTCAAACACTGTTGTTTTTGTACTGTACATTCTTGTTCCTGGAAGTCAGTCCCTTGCACCTCCTTCCAATGACATCATACAGGTTGTGAAAAACGGCAAGCTTTAATTGGTCAGGTACCAAGTATGTCATGTCTCTTGGCCAAGTCACGGCAAGAATTTATGACTCTATTATTGCCTTGACATAATGGTATCTTATCACACAAAAATTTTGTGTAGTCTGAACCTGGTGTAACACTTGCTCAGGTTTCTAAAAGAAGAAGCTCAAGTAACTCACTGTTAACTTCAGAATGTTGAGGATGTCTTTCATATCTGCTTCGTACACACATACACCAAACTGTGTTTTCATCAATGAATTTAACATTCCTATGGTTATAGCTTCTGTTGAATACATTATATTGTATGCATTTATATTAATGGTTATTTTATACTTTCTGTGTTGTTTTTATTCTACATTGTATTTTTTCTACGACTCACTATAGAATCACTATAGTTACGTAATATTATTGGCTATCTTTAAAATCCAACGAGTTAAATAGCTTTTCTGGTCTACTACAGCATATCTGCTCTGTAAATAACATGTCCTGTGTTCTCCTTTGAGAAAAAAATCAGGAACCAAAAGGAAGACATATTTATTTGACTCTTCCTCCTACAGATGTTTGACCTGTTGTAAAAGTATGTCTGGTCAAACAGGAAAAGTGGTCAAAGTTATAGATGATGAATTTTTTGTAAGGTATGATATATTGATCTGGTATTGTTTCACTAAATTTATACAGTGTCTACAACACTCAGACATGCTTTTGCACGGAGATCATGTTTGCTGAGGCAGATATTTCTGCAAGATTTTAGGTATTAAACTAGTAAGTTTGATTACAGTTTACTTTATCATGCTTTTTACATCCTATATAATACTCCTGTAAGAAGAACTAACTAACTAAAGAGCTAATTGTTTAAGTTTCCCTCTGACATGCGTTATTTTGTGGCATTCATTTAGGTTTTCAAGTATGAAATAAAGAGAGAGAGGAATGTCAGGTCCTCACTTACTAGCACATGGCATCCATCCGGTCCTGAATTATTCCTCCATAACACACCAAGAAACCAACCGAACAAAACGGACAGTAAAGCAGTACTTTCATTTCGTTTCAAAAAGCTCACGATCACGTCTTTGCTGCACGTGTGTGTGTGTGTGTGTGTGTGTGTGTGTGTGTGTGTGTTTGTGTGTGTGTGCATGCGTGCGTGCGTGTGTGTGTGTGAGTAAATAAGATAAAGCAGGGCAGTGAACATTTCCATCTGTTACCTGCCTGACTGCCTCCACCTAGCGACCACAACCCACATCTGTCCACAGTGCAAACAGTCTCTCGTCCGGACGTCAGTCTGCGTGCTGCGACTGTCCAAATCCACGATTCATCAAGTCCACAAGGGACCTCAAGCTTTTGGCATTTACTTTTTTCAGTTTTGTTATAGGTTAAATGATGTAGTGAGGTATAATGTACACAGTAGGCTAAAATAAAATTCTGTAGGCCTGTAGATTTTGAAGTTTTTTTTTATCTTAAACTGAGGACTTTTCCAGGTTAATCAGTGCAGCATTGTCATGACATTTAAATGAATTCATTATCAAATAATATTACTAAAACAAGTAAACCAATCTTTCCTGAAATTTATTTGGAGGATAAAATCTCATAAACTGAATAAATGTATTCTTTTTCATAGTAAGGAGGACATACTGTAGACTTTGCAGTAATACTTAAAAGATGTCTGGGTACTCAGAAGTCAGTCTGGGGCTTTATTCCATGTAGGTAGCACTATTCTGGAAAAATACCACGAGATCTGGATTTATTTATTCATCATTGTGAATACTTTCAGCAAGCGCTTTTGACCAGAGGTGCTTTGTGCACAACTTTCTACCACATAGGGCATTATAGTAATATAATGCAGATGTTATCAGTGGTGGAATGCCTGTATTGTATAAATGGCACAGTAGGGAAATGCTTGTCTACTGCAACTGCAATTTGATTTAAAAGTAAGAAAATAGTGTATGAACAATTTGTAGTTTTTTTCAGTGTTACCTTTTAAATAGAGACTGTGAATAGATGTCACAAATTAAATTAGAAAATGTGTCTCCCCCTACTGGATCAAATCTCTAACAACAGATACATTAAACGGGCGTTTATAGGCTAAGAATATCCCCAAAATGTAAATTCTACAGAAGTTCATTAATTGCTGAATGATGTGGGCTGGAACAAAGAATGCTTCCTTGCCTATAAATATGTCTATAATATTACTGATTCCCCCAACAAGCATTGCAAAATCCTTATTCTGTTGTGGCAAAATTGATGGATGCGAGTTACAAGTGCTAATTTCTAGTACTAAAGAAGACACTTTTCTACTTTTTTTTTTTATCAATGTCAAACTCATAAATGTCACTACCGTCTGCAACAAATACAATACAATACAATACAGATCTGGCTGACATTAATCTATATTTTTTTTGAAAAATGACTTTACCTTGATAATATGAAGAGAGCAAAAAAAAAAAAAAAAAATCATGAGCAACTTCAATAGTGCTGTGGTATGTTTTTTTTATTCATAAGCAGATGTTTGTGACAGAAATTGATTTTATTGTCAAATTTTAAATAAATAACAAATATAGCTAGTCTTCTAGAAAAAAGAATGACCCCAAAATTTAAAAAAAAAAAAAAATTGGTTACATTGGTTCATTTTATATTGATTTATATTCTTATATATTTGGGGACTTTTATTACTCCTTGTAGTAGCTTATTGTGTATGATCTTCAAAAACCGGAAGAGCCAGCAGTTATCTTCAAATTTTACAGAACAACCCTCAATAGAGCATATATACACACTATTAATTACATAATCAGACTATACATAGATGCTAGATTTCAAAGAATCTGCACCTCTGACACATTCATTTGAAAATAAAACCACACAAATGGTCACAGAATATAAATGACGTCTACATTCAGGAGTCAACTTCACATCAGTACAAGCTAGTGACAGCAGAACTCTGATATCAGCACAAAGTTGACGAGATTAAATGAAAATATCAGTGGTGCAGGGAAACACAATAAACAAACAAGAACAGATGCGCTTCCTAAAATAAAGGCTGTATCATCTCACTGATAGCAGTGAGAGTCCTGCCTGTGAAAACCCTGGACAGCTCCCATATCACTGGAGGTCCCAGGATCAGCACCTTGAACAGTGGTCATGAAACCATCAGAAAATGCAAAATTTTGCAGAATTATCTATATAATCTACCGGAGGAAAAGCAGGATTACATTAAAGACTGTAGTCTGAGCTACTGACAGTCTTGAATCTTTATCACAGCTGTACATACTTTCTTAGCTGTAGCCTTGTTATGATCCAAAAGCCACCAACAGATTCAGAACCTGGTGGAAAATAAAACCACAGCAGAAAATAATCATCATCTTAAAATATGGCTCTCCAACAGCTTGTCATCAGCTGATTAACAGTATTTCTTTTCCATGTTGCTGTAGCCAGGATTTTACAAATGTTAAAGTCACCAGTGCAAAGTCTCCCAGTGTACACCTCTCACTAAAATTGTTCATATTCCTTATATATATATATATATACACTTTTACTTATATTTTTTTATATTAATCTTTCTAAAAAAGTTGTTAAAAAGCGTAATTTTCCAGAAATGCAGACACCATGACATCAATGTCTTCAATGGCAGCTATGGCCCTGATACAGTATTTCATTTCATTGTGCATTACAAAGGAGAGCAGCTGGAAAGAATGCATGCAGGTCTGACTGATGACTATAGTACAGGTATTCTACACCTCGCCTATCTATTGCAGCAGACACATTCAGTTGACAGGCAATACCTAATGTCCTCCTCAAGAAAAAGACTGGATAATTGTTTCTTTTAATAATGTACACTGCAGTGCAGTGTTGTAGTACTCGAGTCCAGAACTGATTTTCAGGACTTGTGACTCGACTTGGACTTGAGCACTGATGACTCAAGTATTGACTGCATTCGGACTCTGACGTTGGAGATGAGGACTCAGACTTGTTAAATGATAAAGAAGTATACGTTTTTTTTGTTTGTTTGTTTTTGTTAGTTTTTTTTGTAACAGGCCCTTCTAATTTGGCATAAGATATTAGCTATATGAATTAGAGATGCACTGATGAATTGTCCACTGATCTAAAACGGCTGGGTTTCAGCTGATCAGCTATCGGTGACTGGCAGATTTGTCTCATATATGTAAGATTTTTTGCCGGTCAAATTTTTCAAACATAGCCACACTATAATACACATCACACATACAGTGGCAGCTGCGGCACAGACAGTGTAGCCACACACACACAACATGTTGTTGGTGTGGAAGTTCTTAAGTGTGAGTGAAGATGACACAAAGCTCACAATTTGTTATACCTTTAAGTCCAAAAATCTTGCATAATTCTTATAAAGAAAGAAAATCAGAATCTGCAAAAATTGGAATCAGTAGGTCAGACTTTTAAAAAACTGGAAATCAGAATTGGCCAAGAAAATTACAATCGGTGCATCATTAAAGGTTCTGTATGAAGGAATCAGAAATTCCCTCTCATTAGTGACATCTGTGGCCATTATATGATGTGCATTCAACCTCCTGGAGCTGTGTTGTTGTGTGGTTATGCCAGTCGTATGTTGACATTAGCGGTAGAGAGGCAAGGCACTTGAGAATGTGCAAAAATGTCACTTCCGTTGGATTTTCGCGGATAATCCATCCTGGGCCCTTCACATAGAAATCAGTCCACAGGCTGTTACAGACAACTGAGAAAGTCAAGGAAGGTCTGATTTTATACGTTACATTACTACCTGTTCACTCATTGGCAATAAAAAACCATTAATACATGTAAATTGCTTCACAATTCTACATATAGCACCTTTAATATTAATATGAAATGGTGACAGCTGTGTCATTTTTATTTAATGTAGCCTTTTTTATTTGTATGTCAGCTCTTTTACCATGCTAGAGTGGTACTGACTCAGACCCAACCTTGATGACTGGGACTCTTTGGTGACTTGGCCTTGGACTGGAACACTGGGGACTCGAGACTCGACTTGGACTCGAGATTTAGTGACTCAACTACAACACTGCTGCAGTATATCACTCAAAATACGAGGAGTTTGACTATTATGAAAAGATTACAAGAAGTCGGTGCGTTTGCATATTATTGTCATGAGACAATACAAGAATGGAACGTCGATAAGACTAAAGAAATGGCAGTTGATTTTCACAAAGATAAACCTGAGGCTGGTCATGTGATGATATGCACAGGGTTCTGTGGTCAAACTTGTGGATCATCATAAGTATTTGGGAGTGATCTGGTTGACACTGAGTGACTACATGGATCATGTCATAGGTGTAAACACTGTTTATAGTGCATAAAAAAGCTCAAGTAATTCACTGTTCATTTCAAAATACTGAGGACGTCTTTCATATCAGCTACATACAGATATACACTAAACTGTGTTTTATCTCTTTCTTCCTGAAGAGATTACTCAGACATCAGTGAATTTTAACATTTTTATGGTTATACCTTCTGTTGAGTACATTATGTTGTATGTTTTTTTATGTTATGTTTATTTTACACTTTCTATGTGTTTTTATTTTACATTATCTTGTGGGTATGTAGGTTGGGTGTGATCACTGAAATGTTAATTATTTTATGGATAAATAAACATAATTTTGAAACTAAACTCTCATCTCTCTCTGGATTTTATCTGCATTATACTGACATTCTGTATACATACAACTGACACCTGTGATTTTCTTCACACATCTGTGTAAAGGGTGTTATGGGACTGGTGTCGGTCCATAAGGGTTTCAGATAATAGCAGACTGTGGAGATTTTGAGGATGGCTTGGCAGGCATCAGGTATCGCACTCTCTTCCAAAAGCGCGAGTTCCATGCAGCAGCACCCCTCGAACCCTCTGGCCACCTAAGGGGGGCGCTACTGCGAATCAGGTGCTGCAAGCCAGGGGGAAGGTGTGTGTATCCCTGTGGCCCCGTGTCCCCCAGCTGGATCAGAATCACATTCATTTCCCTCTGGAACAGCGCATGGTGAAGCCCCAGCTGGAAAATGATCAACAGCAATTTATTACTCATTGAATGCTTAATATCAAAGAAATATCAAGCAGTATCAAAGAATTATTTGGCAATAGTAGTAGCAGCAAAGCTAGTATTGAAGCCTGTAATATCAATGACACCTCATCATTTTTTCTTTTAGCCCAGTTTTCTTAAAATATGACTTAATTATGATTACATGATTACAACTTGATAATCTCAGAATCTTAAGATAACAAATCATAATTTTCTGGTGCAGTCATTACTTTTTATGCAAATTAATCTACAGATAATCATGTAATGATAATCTAAATTTTATTTTTATAGACACAACTTAAGGCAGAAATCAGACAAAATGTGTATACTAACAGCTCATAATACATTTAATGATGCAACATTCTGCTCTCACAGATCTCAAAGTAACAATATTCAGTGTATGTATGTAGGGGAAATTCCCCTCATGTTTTGAATGCAGACAGTACAAACCCTCAAACAACAGCACCAGCTCTTTCTTCAACCCCCCAGGAATGCTGGCCAACAAGACATCAGTGAGATTCCCAAACTTCTCACTCTCCAGACCATACACAACAATTTCTACAAAACCTTCATCAACTTGCTTAAACCCTGGTGCTTTCATAATTTGTAACCCCCAACTGGCAATTCAGAACTAAGCTGTTGTATCATTGATTTGACTCGCTGCTTCTCAGGTAACAGTCATCTCATCTGTTTTTCAGGTCTCTCATACTAACTATACAATAGATAACTCGGCATCATTCATTTGAATCATTCACTAGTCATGGCCTTATGTACCAGTTTCTCCTTTCCCTCTTGTGTCTTGTTTTTGTAAAATGTTGTAGTTGTAGTGTTTAGTTCTTGTAGCTGTAGTGTTATAAATAAATATCCCTATTTATCGCCAAGTCATTTTAAATGGTAAATGGATCATAAGTGGAGCACTTATATAGCGCCTTTTTACCGTAACGGACAAAGCACTTTACAATGTTTGCCTCTCATTCACACACACACACACACTCACACACCAATGGCAGCGGAGCTTTCATGCAACTGGAGCAACTTGGGGTTCAGTGTTTTGCTCAAGGACACTTCGGCACTTTGACAGGAAGAGCTGGGAATCAAACCATCCATCTTGCCTAAACTGTTTTAACAAACTGTTTTAATTTTTTAATCTGCATTTGTAAGACTTTTACCTGCCAGTCAAACCCTCCTACTACTGGGTTTTGGGGCGAGGTGGGGCGTTTGTCTGTGACCCCCATCCCTGATCCTGAACCAGGGGTGAGGATAACCATCAGTCTCCTGCTCTGCTTCATACGGTCCTCCACCAGCTCCAGATGGTCTGTGGGGTCAGACAGAGAGCTAGTTTGTATTGTTTCTGAAAATGGTTGCTAAGGCTTGTTCCATCACAAAAATGCTCCAGTGTTGTAAAGGACACTTTCCGAGAAATTTCAAAGATTGTTTTTCTGGTTTTTCTGGGTTTTTTTTTTAAATTGAAACCACAATCTAAACGAAAAAAACAAAACAAAACACAATGATGATGTCATATGATATCATATGATGTACAGTATATTTATATGATATCATTAATTCTTATGACTTAGTCTTAGTCTTATTCAAAATATTTGAACAAGAGTCTTGGTGGACACAGCCAAAAAGTATTTTTCCCAGGATTAGTAATGCAGACCTTGCGGATGAAATTAATCACAGTGTCACTTCAGATTGTGTTTTGAAGAAGTCATATATTGGAGCCTGTGTATCCAAATAATAATAACTCACCTTCCCCTGGTATGTCATCCCTCCCATGGATGAAAAGTCGATAGCCGCACTTTTCCTCGAGCACAGAGGGCAAAATCTTTGTGACAAACTTGCAGAGTGTGTCCTCAGTGACATTGTCTCCACTCTGCATCTGGTAGACCACGTAGGCATCGAACGACTTTGCATCTGTGAAATACATGGTTGTGTACAAACTTCAGTTAACTTTTGAAATATTGGGTTTTTTTTCCCTTGTGATCATTATGACCCACTGCAACCTTGTCATCACACCCTGCAATCTGCTGTTGGTGAATATGAATTGTCATCATACAATTACAGTGCTGAAAATAGTCCTTTCGAATTATAGGGCGCATGAACATTTTGAAACCTAAATGTGAGCGTAGAGTTCCTGGAAAAATAGAGAATTACAGTGAAACTGTTATTTGTTTTGTTTGGACTTAATTCAAACTCTCTCATCTGGGTGTTTCGAAGCTTAAATCAAAGCAATGTGATTGAAGTGGGGTTGCAAAACTACAGCCAGAAGATCAGTAATATGTTCACTGATTTGTGAGAAAGAATTTCGGTTAAGAAACCCAATGAGTAACATTCAAAAAAAGAAAAGAAAAAAAGAACATATATGAAACTATGCTCCTGTGAAGATAAATATCCCTGCAGATCCACAAGAGCACTATACATAATTGTAGGTCACAGAAACTTACACTTCGCAAAAAATATGTTGTGCAGCCCTGCATATCTACTGATTGATTAGTTCAACTTTCTGTCAGGAGGCAGGTTTGAAACAGACATATTAAAGGTGCCCTCTGGAGTTTCTGACCACTAGTAGCGCTATGGAGGAATGTGTTTAAGCATAGGTCCCTGTTTTTCTGTCTATCATGCATGCACACAAGGACACACATGCACGCCCACAATCACTATTTACATTTCTGGTGTCAGTTACATGCTATTGATCAACAGTTTTATTGTGGTCATGCACAATGAAATGCTGCAATGCACCAGCAATGGCAGTAAAGTATAAGACAATGCACATTTTAAAATATTACAAAAATTCACTTTGTAAAGTTTTATGTGGAAGAAAATTTGCTCAACATGTTTCTTAGGCCTCAAGGATAAAAACATTACTTTTCTTTTTTTAAAAAATCAGAATCAGAATCAGGTTTATTGCCAAGTAGGTTTGCACATACAGGAATTTGCCTGGGTGTTGTTGTGGTACATAACAGTCAAAATATACACAAAATTAAGTAATCCTAAATAATAAAAAAAGAAAGACTTTACAGTAAAAAATATGTAAAATATATTCTAAGTGAGAAGAGCTGTTACAGGTTTAAGTTTTAAATAGAAGAGAAAGAGATGATATGTACAAAATATTGACCAGGAATAAACAGTATTTATACAACACGTAGTTCCGACCAAGCAATTTGATTGGTCAACTAGACATTTAGAACATACTCAAATCAGCATGACAGCACACTAAGCCGTGCTCAAATGAAAAAAGCCTCATCACTAAAAATATTACTCCGCCATTAATTAGAACTACAGACCGTGATGTTGCACTAACAACAACAGTCATTTCTGGGTAGACACCTGGCGCCTCGTTCCTGACCGCATCACTGTCGTGCAAACAATGGTGGTAAAGCACACCCTCTCATGTAATATTGCTTAAATGCAGTGCGCAATCAATAGTAATAAGTAATACAGGTTGTGTTAATGTAACGCACCATGTTAAATCAAAGATCACAGATGTGCAAATATAAGATTATGGGGTTTTACATTGATATAACATGTAATATCCATGGGTGGGGTAGAGTCCATGTCAGTGGGGGTCCTAGGCCTTGTTGATGAGGCCAGCTGCAGATGGAAAAAACTGTTCTTGTGGCGTGAGGTTTTGGTCTTGACAGACCTCAACCTCTTGCGGCAGGGGAGTTTTTCAAAAAGATTATGTCCAGGGTGGGAGGGGTTGGGCATGATCTTTCCTGCTTACCTCAGGGTCCTGGAGACATGCAGGTCCTGGAGGGATGGCAGAATGCCGCTGATCACCTTTTCGGCACAGCGGATGATACTCTGCAGTCTGTCCTTGTCCCTGGCCCTTGCAGCAGCGTACCAGATGGTGATAGAGGTGAGGATGGACTCAATGATGATGGTGTAGAAGTCCACCATCACTGACTTTGGCAGGTTGAACTTCTTCAGCTGCCACAGGAAGTAATTCCTCTGCTGAGCCTTCTTGGTGAGGCTGCTGATATTCTGCTCCCACTTGAGGTCCTGGGTTGTTGGCTCTGTTGGTGAACTGCAAAGATCCAAGAGTGGGTCTGTGAAGACTTCATTACCACAGATGTCAGGGTGATGGGTCTGTAGTTGTTGAGCTCTGTGGTTTTTTGGGGACAGGGAGGATGGTGGAGGTCTTGAAGCAAGCTGGTAAATGGCATGTCTCTAGTGAGGTGTTAAAAATGTCTGTGAACGCTGGAGACAGCTGATCGCTACAGTGCTTCAGGGTGGAGGGAGGGACAAAGTCTGGTCCAGCTGCTTTGAGGGCGTTCTGTCTCTTGAACCGCCTGTTAACAACCATCTCCAGGGTGGAGAGAGTTGTCACTGTGGTAGGAAAGGAGGAGACCTCTGAGGTGGGCAGTGATGGAGAGGCCTGGGCCCCTGCTGGGGTGGGGGAGGAGGAGCTGGTGGTCTGTAGCTGGCTGATGGAGTCATGGGGGTTTGTCCCATTGTCTTTCAAATCGACAGTAAAAGTCATTAAGGTCGTTTTCCAGGCGCAAGTTATTAGTGAAGTGGACGGCTTTCGGTTTGTAGCCGTTGATCTGTCTGAGGCCCTTTCAGATAGCCAAATAGTTTTCTGAGAACTGCTGTTGAAGCTTCTCAGAGAACAGACGTTTAGCATGTCTCACCGCCTTGCTAAACTTGTATTTAGCCTCTTTAAACCGGTTCTTGTCCCCACTCCTAAACACTTCTTCCTTTTCCAACCTTGGCTTTTTAGCTGTAAACCAGGGTTTGTCTTACTTTAACTAACCCTGATGCGTGACAGTACACAGCTGTCCTCATGGAAACTGATGTATGACGTCACAGCCTCTATGTAGCTATTCACCCAGACTGTTGGTAGCAGTCCTGAAAACAACCCAGTCAGTACAGTCCACATATGTTTGGAGATCCTCCGTAGCTTCACTGGTCCACTTTTTGGATGTGCTCACAATAGGTTTATAGAGTTTTAATTTCTGCCTGAATGCAGGAATCAGGTGGACTATGGTGTGGACAAAGTGGCCCAATGCAGTGCAGGGGATGGTGTGATAGGAACTGCTGATTGTAGTGCAACAGTGATCTAAATTGTTCTCTTCTCTGGACAAACTCATGGGGTGAGTAGAAGGGTTTACAGTTGATGAAAAAGTGTCCAGAACAGAAGAACAGTGCTGCAGAGTCACTGTCACATCTTTACACCAGCCACTGTTAGTATAAAAACAAATACATCCACCGTTCATTTTGCCAGAGAGCTCTGTATTGCGATCTGCTCTGAACAGCTGGAAACCTGCCAGCAACAGCACAGAGTCTGGTATCGATCTACACAGCTATAGGCGCCTGAACAAGTGGAGCAAGTGGAGTAAATGCATCCCCATTATTCAATTAGGGGGTGCAAAGTTATGGTTTTGCTACCCCACATTTTGTCTTTCTAAAACTGAACTTATAACACAGTCAGTGCTATCAGGTGATTATATTTAAGTAGCTTATATCAATGATCATTTTACTATTTTCAGCAACTGACAAAAAGAGGTAATAAAAAAAGAACACATTTTTGGACCCTTTGAGTTGGTTCTGATCGATCGGAGCAGACTGTGCAGTGAGAGACAGACAGACAGAGCGGAGCTTTTCCTCACAGCGTTAAAGTGCCTGAATTAACAAACAGTCAAATGTCCAGCGGTTATTTAGACTTATTTAGACTTCTACAGAATACTTTCCTTTAGTTTAAGTTTCAGTCGGACTTTGGATGAAATTATTTTTAAATATCAGGATGCGTCACTCCATGTAATGATCTCTCCTTTCATCCAGCTGCTCTGCGTTGTGTTTTCATTATTATGATTTTTCTCCCATTTTCTCATACAGGCTAAATGAAAGGTACAAGTTTACTCTAAGGGGGGTTTCACAATAAGGTTTCAACTAAAATGGCCCTTTCAAGTCCTGAGGAGCAAAAGTCACCTTCTGAGTTGTGCATCAAAGTAGTCCTTGATATGAGATAATGTAAGTTAAAATTACCTGATTTTGAAGTTATGATATATTTTTGTATAACATTACAACTACATCAGCAAGTGGTGCTAATAGCTCCCACTAGAATCTGTGTGTATAATAAACAGGTGGGATTGGAATTAGATAGTTGTTGTGAGTCCATATTATTTGTGCTTAATTGCCATTGTTAGACTTTGAAGATGCTTTGTGAGTACTGAGACCAGCAACCCTCAGCTTTAACATTGTTTAACCAGGTTTAATTATACAAATCATATGGTGATGTGTTGTGAGACTATTTCATTTATGAGTTGATTGTCCTTGTTTGGCCTTGAACATGGCCTGGTAGCCTGCAACCTACTACCATTTAAGGCTACAAAATGTTTTTATAAATATAATGTCAAATATGAAATACACACACTCTCTAAGTTTGCTCCCCCATTTTAAAACATAACGAGGCACCCATGCACACAGCGAGTTTTCGTGAAGCACGGAACATTTCTCTCTACAACAAATTTATACAGAGCACCATCAAAGGAGTAGTTCAGCATTTTGGGAAATTCACTTATTTGCTTTCTTACCAAGAGCCACACATGTGCTGTGTTAAGACTGTGTGAAGTATGGCGTTGGAGCCCTGAGGCAATTGTCTTAGCATGGCATAAAGATTGGAAGCAGGGTGAAACAGCTAGCCGAGCTCTGTCCAAAGTACATAGCTTGTTTGTCTAATCTGTATACAAACAGACATGTAAAAACAGCCGGTGGTGGTTTTTGGGGAAGTTCAAACGGTGAAATAGGTAGAAAACATAAACCTTTTTTTTCGATTTATTCGGTATGGACTTAAAATAACTGCAATGCTATCCTTTGACCTTTAAATCCTCAAAAAAAACCAATAAAATTTTAAACAACATTTTCTTCTTTACCTTTATTGTGATGGCTTAGTGGGAGGTAGGGTCTGAAGAGGAGAGCAAGGTCGATGGCGAAGCACTTGACCATGATGGCCACGAACACACACAAGAAGAATGCACACATCCCTCCAATGACCAGTGGAATTATTGTCTCTGGAAGACAAATAATGAAAATGTATATGTGTATGGTATCACTTCAGGATTAGGCTGGAGATAGTGTACTTTTTTCTTATTGTTAAGAAATTTGATAAAAAGACTAAAACCAACAATGGATTGATCCCACTAGGTATTAGCCATGTAGCCAAAGCCTGATATAGTCTTACCCATGAGTGTTCTGTCACTAACCTCTTTGCTTAAGAGTTAAAATGTCAGACACCTCCTCATAATAGCCATCGCCAATGCATTTAAACTCATCCTGGAAATCTTTAGCAGACACTCTTTCAATGGTCAGGATTGCAGTGGAGATGGTTTTCTTTGAACGCTCTTCGTCAACTCTTAACAAGGACACAGAGTTTAGTTCATTAACAAAAAGAGATCAATGTCATCATTATCTTTGATTACAGATAATGAAATGATAAACTGGATCAGTGAAGCAAGACATGAAAATGTATCAAATTGGAAGTGAAATTTGAAAATATTCAGTTGGCCACAGTAACAGGGAAAGTTCTGAAAGTGGAACGTTTCTCTGAGCTCACTGAATATCTGATTTTAAGAGGCAGGCCTACAAGCATGATTTGTGACATCACAACCAGGATGGAAGCCAGTCGAGGTCCAGTATGCAACTTACACAAATGTGATTTGGAAACTTGAAGCCTCCAGTGCACAAACACTGGGAATTAACTTTACAGTGAAGTAAGAGACATCATGTGTGCAGCAGTTAAACTTTTGAGATGAATTATATTTGCATATTCATAGATTGTGGAATTTTGGAGGGAGAAGGAGTAGATGCCATAATAAGGATTTTAATGTGGTAATTATACTTTTTTTCTGGAAAAACCATATCACACACATTATTGTTCCAAACAGAGTATGTTTGTATGTCTTAATAAATGTGTGGAGGGGATCTTTAAGTTTAGACCGAAATGTCTCAACAACTATTGGATGGGTTGCCATGAAATTCGGTACAGATTAGAGGTGTTCAGCACCTGTACAAACAAATCTTTAACACCGAATCTTCCAACTGAACTGACTTTACTGAATCAGCATTGTCACTGACCAAATCAGTAGCTTTTAGCATTGGAATGAATTTACACCTTTAGTTAAGACTTTCATGACATTTGTTTAAGCTTTATAGTGACACAATTTCTACCGCCTTTTGCATTTCACACATATACACACTGGTATATACTGTATTTGAGTTTTGAATACTGTGCTGCTTTTGATTATGCTTACGTGTTGATGGTTTGATTGTACCCATCTGCCTTGTTGAAAGGGATTCCGTTAACATTCCAGCTAGCCTTACAGTTTTTTCGCACATTAAAGCCACAGATAACTGAGCAGCTCAGCTTGGTCTCAGAGCCTGGCACAGAAACAAGAACAAGACAGATTTTACTGGAGATATCTGACACGCAGTCACATGGAGGTAAAAATCATTCAGACACAGCAACCTCTGCTCATTTATTTGAGTGGCTTTGTAGACATGGCAGTGGCAAGTGGCAAATGATGAGAATGTAATAAAATAAAATGGATTTAAAAGCTATAACAATATTAATAATAATAAAATAAAGGGAGATAAAAACTAGATTAAAAAACTAGATAAAATAGATTAAAAAGACAAAACGAGATAAAAATGATAAAAATGTAATAAAATAAAATTTGAAATTAAAAAAAATTAAAATAGATTAAAAAGACAAAACAAGATAAAACAAAGACAAATAAAATCAATAAGATGGACAAAAATATATAATAATCTCAAAGCTGGGGTGCAGGACTGTCTCCTCCTTCTGGCAGTGAGAGTAAAGGGGGGCGCTCGGCTGTGATTGCCTGAGTACAAAGACGTTACAAGGATGAGGGGAGAACTTTTCTCTTTGTTTGATGACGATAAAAGTAAAGTTAGACTCTGTTGGCTTCCCAACTCATTAAAAAAAAGACAAGATAAAGAGAGAGAGAGAGAGCTGAGAGCACCAGCGAGCGAGAGAGACAGCAGCTGTGGTTGAGCAAACTAGAGAATGAATGAAGAGAGGAAGTGCTGGTAATGAGGAAGCCAATGAATCAGATCAATAAATTGTTATTTTCTGATTGTTTCACTGAGTTTATATTCTAGAGCACAAACATGCTCACACACCTCTGCTCAACCCTGCAGCCTGATTTGGTCTGAATACGGCCTGACACAGGCATGCAGTTATCATGCGCACCCCGAATGGCAGGCACACAGAGAGGGCTGGTAAAAAGGTCGGTCCACTGGCCCAAAAATGTATTTTTTGACAGACCACTGGGATGTGTCCCAGTATGCCGAGGGTCTGTACACACTGGCTGTAACCTACTGTTAGGGCTATTGAGATGAGATTTAAAAACTCACTGTGAAACACAGAGAGATTTATCTGGTGGTGATAGGCTTTATCAGCTTTGTGTGAACTTGTTTGGCAAGGGCTTGAATGTAACAGAACATTCATTTATATGTAAAAGTTCCACACGACAGGTTTAAGAAAAATAATCAAATAAGAGATCAAATAAATAAAATTTTCACAACATGAATACAATAAAATAAGTGAATAAAATAAAATTAAAATGTATAGAAATCATTCTTAAACAAAAGCCAGGCTGAAGAGGGATTTTTTTTGCTGTCAGATACTCAGGCAGACTGTTCCAGCTGCTTGGAGCATAAAGGCTAAAAGCTGCCTCACCAAAGGTTTTAGTCCTGCACTTTGGATCAATTAAAAGAGACTTGCCAGAGGACCTGAGGGGCCATACTAGTTCATACACAGTAAGCATGTGAGACATATAGGCTGGTGCAAGACCATGAAGTGCTTTAAAAACAAGTACAACAATTTAAAAATCAATACGGAAACTGACAAGTGACCAATGTAAGGACTTTAAAATAGGTCTGATGTGTTCTATTCTTCTGCTCGTGGTCAGCACTCGGGCCGCAGAGTTCTGAATCAGCTATAGCTGATTTATAACTTTTTTGGGTAAACCAGATAGGAGAGATTTATAGTAGTTCAGCCTGCTCAATATAAAAGCGTGCAATAGTCTCTCTGTGTCACTCAGAGAGAGAAGTGGTCACACTTAAGCAATGTGTTTGAGGTTATAAAAAGTAGATGTCTTGACAAACCCCACACTGAGCTTAAAGTTTAATTTTGAGACAGAGACCACACCAAGGTTTCTTGCTTGTTGTCTCTGGTAAGTTCTAAGGAATTTAATTTTGTGGTCAGTTTCTCTCGCTGAGCTTTTGAACCTATGGCTAAAATTGGCAGTGCCTTGCTTGAGAAGAGTAGCTACATCTGTGCAGGGCTCGCTGTGGATGTTTTTTAAATTAGTTTATTCATTTGTATGCATCTTCAAGAAGTGAATGTACACGTAAGGAAAATGTTTTACAGTGACCAGACTCCTACATGAGGTAAATCAGACATTTTTGTCTAAAGTAATTTAGCAGTTTTTTGCAATTTTGTACAGATATTCATGGTCCCCTGAGGAGGAATACAAATTACTTTATTCCAAAAGATGGTTCTTACTAACTTTGGTGATCCCCTGACTTTTTATCTGACACCACGAAGAGGTTTACATGTAAGGTTTTGAGTGAAATGTCTCAATATCATTTGAAAGGATTGGATGTAATGTGGAACACACATTCATGTTCCCTTGAGGATGTCATAACCCCTGAATTGTCCTTGAGATGGACTCTGCTTGTTCTGACTATGGCTCCAGGAAAGTACCTTTCTAACTTTCTGATTATTAAGTTTGTTAACTTTTAACAGAGCCTTACTGGTATTACACCAGTACTGATAATATTTATTTGAATCAATGAAAATACAGTTCTAACATTAGGCCTACATTGATCAAAACAATTTCACAGCTATCTCACCCAACAAGAATATACCGAATAGCAACATTAATATACCATCAATAATACATGATTTAACCGCACAAATAAATGTACAGGTACTGTAAGGGATTCAGTCGATATAGGGATTGTTGTATTTGCAGTGTTATGACAGCACTTTGGTGTTATTAGGTGAAGCATTTATCTTACCTTCATCAGCATACTGCTCCTTGTTTAACAAGATTAACGGTGTTTGATAGTGAACAAGAGGCTCTGTGGGCAAGCAAACATAAAACACAAAATAAAACTCCTTTCTGTTCTTTTGTATAGGACACTTGCAAATGATCTCATTCCAGTGTTATAACTCGAATCAATAATCTTTACCGGGTACACACAAAAATAGTGTCAACTCTTTTTTCTCTAACCCAAGGTTGTCCTCACACAGTGTACAAAATATTTCAAATTACTTTCTATTTTAAATATTCATAGTTATAACATTTTACCAGCTGTTACTTGTGAAATGCAATGACTGTTTCATGTAGAGTGCTGTTCCAACACTAGGGTTTACTTGTTGCTAATCTTGACAGAGTGCAACAACACAGTCACAGTGAAATTTGTGCTAATAAAGCCATGCAAAAAATCACTTTATTGTCAGTCTAAATATTGGAGGTGTTCAGTGTGTAAAAGGGCAAATCATGAATACCGTATCTGTATCAGTAGCTTTTAGCATTAGATTTCCATTAAATACAGTATTTTATTTTGACAACATGAAAGAAGAAGACTGATCCTGTCAATGTGGTGGAATTATTAATGATTATAAATAATGAAATCACTGCTGCTGTGCCACATTCATAGACTTTCACTTAGTGAAATATAAAAACATCCGATGTGACTGTACCGTAAATTGTGTTTGCAACTGTAGTGTGAGTGTGTACAGTACATTTAAATGTATAATACAATAAGTCAGATGGACAATATTAAAGTTCAGCAATTTAATTACTGGTAAATCTAATTTTTGGTGGTGGTAAGTCGGAATCATTCTTAGCAAACTATATTGACTGTAGCTCAGTGTAGTAGAATCAATACTTGAAACATATAGACAGGGGTTAGTCACTATGCATAAATGTACCACCTATGATATGTTGGAAATTTTGTTTTGAACATATTTTTTAAAAATATCATGGACAAAAAAAGTCTCTTTAATTTCCAGGTTAGTCATGAAGCTTTGATCACCACTAACATTTTTAGACCTACAATGGCGCTAAAGTGCACTAATCTGAGAAGGTAGACAGTTGCAGATATTCCTGCTAACCATGTCTTTGGGTACACTGGGTTCTCTATCAACAATTTAGCCTATTTTGGAAAATGAGAAAATTCAACATCACTAAAGCTAAATGTGTGGCTAAGTGGAAATGTCAAAGGTTCTGAGGAATACACATAGAAAAGGTCCTATTTTGAACAATCAGATACTACTTTCCCTGTTATTTTGTTGAAGACTGTGTAGAGCTATATGTAACTCAGCTATTAACTAATAGCTGGATGAATGTGTTGTTTCTTGATATAATTTCCAAAAAATATGTCAGATCTGCCACATATCTGTATTTATGAGGTTTCATTACTAAAGTTGCCATTTCAAAAAGAACCACATTGCCTTGTTTTGCAAATATAAGTCTTCTTATTCTGGATATAATTACTAAATGCTTACCTCTTACATGAGGTTGTAGTATTTTGAATGATCCATCAAGAATCAGTTGATTTTTGCCTCTGTCATCATTTAACAGGTAAGTTGACTAACAGCTAATCTCTTGTACTCCTTTTGACTCCTATTACTCCAACTAAAGGCTTATAAAAAGTGCTCTCTCACCCATAACTATTAACTTCCTGGAGCCTGAGGAGTTGTACACCATGTGATTGTGTTTCCAGGTACAAATGCAAGTGTAGATGCCCTCATGATCTTTGCTGGCATTAAACCTCCACAGGTCAGCTTCATGTTCACCTTCAAGAATACTGAAGTCCTGAAGCCGGTGCAGCAGGGGCCACAGTCATGAGGAGGAGAAAGATAATATGCAAATGTTCAGTGATACTTTAATTTACAACAAATTGATATGCAACTTTTATTTCCTCAGAAGTTCCTAGAAAGGGCTACGTAATCTGCTACTACAGTACTACAATTGGTACACTCAGGTTTTGTAGGAGAGAAGAGAGAAATGATGTAGGAGTTCCACAGAAAAAAAAACAACAGCACAGTTGAGTGGAGATATTATTTCCACCTAAATTTCCTGGGAATAACTGTAAAATTCTTACAGCTAGAAAACCAACAAAGATCTGTTTGGTAACCTAACTGGATATTCATTTCGTATTGGAAAACATATTTCTTATATTTATTATACTGTACATTTACCTGTTATTGACAGCAGACAGACAAACTATACTTTTGCACGTTCAGCTGACCTGTTGACCACTTAATAACACGCTCTACGGTGCTACAACAGTTACCAACAGACTCCCTTGTCTTACTGTACATTGGTACCTTTGTTAGTGAAGGCCAAAAATATACTATATTACTACTGTTGCACACAACACCAGGACTGTTACCAGAACTTTCCTGAACTGTTACAAATACTGGGTTCCCATTGATTAGATATAATTCTTTTTAACAGATATCAGTTATCAGTTTACCAAAATATAAAGTTTGATTATTTTGATCTTGAAATGCATCATAACTATTCATGGCTGTTCACAGCAGTCACATTCAAGTCAAGTTACATTTATTTATATAGCACATTTAAAAACAATGCAAGTTGACCAAAGCCCTGTACAGAACAAAATCAGGCAATAAAAACAGAATGAAAGACTAAAAACAAAACAACCACATAACATATAGCACAAATCAACAACATAGTTGAGGCATAGAGTAAGAATCCATTTCAAGAGGATCCAAATGCTAAAGAATAAAAGTTTTGAGCCTGGAATTGAAGGGATCAATGGAGGGTGCAGATCTGATAGAGAGGGGGATGGTGTTCAACAGTCTAGGGGCTGCAAGAGCAAAGGCGCAGTCCCCCCTGAGCTTAAGATTTGTTCACAGGACAGCCAGGAGCCCCAGGTTAGATGACCTTGGAGTCCTGGAGGTGGAATAAGGGGTTAAAATGTCACAAATATAGGAGGGGGCCTGCCCATTTAGGGCTTTAAAAACAAATAGTAGAGCCTTGAAATTGATCCTGAACTGCACTGGAAGCCAGTGGAGAGAGACCAGAATAGGGCTAATATGGTCTCTCTTCCAGGCACCTGTCAGGAGCCGGCTGCGGCGTTCTGGACCAATAACAGGTGGGATAGGGACCACTGACTAATCCCTGTGTATAGGGATTGCAGTAGTCTAAACAGGAGGAAAGGCATGGTTGACTTTTTCAAAGTCTTGGAATGAGAGGAAAGATTTGATTTTAGCAATAGTGCGGAGCTGAAATAAGCTAGCTTTTACTACTACATTGACCTGCTTGTCAAATTTTAAGGTGGTCAAATATCACCCTGATGTTTTTAACATGGGGATTGACGATTTGGTGGAGTCAGAGGGGCCAAATAGGACAACTTCAGTCTTGCTCTCATTTAGCTGCAGGAAGTTTCTTGCCATCCAACAGTTGATGTCCTCAAGGCAATTCATAAGACTGAAAAGGTTGCACTGGTCGTTTGGTTTCAGGGAGAGATACAATTGTGTGTCATCTGCATAGCAGTGGAAGGAAATGTTGTACTTTTGGATGATTTGACCGAGGGGAAGCATGTAAATAGAAAACAGAATGAGACCTAGGATGGATCCTTGTGGGATACTGCAGGAAAGACTGGCTGGGGGAGAGGAAAAATCGCCTATGTTGACAGAAGAGTTTCTATTGCTGAGAGGTAGGCAGGGCGAATAACACCAACCCTATACTGGAGATGGTTGATTAAAATGTTAAAATTAAAATTAAAATGAGTAGATTCAGGGTGGTACAGTAGCCGGAGTCAACGGAAAGGAGCAGGTCATTAGATACTTTCAGCAAGGTAGGTTCTGTGTTATGGTGGGTCCTAAAACCAGACTGGAATTTTCCAAGATGTTATTTTGGTGTAAATACAGCAGAAATTGATATAGCATAAACTTTTCAAGAACTTTCGATAAGAATGGGAGTTTAGAGATTAGTTTATAGTTACTAGACAGGGTAGTGGGTTGCGTTTTAACAAGAGGGGCTTGACCACTTTGTGCTTGAAGGAGTTTGGAACAGTACCAGTTGCCAGGGAGCTGTTGACTATGGAGAGGATGCTGGTGTGAAAGTGAGTTTTAGTGCATTAAACAGAGTTAAAGTGTGTTCAAGTGAGTTAAAGTGCCCATACCTTGTACCAGGTGAATGTTCCATTCATAGTTTTACACACTTTCCTGAGAGGATCTGGACATCTGACCATTTTGTTCTGGTCAGAGTTATCAGTTTCTCCATAGAGTAATTTTTCATTCATCCTATAGCTTGCATTGAAGACGTCAACTTTCAAAGGATATTTGTGACAATCTCCTGTTGGAGTTTTATACCTAGAAGAGAAGCAACATGTCTCTGTCATTCACATCAGGGGCCATATCAACAAAGTATCTCTGTGAAAAGAATGATCTCACTTTAATGAAAGAAAATAAATAAAATTAATCTCTTAAGTTTCCACAATGTTTGATAGAAACAAGTATTATTACCGGCCAATGTAAACACCAGAGTCCTCAGTGGAGAGGTTTAAGAAAAAGAGCGCAGCACTGTGGCGATGTATCCTCTTTTTCTCATCAGAGGAGATGTACTCCATCTGGGAGCTATTTTTGTACCACATGAATGCTTCATCAGAGAGGTTCCTCCCTTGCGGCTTCAAAGGGTCATAATGAAATGATTCACCTTCAAGGAGGTTAAATGATTTCAAGCTCCGGTCCTTACATGCGGGCTCTGCTCTAGCTGAAAATGAGAGATGATGATGAAAGTGAAAAGCATAATATTATTACTTCCTAGATGTGTTACTTGCACAGCCAGATATTGAAGAGGACCATACTATTACAGTCTTTGTTTGAAACTTTGTATCTGCAATACTTAAAAGAAGGCGGTGAAATTTATGGTGATGATGATGGTGGTAAAAATATATTTTTAATTCACCCCTGCATCTGTTCATAGATCATAAGATAGAGTCAAAATACAGTAGATGAGGGAGCACTTCTGCAGCACAGATTATTATCGTTATCATATTATTATAAGCATTATTTGACCAGGTAAGATCCCATTGACATTCCAAACCTCATTTAAAAGAGGGTGATGATAAAAAAACATTTAATAATGGTTTACATGCTACTTATAATAGGGGGTTATTAAGTGTTTATACACATGCACAAATCCTTTACAATTATTTATAAATGTGTTAAAAATGACAGGAATTATGTAATTATATATAACTATGTTCTACTGTAACCCCCTGAACAGGGGGAGTTAAAATAAAGTGTTACCTAAAAGGGTGACCTGGCAGACATGAAACAGGCAGGAAAAACATTTAGTACTATTGTATTAAGTATGTATAGAAGGATAAAGATAAGGATATTATAGAATAAAATATAAAAAAAGTCAACATATTCCATAAAAAGACTTAAAGCCACAATGTGTTCATCCATCTCTGAATAGGCTACTTTATGACTTCCCTGCCCCATCTGAGGAAATTTTCAGCTGGAGGTTAATACACATTTAGTGTTCTAATGAGTATTTCCAGCAGCAGGACAGTGTGTGTTGGATTGAGTCTAAATAAACTACAGTTTGTGTGTTCATGGTAATGAAGGAACATATCACCCAGTGTAATGGTCTGACTCACTGATGTGTTTTTAATAGTTTTTTGACAACAGTGAAGCTCTATGGGACGGAGGAATAAGATACACAGACAATGTTTGTTAATTGTTTATACATCCATTGAAGGGTTTGGTCTTATTGTGAGATGTGTTCTTTAAGTCCTTACTGTTTGCTGTAAGAGTATTAATAGTCCTGTTACTATGCAATATAAGTACAATTTACTTCATAAAACCCTAATACAGATACATGAAGTCATAGTTCATATTCAGACCCTGCATCCTCTAAATACAATCACTCTTCCATTTATGTGTACAGTATATGCATGCAACTATCCTCAGTTAATATAGTCTACTGCAGTAGCTACTGTATCATTTAAGACACTTTCCACCATAAGTGCAGCTTCAGTACTTTGAGTGTACTGTATATGCTGGGTTGATTCAACGGAGTCGACTTCTTACATGGTTACAGCTGCATAAACAGATCCATTATATCCAATACGTGTACACTACCTGAATATTCAGATGCAGATATCACCATTAGGATGAAGAAGAGAAGTTGGGAAGAATCCATTTGCTGAGAGAAACAGAATACATTCAATGTTAAATTATACTGTTAAATAACACGTGTCAGTCTTGCAAGAACCTTCAGTCTTAAGGTTACTTCCTGAAACTCCCTAGCAGAAGGAACCCACTTCTGCAGAATGATATGATCACAACAGTTTCGTAATCATTCTATGAGGAAATTCTTTATTAGAAGCACACAGCAGATGTTAGAGGGCTCAATCATGTTAGAAGGGAAATCACATGTTAGAGGACTGTGAGGATGTGAGATTTCCCTGATAACGTGGTAGTTCTATTTGTATACTTTGTTTTTGTATACTTGTGATATGGATGCCAGTGACATAATTGACTGCACTTGAGGCTTAATATCATAGTTAGAATATGCACCTAGAAAAAGACAAGAACAGACAATTTCTAGTCTGCATTTGCATTCTTAGTTAACCAACTGTATCATTATCCGAGTATTGTAAAAGATTAAATTTTGATTCATATAAGCAGTTGATCACTGTAATCACTATAAGTGGTTTCCACTGGTACTATACTTACAGTGCATTCAGAAAGTATTCAGACCCCTTCAGTTTTTTCATATTTTGTTATGTTGCAGCTTTATGCTAAAATCATTTAAATACCTCATAAATCTACACTCAATACCCCATACTGACAACACAAAAACAGGGTTTTAGAAATGTTTGCAAATTTATTAAAAAGGAAAAACTGAAAGCCACTTTATTTATCATCACTATTAACACATAGAAACATGGAATACCATACTCCTTCATAAGGATGAATTACCATGGATATCCCATATATGAGTACAGAACTGGGAAAAACTGCATTCAACGACTATGCTCCTCATAGGTGGAATAAGCTTCAGGACTCCCTTAAACTAGATCCATTTTTATCTCTAGAACATTTTTAAGATTCTGTTGAATGATTAACGTACAATGTTCAATGTTTAATGTATTTTTTCTATGTAATTTATTTATTTATTTTATTTATTTACTTATTACAGAGAAGGAGGGTTGACTTCTCATCAAACTTGACAGGTTGAGCTTCTGAACCCAACTTTTGACCTTCCGGCCCCACCACGAAGCAATCAGAGAGCATCAGGTCATCATAAGTCCGGCTCTCCTATGCACCACGCGGCAACCTCTGGGGCTGAAAAATGAAACCAATGCAGAAGTGCCAAAAACTGCAGTTCCTTGAATGGCCACTAAAAGCTGGCTCCAAAAGCGAGTTATTCTCCATAGACCCCAATGTTAAAATGCCCAATTTTACAGCAGAAATAAACATGTTAAAGCCTGGTACAAAAAACGATTTTGGTCTCTATAGCTAATTTCCCCTTTCATGACAACTGTACAGGGGTTGAATTTTTTATAACCCACCCACTTAAATAAAGTTACGCATAATTAAGGACATGGCCGCTTTGAGTGACAGGTTGCTAGCTGCTAGGTGTTTCAGCAACCAGGCTTCTGCCTGACTCAGCTCCACCTATCTGCCCATTTTTGATTAGCTGGGAGTTAGGCGGAGTCAGGCACTGCCATGGTGACAGCCAGAGCCGCCCACTTTGAGCTTCAAAACCACTCTTCAGAGACCAGTTGGTGACATGACGGTGGCTACATCCATATTTTACAGTCTATGCTATGCACCAATCAGGGAGAAGGTGGGTGGATCTTTATCAGTCTGTGTGCAGGATAAGGTCAGGTCAGTGGCACAGGTCACCAGCTGCAGCCCTACGGGACTGATGAGAGAACAGCCCACAAGGGTGTTGATTACATGGTATGTGTGATAGGAGGTGGGATAGGATTTAAAAAAACAGAGCATATAAGAGCCTGTGTGCAGGATAAACACATGTCATCAGCTGTGGGGTCATAGAGGAGTAACAGTTTTCAAAATCCTGACAACAGTGTATTAATCAGTCTCAACATTTCATATGTAGTGAAAGACAGAGCATCTCTCAGCATGAAAGTATTTTGATTTATGCAAAAGCATGACAACTGATCAAAGTAATTTTAAAAAAGAGCGCGGTAGCTACAGATATCATGGTGGTGTGAATGCTTGAGTAACATCTGTCAAATGAATATGTTCTACTAGGAAGAAATTAGCAGCAATTGCAGCAGCAGTTTCACAAGCATACAGTATCTGCACAGGGCAGAGTTATCTTATCTTATTTTCAACACAGCAAGTTCCTCAACACACAGTTAAACTCTACTCTATTCATTAAAAAAAACAATTTCTCATAAAGACAGCTTTGTAATACACCTTCGAAGAGTCATAATTTAAGTATTAAATGAGTACATTTTTTACTATCTTCAATAAAACAAATGGTCTTTTTTTAATAAAAAAAGGGTCCAGCATTGCTTCATTGGGTATGAATTGTAGGCTCATCCATGGTCCTGCACATCCACTATCCTAACACAGAAATGTTTTGCTATCCCGGAGCTCAGACACTCCACATTAATTCAGTGCTCCATTAGGGGTGTGCCTGAATACACATATGTTATTCGGCACAAAGCACAAATAGTGTTTTTTTTTTGTTTGTTTGTTTTTTTTTTTTACAAATATTTGTTTCATACAAATATTTTAAAAATTATTTGTTTTCGAGAAGAAAAAAAAAAAACATGTCAAATACCAGCACGCAGGTTGGTTACATTGCTATCTCAGTCTCTCTCCTCTGCTCCACTGTTAAGTTCTATCAGCAGGTCTCAACTAAGGGAGTCACATCCACCTGCTACATGACACATATTTCATAATTTGGACATAACTCCTGGAGTTGGGGGTGTTCCCCAGAGATAAAGCTGAGCTACTGACACAGGCGAAGTGCCCTCAAGGGACTCTCCATAACCTGTTGTTCCCCTTCTCCTTTCTACAGTTAGGTTGTAAAAAATAGGCAATAAATGAAAAGTGCAAAGCAATAATCGCCTTTGAAGTTCTTCCCTACTTGTTACACAGTGTGCTGTCTCTGTGTTATGGATGTATAAATAGGTAGAGGTCTGTCTGCAATTAGGTGGTGAATAAAGTTTTAGCCCAGTATCAGCGCAGTCGCCTGTGATCTGGGAGACTCTAGTTTGGGACCTGGTGTGGGGACCTGCTTCGTAAGGTAGTTTATGCATGAATACTTATTGTAACACTTTAATTTTCTAAAATTAAAGGCATAATAAAACAAAAACAGGATTTTTACGCCTATTTCCACTGTTGGATTTGGCAGGGTTGTGCTTGGTTATTAGTAATAATTAATAATTATCAGAGATAATTATAAATTATGAAATCAAAAATGATTAATATGAATTAATAATACAAGGCACCAACTGTTAGAAGGCCTCACATGGGGACACCAACTGTTGGATCTGTGAGGAGCACAGCTGGTTATGATAATTATCAAAGATAATTATTAATTATAAAATTAATACAATTATTAATTTGAATTAATAATAGCGGGGCACCACCCGGACACCGGGACCAATAACCAACCAATAAGGTAGTCTCATAAAAGAGTTCACTTAGAAGGCTAATATTAGAGGGATATCAATATTCACAGGTGAACAAAGAAGGTTTGAGTTTGAGCTCTGACTCTGTCAATCAGCCACTTTTCACAATATATATACACAATAAGGACAAAAGACTTCTCTTTAAAGATATATGTGTTAATTAAGCAATAGCAGAGTTAACAAAGTTAGCAGATACTTTGATCAATAAACCACTATCCTAAAATCTAATTGTACCTGAGCAAACATACAGCTATGTACAGTGAAAACACATACAAGCAGGAACGTGTATGTCTGAAGCAGTTGTCCACAGACAGCGCGCATACGATGGCAGTCTGTAACACTCGTTGATTTCTGATCGACAAAGCAACTTACTTTCTCACTCACGGTGCCACAAGCAGAGCAGTCCCGAGGGGGACAAACACAATACAGTCTACTGTGGTGAACACAACTAAACAGGCAACAAACTTGAAATACTCCTCGGAGTGTAGCAGCACAAAGGAACTCGGTGGTCTGTCAATTCACAAAACAAACAACAGCACTGAAGCTGAAAATAACACACAATGTAATCTATCTCTGCCCAGACAGACCTCTTGGTCGCTTCAGAAAGCGAGTAGGATGTGTGTTTCAGTTCGTCTTTCAGTTCAGCTTGCTTCCTCAGCGGTGTGGCAGAGAAAACAGCGGAGTCGACTTAGCTGAAGAAGAGAAGGGAAGAGAAGTTAACCGCGTCTTTGTGAAGAAATCCTTTTCTTCCTTCTGCAGGCTGTAAGAGCGCTGGGTTGCAGTAGCAGCGGTCTCTGTCGGATCCGGTGATTGTATACGGGCGAACACGGTCTTGTTTGATCCAGCGAGGGAAGAAACTTCCAGTCGGTGGAGAAAAATCACACGTGCATGGGGTTACCTCCTTTAGTAAACTGGCTCACAGAGGGAACAGAGCTTTCCCCCCAGCACAGTTACAAAGGACAGGCGGGCATTTCTGTGTGCAGCTGGTACTTAAAGCCGCGGTGATGTCAAGGCACAGCACAGCTGCCATGACTTGTGCCAGTTGCATATCTGTCTTAAAGGACTGTGCCGTGTAATGGGAATTCCTTTTGTGGATAACCTCCCTGTTTTCTGGAAGTGACCTGACCCCTTTGCATGGGATGGACTCCATCCCAACAGAGAAGTTGACAACTATTAGCCTACTGAAGTCCTGTAAACCATCAAAAGACTGACATCCATGTCATGTAGGAACTGGTCGTGGTTCAGTCATTTCACAATGTCAATACATCAAAATACCCGCCTGTTCCTACCACACTTCAACAGCTGTGAATAGTTCCTGTTACAGTTAGCTGTCACAATAACACAAATAAATACTAGGGTGCTCTTCACAACAGCTCAGCCTTGCACATTAATCTCACACCTATCCCTAACCATGGAAGAAACGTACACAACCAAGTGAAAATTGGGCTGACACAGTTGGTCCCAGTGAGGCCCAAACCGAAGCCTATAAAGCTATCACTTTTGAATATTAGATCCCTCTCTAGCAAGATATTTTATATTAATGATTTTATTTCTGAAAATGTGATCTTAGCTTTTTATTTATTTATTTTTTTATTTCATTTGTTTTATTGGTGATACTGTTAACGAGACACGAGTGGAAAGGAAAAAATAAATAAATAAAAGACAAATCAAGCAAATAGACAAACAAACAAACAAAAATAATGACAACAACAGCAATGACAACATCATATTAATATGAAAAAGATAATACACGTAGAGAACAACTAAGCAATATTGATTGATTATGGGTGATAAGGAAAAGGGAAGGGGGGGAGTGAATGAAAGTGAGAAAAGGAGAGTGAGAGAGCGAGGGGGGGGAGAAAATGAGAGCGCTAATCATTATTATGATAATGATAATAATAACAATACAATAATATATAGTAATAATGATAATAGTTTTGTTTGATAGTATACTGTGGCCGCAGCAGTGAGTTTATATTAATTAAAATAAATTAATATGGCTATGGGGGGTGGAGCCAAACACACAGAGCCCAAGGAGGGGAGGACACCATCACCCTCCCACACGACAGCCAGCCCCACCAAGCAACACAGCCACAGCCCAGGGACCAGACCATCTGAGACCAGCTAAGGGGTATTCCTCCTATAGTGTTTGTTTGTTTTCATTCTTTCCTCTTCTCCCCCTCTCTGTCTTTTTTTTGTTTGTTTGTTGGTTTGTTTGTCTGTTACGGAGACGGCCCAAACCTAGTCCACTTTGTCGCTGGACCACTCTCGGACCCTTTTGGAGAGAGTCTGTCCAATGGGAAGTGGCCATTAATATTTTTTATTTTTACTATACAAGGGGTAGGAGTGGAGGTACCCCAGCCAGCTACCTCCCGTTGCCCTCGCCAAGGACCGTGGCCATACCACCAGAGGGCAAGGAGTTGGGAGAGGTGGGCACTCCCACGCCCCGCACCGCTTGGCTCCACCCCCCACCGCCCTGCAAATTAGCATTACCCGGACTTGCGACTCCCTCTACTGCTACCGCCACCACCCTCAAGGACCACAACAACGGCAGTCATAATAACAATAACAATAACAATAAAAAAATAATAATAATAACAGTAATAATAATAATGATTATGATAATTATAATAACAACAACAGCAACAATAATAACAATAGTATCATTCATAATATCTGGGATAACAATAATAGTGATAACAATAATAATAATACCAATAATGATAAAGATATTTAGTTTCTAAACAACAATAATTAGCCTATTATGATATATCTTAGTGATATATTTGTGTAACTGAAATGAGAGGGAGCAGGGAGGGAAGAGGCAAAAAAAAAAAAAAAAGGAAAGGAAAAGTGAATTAAAAAAATCTGTTATGGGTTGGAAATGTGATCTGATATGTGGTCATGTGTGTCACACGTTATGGGAGAGTAAATTGGTCCAGTGAGTAATATGGCAGGAATGTTTGGATTGGAGATAGTTAGAGAAATATAGTAGGTTTTTGTGTTTAGTTTGGATTGTGATGTGTGTCAAGTCTCCCAGCAAGCAGAGCCATGGGGATGCTAAGATTCTGCAGCCAAAGATACACAAGAGTTTTTCTGTGACTGTTATCCAAAATGAAAGAACTGGGAAAATAATCATCTGTGTGACCCAAGGTGAACAGATGTCTGTATTAATCAATCCCATTTTAAACATTTTCCCTTGAGTGATGTGTATTCTGTGGATGGTTTTATATTGTATTAGTTGTAAATTTGTATTGGTAGTCATGGAGAAGATGTTTTTATTGATTTGTATCCAGAAATCAGAGTTGGGAGATAGAGCATTTTGAGGTTGGGAGTGTTATGGAGGTTTCTGACAATGAAAGAAGTTTATAAATTTTTCAAATTATTCTTCTGGAGATTTTAAAGATTTCTTCGCTTAATTGGGAAGACTGTAATATGTTATTGGATATGTTGATTTTAGATTTAATAATGGATTTTATTGTTGGTATTGGAAGAATTGGTCTCTCCCAACCCCATACCTCTGGATAAGTGTATTAAATTATATGAACTAGTTGTTTTCACATAAGTGGTGGACGTGAGTGATTCCTTTTTGTTGCCATGATGGAAAGTGAACGAAAGTGTTATACAGCTGGAAGTCCGGATTGTGCCAAATCAGGGTGAACCTACATGGTGCTAGTGATGATTTGGTGATTTTGTGGGCTTTTCACCAGGCTGTTAGAGTTGAGGAGATTATGATGTTCTTGTAGTAGTCCTGTTTCTTGATTGATTGTGGTAGGAATGGGAGGTCTGTGAGTGAAGTGGTTTTACATTGATTTTGTTCTATCTGTAATCATGGTATACTGTAATTATCTTTATGGATCCATTTGAGTAAATATTGTAGCTGATTTGACAAGACGTAATGAAGGAAGTTTGGTGCTTCTAGGTCGCCCTGTGATTTTGTGCTCTGTAATGTTGAAAGTGAGATTCTTGGTTTTTTATTTTTCCAGTAGAATTGAGTTGTTAAAGAGTTTAAGGTTTGAAACCAGTTGTTAGTGGGGGTAATGGTATAGGTAATTAATTTGTAGAAGGGTTTTCATTTTAACTGTTGCAATGCGTCCAATAAGAGTAAGTTGTAACTTGGTCGTGCGTTGAGGTTAGTTGAGGTTAAACAACTCTGACAGCCTGGAGGAAATATTAATGCCTAAGTATTTGATATTACCGAGGTGGAGTGGGAGAGAGGGATCTTGGGCTGCAGAATCCCAGGCATTTTCAGCCAAAGGTAGAATAGTGGATTTGTTCCAGTTTATTTTATAGTGTGAGACTGTGGAGAAGATGTTGATTATTTTGAATGTTTCTTGTAATGATGTGAAAGGATTTTATAGGTGTAATAATAAATCATCCGCATATAAGTTAAGCTTATGTTCTGAATTAGTATATTGTATTCCTTTGATTTTATTGTTTTGTCGTATGGCTGTGGCAAGTGGTTCGATGAAAACTGCAAATTGAGATGGAGAGAGTGGACATCCTCGCCCGGTTCCCTGGTGGAGTGTGAAGCTTGGTGAAGTGATCCCGTTTGTGATAACTGTGGCCCTAGGTGAAGTGTATAGTGTTTTAATCCAGTGGATGAATGACTCTCCGAAGCCAAACCTGTGGAGGGTGGAAAATAAATAAGCTTTATTAATAAAATTAATAAAACTTTTTCTGCGTCTAGTGATACAATTATGGTTTTGTTGTGTTTTTGCTGTGATGTATTGAACAAATTAAAAAGTCTACGGATATTGTCTGAAGCGTGTCTATTTTTGATGAAGCCTGTCTGGTCGGGATGGATTATAAGTGGAACGACTTTTTCTATTCTGGATGCCAATGTTTTTGTAATAATTTTGAGATCTGTATTAATTAGTGAGAGGGGGCGATAACTGGAGGGGTGGGTTGGGTCCTTATTTGGTTTTAACAGTAACATCATTACGGCAGTGTTCATGTGGGTGGGTATAATGGAGGTAGTTTTCATTTCTGTAGTTACTCTGAAGAATAGTGGTGATAATATGTTCCAGAAATGTTTATAGAATTCTGCAGGAAATCTGTTTGGTCCAGGTGATCTATTGTTTGGCATTTTGAGCAGAGTTTTATGTAGTTCTTCGAGGCTGAGTGGTGAATCTAAAAAGTGGGCTAAATCTGATGGTATTGTTGGTAGGTCCAGATTACTTAAAAATGTGTCTATTTCTGTTTGACTGGATTTGTAATTTGAGGAGTAAAGGTTGCTATAAAATTTATGAAATATATTATTGATTTCTTGCGGATTATGTGTGACTGTACTTGTAGAGTTGAGTATAGATGGGATTATTGCTTTTTCTTTTTTGTGTCGTAATAGATTAGCCAAATATTTACTTGATTTATTACTGTACTGAAAGTCTTCATATTTGAGCTGTTGAATAATGAATTGTGTTTTCTTGTATATGATGCTTTCCAATTGGGTTTTAAGTTGAGCTAATTCATTTTGTTTTTGTTCACAGGGACTGCTGATTAGCTGATGCGTTAGGTGTTTGATTTTTGTTTCTAAGCTAGTTTCTTGTTCCTGTTATTGTCGTTTCTTATGTGATAAATATGAAATTATTATTACTCTGATGACTACTACTACTCTTAGTCTGATGACTGAGATCTCTGGAGAGTCATTCATCTCCAGGAAGGATGCCCACTCTCTCTGGATTAATGTGATGAAATCTGAATCCTCCAAGAGTGATGTATTGAAGCGCCATCTTGTGGGAGACTTGATTTGTGTTTGAGTTTTTATTGATAAGCAAACTGGAGATTATGATTGGATGGATTGTGTTTTCTTAGATGTGCTGGGTGACTGAATTGCTTACAAGAAAAAAGTCAATTCTGGAGAAAGATTGATAGAGAGAAGAAAAATATGAATATTGTCTAGATGATGGATTTTTTATGCTCCAACTATCACCAAGTCCAAGTTCCTTCATGTGTTGTTTAATTACTTCAGTTGAGTGCCAGCTTCTTGTGTTACCAGGTGTGCTAGAGCTGTCGGTTGTAGGATTGATAACAATGTTGAAATCTCCAGCTATTATGATGTTTGCTGAATTGTATAGTAAGGAGAAAAAATTATGGAAAAAGGATGGGTCACGTGATACATTACCGCTAAAATTAAACCCACAAGCTAGCAAAATGAGTAAAAAACAAACGTCTTTGGAAAGCTTCTTTGTGAAGGGGAAAAGGCCCAGTGAGGAGACAGAAGAAGAGCCTACGACTTCCAAGAACACCACAACAGCACTGAAAACCCTGTTGCCATTTTCAACATCCTATCTGTGTTTTCTGCAGTGACAGCAACCAAAACAAAATTACCCCTTGCGCACGTTGGGGCGCGGTGCATTCCAAGGGCTTCTGTCACGGCATGCAGATGTTGTCAGATCTGGGCTGACAGGTCTGACAGGTCTGACTTTACAAACATGTGAAGTTTGGTGCAGACTGGAGCATGTACAATAAAGTGTACATGATAGGATGACAATTTTCTGCAGGGTGAGACATGTCTGTCTTGCTCACCCCTCCCCCCTGTCATCAAAATTATGAAAGTTTTGGGCCCTTTCACTGTAATTTCAATTAATAATTTGAAAACTTTTGATGAGTTTGTGTGTAAATGAAATTCACTTCCTAATTTTCATCAAGTCTACTTTTAGAAAAGTAGACTTTTAACCCACACGACCTGGTCAAAGTTTGATTGAAATGTGTACTGTCAGGTGTGTAGAGACAATAAGTAACTGCAGCTGCACATATTTTTTCCTACTTGGCTGAGGAGACTATTACACATGCAATCATATATTGTACTGATGATCAAGAAAGACTATAGCCTATATAAGGGAAGAACTCAGGAAGACTGGAGTTCCGAAGCTCAGCATTAAAATTTTTATGGACCCGCCAAGAGCGTGGAGCAGCAGTTTTGTTTTGTAGTTTATTAGACAGACAGGGTTAATGTGTAGGATTTAATCATTGGTTCACAATCCGAGGCGGAGGGTGGCAGTAATGCACCTAATATGCTGGTTGCCAACCGCTGTTATAAACCAAAAAGAGGAGAGTAAAAGACTTCTTCTTTTTGGTTTGTGCCAGCAGTTGGCAACCAGCGTATTAGGTGCATTACCGCCACCTTCTGCTCTGGAGTGTGGTCCAGAGATTAAATCCTACACATTTATCCTGTCTGTCTAATAAACTCAAAGAAAACTCTACTGCTCCACTCACTTGGCAGGTTCATTAAAGTTCTTCCTTCATATATTGTCTTTCTTGATCATAGTATAATCTGTACTTGCATGCATAATAGCCTCCTCAGACAGCTGGTAAAAATATGTGCATATATTGGTATCGGCATTGGCAATAGGCCACAATGAGTTGGAAATATCAGCATATTGGATATCAGCAAAAATCCAATGTCATGCATCCCTAGTTAAAAGTCTTTACTTTCCTAAAAATAGACTTGATGAAAATTAGGAAATTAATTTGTTTTACACACAAACTCATCAAGGGTTTTCAATTTACTAATTGAAATTCAAGTGAATGGGCACAAAACTTGCATGATGTTTATGACACAGGTGTGAGCAAGGCAGCCATGTCTCACCCTGCAGAAAATTCTCATCCTCACACTGTTGAGATTTAATGTTTCACCATGACAGAGGAAGTTGCTAGAACTTTATTGTAAATGCTCCAGTCTGCACCAAACTTTACATCTTTGATAAGACTCCCGGCCTGAACACGTCTACGTGAAAATATTCCACCAGTGATGCAAACTGGCTGAATACCGCCCCCCACGAAATTTCAGTAAAGCAGCCCCAACAGTGGGCAAAATGGTGGACAAATGAAGTGATGTTTAGCCTATCTCCTTCTTGAACTGTCTGAAAACAGCCCGGGTCTGAAGACATCTACATGCCCGTCAAAGAAAACCTTCGATTGCGCCGCGGCCCGACGTGCGCAGAGGCGCGAGGGCCCGTTCAACGCTGCTTGCGGATTTAATTACATTTAGAAAAGGCCGGTCCGTGAAAATATTGCCTGACATTAAACCGGTCCGTGGCGCAAAAAAGGTTGGGCACCTCTGACCTAAGGCACACATGTTCAAACTGATGGGGAACATAGTACAGTTGCTGTTGAGGGGGTTGCTGGGGAGGTTGCCATCATAGAGTGCTTTTCATTACGCTCTTCACGAGGACGGAGGAACTTCATTCACCAGACGGGACGTCCTCCCCCTACAGTCTATGGTCCTCGCTCACTCCAGCGTCATTTTGAGGAGACACAACGACTCATGACCCACAGCACCTCAACTGTCAATTATGTAGCCTGGAAGTCAGCTTTAAATATGTAGAAATTATTAAGTAACAGTTTAAACTCTAGAGTTTAAACTTAAAATTCATTCATACAATTAATTAATACTTTACACTGTTACTTAATATTTTATACATATTGATAGCTGGAAGGAAAACACCTGATAACTGCTCCAATTTGTATCATTTGATTATAGATCTATAGCAGCGTCTGGTTGTCACAGAATAAGACACAAATAGACAATTTAAACCTGTTAATTACTGAACGAACAGAACCGACATAAAAGAGCAAAAGAAAAGTGTTGTTTATTTAGTTTGTGAATGTCTGACGTGATGATTTTATAGGAGACGCAGCTGTGCAGCGTCATATTCTCCAGAAGGAGCTGAGAAGCACTGAAACACAGAAGAAATGAGAAGCCTTTTGGCGCATGAAGAAAAGAAAGTCACAAGAGTGTTTTTTTGTGATTGATTCATGATTCAGTAATTTTCATTTTATGAATAAATATGATCAGCTGCTGTTAGTGCTTTCATTCCTGCTCCACAGGTAGTTTTGCTGATCTGCTGTATTACTACAACAGCGGACGGTTTACTGTCCCGTTAGATCAGCTGACCAATCAATGAACACATAACATATATAACGTAATGAAAAGCACACTGCGTTTAGCTGGCGGCTAACTGAACAGGCTGTACAACAAACGTGCGTCACTTTGTCTTGCAAAATACACCAAACAACGTGCACATAACACCGCTGCAAAGCCCGCTTACCGGCAGCTGAAGTTCTCCTTTTTTTGAGTGAAATGAAATCCCAAATCATTGTTATTTCTCCCGCTGAGCGTCAGTCTGCGGCAGCGACTCAGGGTGCATCAAGTCTCTTAAAGTACATCCACGTTTCCCTCACTTGCGTCTTTTCCTTGCGTCTTAGTCCCTCCCACCGTGGATGCAAGGAGAGACGCAAGGAAACCAAGCGAGGAGAGAGGAAACGAGGAAATTTGTTTTAAGAGACATGAGACGTCCTCTCCTCTGAAGCGTCATGTGAAGCGACGTCCGTTTCTGATGATTTCTGATCACAGCTGGTTCTCCTAATTTCACCTTTTTATTCTCCAGTAGACAAAATAAAAGAGGGGAAGGGATCGCCACTATTTTCTCTAGCAGTTTTACCTGCATTTGATGTTCTTTTGGCATTTTTCTAACATTTGAATACTTAGCAATGATTATCAAACCACACCTGTTCTCACTGTGACTGTCTATCTGGCCCCCAAACATGACAGCAGCTTCTTATCTGAGTTTTATGAGTTCATGTCCATTGTTCTTTCCAGTCATGATAAAGACATTTTACTTGGTGATTTTAATCATCATGTCAATGACTACACTAATTCAAGGGCTTTGGATTTCCTGGATCTTGTTGCTTGTCTCAATATTGTTCGGCATGTACAGAGTGCCACCCACATTCATGGAAATACACTGGACTTAGTTATTACTAGGAGTATTGATGTTGACATTTCATCCATTGCCAAAGTCCCTGTTTCTGATCATTCTTATGTCTTTTTTAACACCACCTTTTTTACATCAAATAATTGTCAAGAGACTGTTGTTGTGAAGTGTTACATTGACGATTTTATTTTCATTATATATGCTCCCACTCGGAAACATTATTAACTATCACCTGTTATTTACCATTTTTATGCTGATGACACGCAATTGTACATCGCTGTATCACCAAATGACCCCAATGCATTGCATGCTCTCATTGCCAGTCTAACTGACATTAATGTTTGGATGGGTAAAAACTTTTTAAAATTAAATGAGGAAAAAAATGAAATTCTTTTAATAGGACCCACAATGGCAAGAGAAAAACTGCACTCAATGCTTAGTCAACAGTTTAAAACACAAACACAAACTTGGGAGTGATTTTAGACTCTGATTTAAATTTTAATTCTCATTTTAACAAGGTCATTAAAATATAATTTTTTCATCTCAGAAACATTGCCAAAGTCAGACCTTTTTAACTCAGAGAGATGCTCAAATGCTCATTAATGCTTTTATTACTAGCCATTTAGACTATTTTAATTCCCTTTTTACTGGATTACCTAAAAAGAAAATGGATCATATCACCCCACTGTTGAAGACACTGCACTGGCTTCCTGTATCGTTTAGAATTTATTTTAAAGTTCTTTTACTTGTTTATAAAGCTTTAAATAACCTCGCTCCTCCCTACATCAGAGATTTTCTTTCATTTTATATTCCAGCCAGATCAGTAAGGTCCTCCACCGCTATGCCCCTAAACTGTGGAACGCACAGCCTCTGGATATTAGAATGGCAAGCTCTCTCTGTATTTTTGAAAGGAAATTAAAGACCTATCTTTTTAATCTGGCTTTTAATTTTTAATTTGGAGTAATGTTATAAAGTTTAGCTTTAATTTTTAAGTTTTAATCTTTTATGTTATTTTATCCCTGGTGTTTATTTTTTGACATTCATTTTGTTTTTTTCTATTTTGGAAACTTCATTGTTTTATTTTTGTAATTTTAAATCCTGCAAAATTTTATTTATTGTTGTTTTAATCCTGCTATGTGAAGCACTTTGGGCTGCATGTTTGTATGAAAGGTGCTGTATAAATAAACCTTCGTTAAATTTGTAGCGATTAGCCATCCCTACCTCAGAATGCCCCATCACACACACACACACACAGCTGTCCCGGACACGCCTACTCCTGACCCAACCGTGTCATTCACCTTTTTCTGGAGTGATGACGTGGTACGGTAGTAAAAAAAAAAAAAAGATTGCGCAGTACTACGAGAGTATGAATGGCGGCGTCCGGCTTCCTTGTTTTTTCGATTGAAAATCCGCGTTACCTACAACCGCGGTGCTCACGGCAGAATTCTCCAAGCAATGCAATCTTGGATGTCATGCACCTCGTGGAGCTACGGCGGATAATCGTCTGATGTGGAAGGAAACGCACGGACGGCCTTGACTTCACTGAGCAGGACTCACGAGACAAAAAGGTACTCCGGTAAATTAGTGAGAGAGTTTTGTTTTCCTTATGGGTGGGTTTTCTGTTCTTTTTCATGCTGCGATTGAACTCAACTGAATTGACTGTGATTTTCACGCTGAAATTGAACTGAATTGACTGTGGGTCTTCATGCTGCAATTGAACTGAACGGAATTGAACTATTGTTTGAAACGAACTGAACTGAACTGTTTTTCTGATTTGGAAAGAATATTATTTTGAAGAATATTTCGTTTTGGGGGTTATTGAGGGGGAACATTTATTTTTGTTTTGGTTGCACTTGAATCCTTAATACGCTTATTTTTTTGCATTGAGAGATTGCTGTTGTGGTGGTTTATTGTTGTTGGTTCAAACTATATGGTTTGCTTATTGAACGGTGTTTTGGAGGGTTCAAGTGAGTATTGTGTTTGTATGCTCTATACTTGAGTCCTGTGGACGGTTGACTTAACTAAAAAAAATATTGACTCTCAAGGAGAATATTGTTAGGCGTGGACCTAACTGGCACCCCACTCTACTAGTCAAACCATTACGAGTTGAATTGAGCTGTAGATTTGGAAAAACATTCACTAAATCACTCATTCATCGCTTAACAGGTGATGATTAAGTGACATATGTGTTAGTAAGCAGCTGCCTATTTACACACCCAACAGAGACAGAGTTGTTGAGAGTTTGTGGGCCAGAAAACTAAAACAATGAGCTTAAAGAGGCTAAAAAGCTGTGGAGCTGCAGAGATAGACACTTATCTGTAGGTGAGCCCATTCACATTGTACATAGTAAATGTACAGTAGTCATTTGATCCACTGTTGATATAGAAATGTTGATTAGTACAGTTTTAATCACTCTGTACCTGCCATGTGCAGACACTGTGGAAATAACAGATCACTAAACCATTTAACAAAACCCATCACACACAGTCCCTCTTTGAGTATGTTTTCCTCTCCCTCACAGGGCTGTTATTATAACATCATGCAATTAACACTAGTATAATTTTACATAAAAGGTACACTTACAGATGAAGCCACTTGCTCCACTGCAGCCTCAAAAAAGAGACAGCATTTTGAAAATACCAACTTGCTTTTTGCCTATCCAAAAAAGTTTTCAACTCTCAGTAATTACATTTAAATATTTACTCTGGCTAAAAGTAATTCTTTTTCTTGCTTTTATCGTTCAGATCTATGTCAAGTTTCTTTTTTCTACTCTTCAGTTTAGACAAGATTATGTATTTAAAGTATAATGCATATTCAAATAAACATGCAGCAACAGGGTTCAAATTAAAAAGCTTTCTTACCTCATGAAAGAGTTTGTTGAGAGGTGGAGCAGATCCGGTTAGACTGTCTGTGATGTTCTTCTACAGTGATTTTATATCTTCTCTGCTATTGCTCAGCAGTGTTGGTGAGCAGAATCAGCTTGACATGAGCACAAGACAAAAAAGGAAATCAAATTGCACCTCCCACCCTTCTCTCTCTCTCTCTCTCTCTCTCTCTCTCTCTCTCTCTCTCTCTCTCTCTCTCTCTCTCTCTCTCTCTCTCTCTCTCTCTCTCTCTCACCCTCTCTTAACAAAACAGAGAAAAAAAAATCTTATTCTTATTCACAAAGACGTGACTGCTTGTATGTTGCCACAGAGGCTATTTGGTTAAGTATCAAGGTTGAATCAACTGCACAGGGGGTTGAACTTTACATCAAAACTTTATCAGTAGATCATAGTCAAGTTGCAGATATCCCATAGCATGAGGCTGTTCTTGAGCTCAGGGCATACTTTAAACTGGGCAAAGCCATGCATGTTCCCCTAATCCTGTCTGCTTCTGGGATTCCTAAAGATTGGAGACTTCCCAGACTGAATTAATGGAGGACTTTAAAGAAATGAATCCCCGTTATAGATATATGCAAAGTCAGAGAGATGACTGTCAGTGCTTCCCAATGAGAGGACTCATTGGAGGGACTAAGTAGATGAGAGACTAAGAGAGGACTAAGTAGATGATTGAGAGCACTTTTCAATGAGGAAACACACTGAGTGAATGAATGAATGAAAGTGCATCCTAACAGTGCAGCTTATTTTCTGTTTAGCCGTTCAGGTTCAGAACAACAGATATGCATAAAGCTTTGCTCTTTGTTCAAGACTTCTCTTTTGGAAATGTAGGCATTGTCTTTGCGGGTAAACCTTTAATAGTCTGGATACCGATAATCAGTATAACATCAATCTACATTATTACAGTACTCTTTCTTTTGGGATGTTTCCTGGGATGTCACAGAGAGTATATTGCAAGCAAGACACTGCTTTCCTTCTCTACTGCAGCTGCTGGCCTTTGAAACTGCTGAAAGACAGCCCTGGAAATACATACGCACGTAGGGGTGGGGAGGTAGAGTGTTGTATTACCACGGAAAACTCAGTGTGCCAAGTATTGGTCATGTTTTATTTGACTGTGCATGTTCCATAGTGACAAAGGCTGTAATCATGCTTGATACAGGCAGTGCATGAGGTGGCATGAAGGTATGAGATAACTAACACCACCTGTCCATTCAGGTTGGCACAAGAGGTGTGCACCATTTTGTTTGCTGGCTTGTTGGTGAAACATGTGAAAACTCATGTGAAAACTTATGAGTCATGTCATCTGAGTTTGGAAGTCATGACCATAAATGTTAATAAAAACAGTTTGGAAAGGAGTGACGCAGTTTTCTCGGGCAAGGAATAAATCTACAGAATCAATGGATGAGGCACTGTGTGGTCACCAACCAAAGGTCTCCTGTGAGACAAGAAAGCACAAAACTCTGGGGAAGATGCCAAGTTAGTAACATGCATTTATGGTACATGAATGTGTACAGTGGGAGAGGGATGGGAGGAGAGAGAAGCTCAGTGCATCATGGGAAGTCTAGGCAGTCGAGGCCTATAGCAGCATAACTAAGGGCTGGTACAAGGCAAGCCTGGGCTGGCCCTGACTATAAGCAAGAGAAAAACTGCACTCAATGCTTAGTCAACAGTTTAAAACACAAACACAAACTTGGGAGTGATTTTAGACTCTGATTTAAATTTTAATTCTCATTTTAACAAGGTCATTAAAATATAATTTTTTCATCTCAGAAACATTGCCAAAGTCAGACCTTTTTAACTCAGAGAGATGCCCAAATGCTAATTAATGCTTTTATTACTAGCCATTTAGACTATTTTAATTCCCTTTTTACTGGATTACCTAAAAAGAAAATGGATCATATCACCCCACTGTTGAAGACACTGCACTGGCTTCCTGTATCGTTTAGAATTTATTTTAAAGTTCTTTTACTTGTTTATAAAGCTTTAAATAACCTCGCTCCTCCCTACATCAGAGATTTTCTTTCATTTTATACTTAAGTTTGTAGCGATTAGCCATACCTACCGCAGAATGCCCCATCACACACACACACAGCTGTCCCGGACATTACCACTCCTGACCCAACCGTGTCATTCACCTTTTTCTGGAGTGATGACGTGGTACAGTAGTAAAAAAAAAAAGATCGCGCAGTACTACGAGAATATGAATGGCGGCGTCCGGCTTCCTTGTTTTTTCGATTGAAAATCCGCGTTACCTACAACCGCGGTGCTCACGGCAGAGTTCTCCAAGCAATGCAATCTTACAAAAGAAAAGTCCTGAACAAAAAGCAAAGCTTTATGCATATCTGTTGTTCTGAACCTGAACGGCTAAACAGAAAATAAGCTGCGCTGTTAGGATGCACTTTCATTCATTCATTTACTCAGTGTGACTATAAGCCTTATCAAAAAGGAAAGTTTTAAGCCTACTCTTAGATGTAGAGAGGAGGTCTGCCTCCCAGACCCATAGATTATTATAATTAATTAATTAATAGAATAATATAATCATCACTGCACACACAATGGAAAAAGCCAAATATAGTACTGACAACCTAATATGTTGAGAAAGTAGAATCAAAATCGCTGGGGTTTTGCTTCAAGACATTTCACTATTCGTACAAAACACTTAGTCAGTTGTAATTGTTCTGGAGAATAGAGTACATTGTAAAAAAACAGTAAAAACTCTGGCAGCAAAGTTTCCAGATGGATACTGCCAAATTTCAGTAATTGACCATAACACAAAATTACAAAAAATATAGAGCAAGTTTTACAGTCAGAATTGATTAGATTACAGCATATTATTGTTATTGTTGATAAATGTGCATTGAACTGCTGGAAAACGGCTGTTATTCATGTTTTTTATTAAAAACAACTACCTTTCAAGTTAACCACTGTAAATTTAGGGCATTTATTACTTAATTTATGAAACAACCCAGTCTATCTACAGTAATCTCCTATTAAAGTACTGTTTTTTCATGTATAGTAACTAAGAAATTACGTATTAAAATGCAGTAAGTACATAAAATCAATTTACATTAATACAATCAATTTACAGTATTAATCTGTCATTTTAGAGAACTATTATATTAAAAAAAAGTTCACTGGACAGTGGAAAAACAAACATAGTACATCAAAAATAGCTAAATTTCACTGTAAATTTAGGCTATTTAGGAGTTACTTTATGAAATTGACCTATCTACCTACAGTGATTTCCTGTAAGATTATGGTTCTCCAAGTTAAAAAAAAACAAACTTTGACACAATGTATAAATATAGAATATGTACTTTAACAAAAAGGAATTTCTGCACATTTACAGTATTAGTTAGTAATTTTCGAGGATTGTAATGTTAAAAATTTTTTATTGGATAATGTAAGTATTGTATGTCAAAATACATGAACAATAGCTATATTTAAACATAATCTCTGTAAATTTAGGGTATTACACAGTTCTGTTATGGAATTTCCCATTATATCTACAGTGATTCTTTATTAAAATACAGGTTTTACTATGTTCAAAACAAGGAAATAATGTGTAAACATATAATATGTACCCTCAATGAAACAGAAAAGTCTGTGAATTTATGGTCATTTTAGTGTATTGTGAACAAATATAATAAATATTTGTTCACAATACACTAAAATGACCTTTCCTGTAAAATTACCCACCAAAATATACTGATCTTAGACAAAGAGGTCAGATGGTTTGAGTAAGGCTGTTTACTGTATGTCAAACCTTCCCTGAACATAAGAGGAGAATGAAGACAACATTTTACAGTGCTCTGCTAACATCCATGTCCGGGTATTTCTCCCAACTCCTTCTCACCAGTGCAGGTGAGGACATGCATGAGAACAAGACCTCCTCATACTGGTGGGTGGACCCACGGTCACCTGTAGTTTTTTTTTATTTTTTATGTTTATAGACTTAAATCAGTCTGATATCAGTCTTTTCCAAAAAATGTGTTAACTTGACATGTGCATGGGAGCTTACCATAAACCAAAGCAGATAAATACTGGTAATAACGTGGTTTGGAGTGAACATTAAAATCATTGTGAAACTGTGCCTCCTCGAAATAACTGACTGACTACACCATGCAAGTTCACTTAAATATTTTAGTGCTGTTGCTGGTATCAGTGCTTTGGGCTTGGAAGGTAAGTTGGCATGGACCTCACAGATTTCCAATGAAGGGATTTATCAGTCTGATGAAAGATATCTGCATGACATCTGCTGTGTTTTTCTCTGCAGCAGAAGTCTTGAATGACCAGACAGGGAGGAAAAGTTGAAAGCATAGTGACATGCACCCAATGACAGTGACAATGTTCCTGTCCTTATCTTGCATGCAAAAGTAACATCTCAAATGATGATCACTTTTTGATTATATTATTATTGGTCTCATAGCTGTGACAACTTAACTAAGCTTTATTTATACATCACCTTTCATACAAACATGCAGCCCAAAGTGCTTCACATAGCAGGATTAAAACAACAATAAATAAAATTTTGCAGGACTTAAAATTACAACAATAAAACAATGAAGTTTCAAAAATAGAATAAAATAAAATGAATGTCAAAAAAATAAACACTAGGGATAAAATAACATAAAAACCACTCGAGTTTAATATTATATTGTGGAATTTTTATTTGATGGCTCTGTGTAGGGGAAATCGTAGAGTTTGCCACACTAATTTTAGGCTATGGTTTTGCAATCAATAACTTTATTTGAACAGTATAGCCCTACATCTCATAGAAACACCAAGAACATAAAGAAATGGTTTTCCCAGTTCCCAGAACCCATTAAACAACTTTGGGATGAACTGCAACACCAACTCCAAGCCAAGCTTTTTCACCCAACATCAGTGTTGGATCTCACTGATGTTCTTGTGGCTTAATGGGAGCAAATCCCTGCAGCCAGGTTCCACAATCCAGTGGAAACCTTTGTCAGAAAAGTGGAGGCTGCTAAATATTTTTGGCTGGACCAGCCATGGACCAGGCCTATAACCGCAGTTGTCCGTGAGCAAGTGAGTGCCTGAGTGAGTGATGAATTTACACCATTGGTTGGCCGGCCGAGTGTTGGAGTTTCCTCATTGGCCGTTGCTCTTTCAAAATGAATGGGTGCAAGATGATGGAAGCGGAGGACAGACGCTCTCAGCTCTGGTCCTAAATGCAGAGAAGCAATAACTGAACAAAAGAAAGATGCTGTTGGACTGTTAGCTTCATAATCATTTATTAGCTACCGGACTTCACATCCAAGCTAACGCTGTGCGCCCAGCTGAAAGAGCAAAGCGGTAACATTACCCTGCAGTTTTTGTGCAGATTTGCAGTGCAGATTTGCTGACTGGCTGTGTAAGATCAGGATCTGATATGATGTTTACTAAGGTAATACTCCCTCACCTCTACTTCTATACAAATTGCCAACAATTAAGTTAATTTAATGAAAAGACGAGAAGGCTTAGTGCCAAATGTCTTGTGATTCGATTTGTGAAGATGGGGCAGAGATTGGTGTACCCCTAGGTACATATAAGAAGCAATGCAGAACATAATTGCTTTTGATGCAAATAAATTGCTGCACACACTAAACACAACATGATGACAGAGAAAGAAGAAGAACAAGAAGTGGTGTAGGTACGGAAGACAAGATGTGTTAATCCGGAAAGTAAATGTGCCATAATTGCTGCGTTTCTGAAGAGCTGACATGTGTCAACACTTATAAATAGACTAACACATGTCAACCAACAATGACCAACCAACAGTTCACAGGTGTGGGTGCTTTGACAGGCATCATATGCTGCTGGTGTGTGTTTCTCTTTAGGTAGAAACATTTGTCACGAAATGTCCAGTAAGTAAGAATGTTTACAGTATTTGTGTCAAAATTTTAAAAAGTAGACCACAAACAAGATATTACTTCTGTTTGACAAAAATTTGAAAAATACTATTTTTGACTATAAAAAGTGAGAGATGGACAAACAAGATACAAGAACTGTTACAGGATGCATGAAGTCCACTGATATAACATGCAGGAGGAAGTGTAATAAAATGTTTCTCTGAAAGACTGAACAGGAAATGTTTGTGCAAGATTCAGGGAATCTATCAGTAAGGGTAATTCTTATCAGGACAGTGTTTTTTTGTGCTAGAAGAGACTAACTTAAGAAGTCTTTTAGGAACTCAGTTATAATTTAATTTTAAACTATTTAAAACTGAATTCCAAACTAAAAATTCCTCTTTTATTTGTGATGAAACCATAAAGTGTGTGTGTGTTGTCGAAGGTTTGCAATGGTGCAGATGCAGGTTCATGGTGGAAGTACATGATGATATTGTATTCAACGAATGTATCAACAAAATTGCGAGAGAGGGTGTTAAGAGAGGCGGAAAAGTGTGTAATTATTGTTGTAACTATTTGTTGATTCTATGCCTACCCACTGGCTGAATGCTGGTATGACTTTATGATGGAGAAAGGAGACATGATATCCATTCACCAAAAACTGTTGTTTCAAGTTTTTCTATCAGCAGGTCTCAACGAGGGGAGCCACATTCACCTGCTACATGACGTACATTTCCTAGTTTCCTTATCACTCCTGGAGTTGGGAGTGTTCCCCAGAGATAAAGCTGAGCTACTGACATGCAAAGTGCTCCCAAGGGACTTTCCATAACCTGTTGTTCCCCCTCTCCTTTCCACAAAGTTAGGTTGTAAAAAATTGGCAATAAATGAAAAGTGCAAAGCAATAATTGCCTTTGAAGTTCTTCCTTTCACGTTATACGGTGTGCTGTCTCTGTGTTATGGGTGTATAAATAGGTAGAGGTCTGTCTGCAATAACGTGAGTTAATTCATGAACAGTTATTGTAACACTTTAATTTTCTAAAATTAACAGTGTAATAAAAACAAAAACAGGATTTTTAAGCCTCTTTCCACTTTTATTCGAATACAAATACAATTACAAATAATTTTGCTGCCTCAACAAATATAGATACAAATACAAATACTGGTGCCTTATGCACATCCCTACCATCTAGCCATAGTCATGATCCTGTCATACAGGGTCCTCCCACTGTGTATGGACTGAGTGCAGCTGTGGGTCAGGTGGATGTGCAGAACTTGAGATGCTGGTCTGTTCTGAGACAGTCAAAGTAGTCTGACAAAGACAAAAGTATGGTCAAAGAGCCATACACAAGGAGACAAGTAAATACAACAGACACTGTACATCTGAATCACTTCCATTTATGTAAATGGGTATAGAAAATAAACTGATAACTCAGTGTATGACTTGCATTGATTATTAAACTGTCTACATACATGATTATATTCAGACTGTGTAACATACAGTTTTTACAATGACAGTATACAATATTATATGTAATATAATAAAGCAACAGATTTTCAGTTTGAGATATGATATTCATTTAATATAAATATTACCAATACTATTGCCCAATAGCTAATGCTAACCATCATATATGCTATTTGCTGGAAAAGTGATGCCAACATATGATTTGTTGTGTATAACAGGGAATAACTGTAATTACAGTTTAACTTATGAGGTCCATGTTCAACACCTTCACTAACATTAACGCTGCTGCTGCTAAAATTAGCCTTTTGAGTCCGAGTTGCATGGACTAGCTTTCACTTCTTCTTTAGAAGAGGTCAGTTGTAGCCCAGATAGAGCTATGGATCGGGGTCCAGTTCTGTGGGCTTTTTATTGATGAAGTGAAGGAGCAAACACACTCTCTTAGGAGGAGATATTTCAGTCTCAGTCTTAGCCACGCTAGTTCTACATCGCACATGCTCTGCCCTCTAATGGGCTTGTCTATTGGTTTACCCTGCGTGGCTCTGCCTCAGTACCTGAGAGACAATCTTTACACTAGCCACCTAATTGGGGGGTGGCATCTATGCAGCACCCTCAGCCCTATAAAGCCCCAGTGCTCTCGCTGCTCGTCTCCCTTTTTCACTCAGCCACCTTGAGAAGTGATCATCCTATGAACTTCATTCACCTTCCAGTGTTGCAGAAGAATTTACCTTCATCATGTCTGCTAGCAATTCTCACATCTCTTGTGCCTTGCATATGCTGCCGGCTGCCTCTCATGATTCCTGCTTTCTCTGCCTAGGTTGGCAGCACCGGGCTGAGATTGTCTCCGGCACTGCCTGTCTCACGCTGAAAAGCTGAAAGGGAATGTTTTTTAAATTTGGACATAGCTGTTCCCCTAACTGCATCCCAGTTCCTTTCAGAATGTACAGACATGACATTGGTCTGATTCTTGTCATCTCAAAAATGACTATATTTCCCAAGATGTTGAATTATTCCTTTTAAACAAAGGGGCAGAACTTATGGAAGTAATAGGCTAAAGCAACACAAAGCAGAGGCAGAAAAAAACCTTGAAATCTTCAAGCAACTGCAGTCACCCTGCTCCATGAGTGATTCAAACCTGTCCATTGAGAAAACATTGTATTTGAGGAGAGCTGAGGAGAGAAACTGGATTTTATATTGCAAGAGCTATGCCTCCTTTTCCTATAAGTATGAGTTAGTTACTGCATCAACTGATCCCTTGAAATTAATCTGCTATATTTCTGGCAATCGTAATATTTTATTCCATATCCCCTGGTTAGTTATCAACTTCAAGTACTCAACAGTGTGATTAAAATGTCTTTTGGCTTTTGAGCAAAAGACTCACACAATACCTCTCATTATTTATGAGAAATAAATGTTCATAGCAGTGTATTCTGCTGAAAATAGATATAGCTTTGGCTTCTTTTCCTACTCAAGGAATCAGAACCAGTATTATATAGAAACTAAGAATAAATAACTAATATTTGAATTTCAATTTGATTTGACATCATAAAAACAATACCCAACCCCAATCAAGGGTGTTTAATCATCCCTCACATGAGAAACACATTACGCTCAGCAGTTCATTAGGCTCATAAAAACATACAGTAAAAAAAATCAAGCACTTAAATAGGAGAGCATAAGCTTACACTCTAGTCAAGAATGTTGTCCATGTGTGTAGCATAACACAATACATCAAAAGGGAATATAAATATCAGTTTTTTATAAGGACTCTATCTGGAGCAATCTTTAGCAAAATAAAGTCTAAGCTTTCAAATACCATATGTCTAATTATACATCAGGTCTTTAGAAACCCCTACCTCCATTAGAGATGATGTGCCAACTGCAACATAGCCAGGCCTCATATGTATATTGTATGTATGACCATTGTCAGATATTGAGCACATAAAGCAGACAGTAGAACAGAAATGGGGTCAGACATCTGTTGTTGTAGGTTTAATGTTATACTCACACTCTGAATGCATTATTTCTGTTGGAGTTAAAGGACAAAAAGTCAGCTGAAAGTTTGCTGAAATTCATCAAGGTTCTCTGCTCCATGACTGTGCAGATAACTGTGCTCTTCACATTTCGTTTTGATCATTATCTAACTCTTGAAAACAGAGTTGAGCAGTTTTCAAGAAGTTTCTTCTGTTGTTTTACTGAACCTCTCTGGCCCTGTTTACACCTGGTATTAACATGCGTCTCGGGTGATCCGTTCACAAGTGGACATCTTTAAGTGTGTCTGTTTACACCTGGCATTAACATGCATCTCCACATGCGTCCTGAGTGACCACATGTGATCGGATCTCACTTCCCCGCTCTATATGCAAATAAACACGGACATCATTTCCGTTTTCAAAGACCAAATTCGTTTGTTATTCATCCAAAGCTGTGTTCAACTTGTTTGATAACAGGATAAATATTTAGGATATAATTAAATATTCCGCGTCGGGAGAGATAGAGAGAGATGCAGCGATCTCCCCGCAGCTGCATCTCTCCATTCAGAGACACCGTGTGCATTTAAGCATAAGATACAACAGCATAACTTCATTGATTATGCTAATGTTGATTAATGTTCTGTATTCTTCTACACATCCAGTAGGTCAGCTGTTACACACATAGTCCAGGTTCATACAGTGAAACTGTTTGGAGTAAAGCAGTCATCATCCTGATAAATCCTGAGCTCATTATGTTTAGCAGCGCAGCAAAACTAAAAACTGTCGTCATCAATTTGACAGGACAGAGCAAACTATCCAGCTACGTTTAGCTTCTGAAATATTTTTTTAGACAGACAAGCGAAAAATTAATGGTTAAATTTCTATTCTAACTGTCGATTTGAAGAGGGAAACTGGTTAGGTTGTTTATCCTGACTGTTATCAAACAAGTTGAACAGCCTTGGACAGAGGGTCCTGTGTCTAATCTGCCGAAAAATAGAGGACGTCAGTTGAGTAGGTGGTCCTTCAATGTCAGGGCCAAAGAAGTTGAGGTCTCGTTTCCATGTGTTGAGAATAGAGGTGCTTCCAAGAAACAAGCACATTTGTTTCCTGACAACCAAGCATCCATGCTGGGTCCGATCAGTATCAATCAGTTTTTAACTTGGTTTATACAACAGTCTGATGAGTCCCTGCAGGCACTGAAGGCATGTGGTACCTCAGATTCTTCCAGAAGTGTCTGTTTGAGTTGAGTTTGTGGGTTCCAAGAGAGGTTGTCTTCCACTTCAGAGCTCCTTGTTTCCTCTTTATAAAGTGCAAAGACTCTGGTAGGTGACTGTAATCCACCGGACCATCTGGTAGAATAGAACAGAATGGTGACCATATATTACAACAAACATATTGAGTGTATTAACACATGTATTGTATCAAACCTTGACAATCATTAGTAAAAACCATTTTAGCATGTTTCCCAGTGGCATGTTTCACAGCTTCTGGCCTTCCAGTTGTTAGTGCTCAACTTTGACTTTTAGTGTAACAAGCAAGTTTATCCCCACACTTGCAGCCCCATGTAACTTGTAACACACCAGAAGACAAAAGTGTTAGACTGATGATAAATGCACAGAGCTTTGCTATTTTTAAATCCTTACTACTAGTGGTGCAAAAAGGTTAAAGTTTGCCCCAAATATTGCTAAATATTGTAATATAAATCAAAGGGTTTATTCTCTACACAGATTTTTCCTCAGACTCACCATGTCAGGCTCAGCTCTATGTGGTCAAAATCTATCTAGAATTATGACCTTAGACTTAAATTTGATGTTTTTAAGTATGCTAGTAACATTGCTCTATAAGGATGGCAATGTGGGTCTGTCAGCTGGTCAGTCCTTCACTTTGCTCCAGACTAAAATATCTCTGCAACTATTGGATAGATGAATTTTGTTACAGGCATTCATGTCCCCCTCAGAATAGATTATCATCACTTTATAGCCTTATAGAGTCACTAGCATGACTGGAGACTCTTAGTTTTGTGAAACATAAAAAATGTCACAGCTGTAAGCTATCAGATTGGTCAGTAGTGACTGATTCCCAGAAGTTTCTTCAAACCTTTTGGGGATTTGCTCTGACACATCTGGGATACATAGTGCTGACTATAAGTTACTGTATCTATGAACAGAAGGAGATCAAACTTTCTTGTTAAAAAAAATTATGAAAGCTGGAAATCATATTAGAGTCTTCACAGATCCACTCAGATCCTAATAAGTGAGACCTGACCCCTGGACTCGAGTGGAGCCATATCCAAACTATATTCATTCTTACTAGGTCGAGTCAGGGTCATGTTCTATTGGGTCTGTGATGTATGTCTAATAACCAAGTGGATCCAAAAGTAAAAGTTAAAGTACATTGATTCTTAAAACACGTGTTTGTCATTATTTTGGACCACTGCTAATCATCAATAGCAAATCCTGCTGCTGTCAGTGCTGGTGTTCTCTCTGTATTTGTGTCCTTCATGAAGAATGTTTGAAAATTTTGGAACCATAAAGACCTCAGCTTGAGATGTCTGCAAAACACCATCCATTTGTGCCAGTGGGGTGACTACATTAGCCTAGATTGCTAAGTTTGGACTTAACTTCTCAGATGTGCGATCATATGCTCACTTATTGAAATGCATCCTCATGAGTCTGAGTCTGTCCTTACCTATTTCCACGAGAATCACTCGTGGTTCGTTCTGAGTCAAAGCGTCATGAAGGCCAACTTTCTGCTCATAGCACAGCTGGTTTTGGTCATTATGTATGGGACATGCCTCCTCTGTTTTGCCATCAGTAGAGGATTTTGCCTCGGCTGACAAGATGATTATAAGTCTGCGGCATCTCTGCACGGTAGACGCAATGAGATCATGCATTGCTGTAAGAGATTAAGCACAGGAAACAAATCATTACTGCAAGGTAAAACAGGAGCAGGACTACACCTCAACCACACCACTTCTGGCATTCCTATAAATACCAACCTAACCCTCTCCTCCTCTTTTGCTCTCATATTCTGCACCCCTCCCCCCAACCTATTCTTTCTTCCTGTTTCTCCTCTCCTTCCTCCCCTTGTAGGGTCCTGGGGGAGTTCATTGTTTCCCGGGTGCCCTATGAAGCCTCCCCACACCGCATTCAAGCAAGCAAATGGAAGAACATCGCTCATCAAACTTTTTCTTTAATAAATCATTTAAACACATCTTGTTGATGGTGTGGTCCTTAGTAGTGAAACTACAGTTGAACATTTTCCAAAGCATAGCATAAGCTTTTAGGCATATATCCATCTTCTTCTAGGCTTTTCAACTTTGTTTATTTTCTCAGTGTTAAAAGGTAAGTTCACCCAAATTACAAGATGAAATGTTATCTTTTGTGGTCTGTGGAATATTCTGAGCAACAAGGACAAGGAACAAGGTCTTTTTAATGTCATTTTAGAGCTTTGAGGGACTCAAACTGATTTCCATTAAACTCAGCATAAGGTTCAGAGGCAAATGTCACAAAATCTCAGCACATACTGTAAAACTGAAAACTACCTGCAGCTATTCATGTATTTACACTATTTACGCTAATTTACACTTTTGAATCTTATTTACATAATCTTTTTTCCAATGTCCACGCTTATTTTTTTATTCTCACTACATTTTTCACTTTTCACCCATCCACTAGATATCGGATGCTAGAGTGTCCTTAAATGAATCACTAAGTAACTCAGAAATTGTATAAACCCCTGACAAAATGAAATAAATAAAGGAAAAAAAAACAACAGTGCCATGAAAAAGTATTTGCCTCCTCCTCATACTAAATTGTTTCAGATCTTCAAAAAATTTGAAACTAAAACAAAGGCAACATGAGTAAACAATGGTAATTTTATTTACTGAAGCAAAAAAGTTATCCAACACCTACGTCATCCATGTGAAAAAGTAATAGCCCCTTGTTGTGTACCACAGAATATTGTGAGAAAAACAATAGAGAGAAGAAGTTGGCAAAATACGATGGCTACTTCAGAGTGAGAGTTTGCATGAGAGATGGCTTAATGCTGCATCCATATGAAAAAAAAGTAAAGTAAATGAGTACTAAACAGAAATGGAAACATCCACTTGATATGACTAACTCTGACTGATAAAGCCTCATATAAGCTTCACATCAACTTTTAAATGCATTTTTGCACAAAATGACTGTGTGGACACACTGTGGATTTTGGCCCCCATCAGTTACACTGAAAGCACATTTGAAGGGGATCTTTTAATAGCCAGTATGAACAGGAATAATGATTACAGTGAGGAAAACCTCTTTCACTGTTCATATGGACACCTGACTGTTGTTTGAAGACAGACTTATGACTTACTTGAACCTATCCTTTAAAAAGTGCCCTATGGATATTTTTTTTTACCACTAGTGGTGCTGTGATCTCCATTTTGTTTGTATCTCATGTTATGTGTCATGCAAATGTGTAGCACATGGAAGCCATACAGCAGGAAGTAGAGGAACAGGTGAAGGCTAGGCCTGCACATCAGATCGCCACATCTAATGGTAAGTGAAAATGGCTTTTACCTTAAAGTAAAATATATGTTTGTATGTATATCAAATGAAAGGATGTGTGTATGATTTATTAGACATCAAGGATACACAAAACACGTTTTGGTGAGAAAGGCTGGATGTAACCATAATTCTGCATGTTTACAATAAAATTCCTACTGTAATACACCTTAAAATGTGAAGCGGGTGTCTGTTCCTGACCTTCTCCAGGGCAGTCATCCCGTCCTCTGATGTACAGGGAGTAGCCATGTTGTTTTTCCAGCTTCTCAGGCAGGATCTGCAGGGCAAAGCTCTCGGCTGAACTCAAGGTGTCGGGATGGAGATAGCTCACAAAGGCGTCATACAGCTTCCCATCTGGAGCTGTACAGAAGACAAGATGAGGGCGACCATCATCGCATCTTTCAATTCTGTAGAATTCACTTCAACTACCTTAATTCTGCTTGTATAAATTCCTGTTGGTTTTATTTCCCATTTAACTAATTCTGTGTTCATTTCTTAATGGTTACACCTTGTTTGATTATTTTACTATGTCAAACAAGAGATGAAATTGAGCAATAAGCACGAGGGAAATCTTGGCAGTATCCAGTCTGATGATCCACAGAAAAGCACATATCCTCCTGATGAAATACTTACACTTGGAAAAATGTCTCATCACTTCCCTGGAAGCCAGCACCAAATTTACTTTAAAAAAGAGGAGGGCAGCAGCCAAGGCCAGAAGAGTCAAGGTGGCAGCAAGGCAAACAGCCACATTGGTGTAGAGGGCACTGTGGTCAGCTGGAGAGAGAGGGAGGCAGTCAAATTTAACCTCTAAATCTGTAGTTTGAGAACACATAAACAAAACTGGTAGTATTGTGGAAAGACTTTCAGGAATATTCCACCCTGTGGAAATCTTTCTAGGCAACCAGCAGTTTATTTGTACATCACATTTCAAACACAAAGGAATCTTGTGCGTCATATAAGGTTTAGGATTTCACTGTGTCTATTACATTCCTTTTCTTCAGTGAGTCCATTGGAGAATCTTTGTTTTTCTCTTTAAAGTTTATAGAGATCTTTAGACACACAAAAAGAGTGGCCTTTTTCTTTTTCTTTTTCCATGGTATGCTGGAAGCAGGTAATAGCAAGTATGTGTTTTCCTTTTTGGCCCCATTATGTGTCAGTGACACAATAAATTAAGACATGGATATGTGATTACTGTGCTGACTTTGTGTTTGGTAAGTGCAGTTAAAGTAGCCTACAGTATGTGTAACAAAGTATAATATAATAATTATGAAACATTATTTATACAGCATTTCATACAAAATATGCAATACAATGTTTTTCAAAAAAGCAGAAATAGGAACACTGATATTAATATTTCCATAAACAAATTAGTTTTAGTATTGTTAATACTATGTTCTGAGAAGTTTATAAGCAACATTATTTTAATTTGTACTTCACTAGCAAGAACCACGCTACAAGTTAACAAGTTAACTACATATAAATATGTGTTACATAGGTAACGGTCTCTGAAGACACCAAAACACCCATGTCCTTAAAGGTACCCTGTGGTGGTTTTTTATGAGTGGGTCCCTGTCTTGTTTGTCTCAGGCTTCCGCGTGACACAATTCACATTCCTGCCAATGGTTTCCCACTTTTCCAAAGATCTACAGGTGGCTGTAGTGTGGCACAGCCATGTGCCAGCAAAGGCAATGAAGAAGAAGACTGCAAGCCAGTAAGCATGGACGCAAACAATGCAGGATTTAAAATTCTTTAAAAAAAAAATGTTTTGCAAATGTTTTATGATGAAGGATATGCATTTAACACCTTTTTGTTAGACCTCAAGGATATACACAATGCATTTTCATGATGCACAATGAGTAACACTCAATGTAAACATGACTTATGTTTGTTTACATGAAAACTCCACAGAACACCTTTAAAGGTGAAAAAAATAATCAGAGAGAAGATAAAGCTCTGTACATAAAAATTGAATTAAGTACCTATAGTAGACAAAAAATACTAAAGGTTACAGAGCCATTAAAGTGTAACTATAGTGAAGTTGTCAAGATACACTATATGGCTCAAAATATGTGTACACCCTTTGAGTGGACATAAGTGATCGTTATGTAGATGTAATTTCAGGACCATGGGCATTAATATGCTGCTTCAATAGCCTCTGCTCTTCTGGTTTCAGATGTTCCAACGTGGCTCCTATCCAGCCACAGGAGCATTAGTGAGCTCCAGCACTGATGTTGGGTGATAACATCTGGCTGGCAGTCAGCGTTTCAGTTGGTCCCATATGTTTGTTGGGGTTGAAGTCAGGGCTCTGTACAGGCCATTCAAGTTCTTCCCCACCAAACTGGGAAAACCATGCCTTTATAGAACTGGCATTGTGCAAGGGGACATTGTTGAAACAGGAAAGGACCTTCCCCAAAGTGTTGCCACAAAGTTTGAAGAACACTATGGTCTAAAATATCATGTATGCTCTAGCATTAAGATTTTACCCAAACCATAAAAAACAAACCCAGAGATACACAAATCTACGTGGACAATGGTGTCCACATACTTTTGGCTATACACTGTAGTGTAGATAGACAGACAGATAGATGTGACACTGCAGAAACATTTTTGTGATTGTCATTTTCATTTATATGTTTATTCACATTTATGGCCTTTTTCTTTGCTTGCCCTTCTAAAATGTTTTGAAATTAATTTCAGTGATTTTAGGAGTGAACATTTACAAACACTGACATCTTATACAATGTGTAGAAGTTACAGAAGAGAGGAAAATACCTTCTTGAAGCCACACCACACCATCTTTCTCTCCAACTGGGCTCTTGACATGGCAGCGAATGGGAACATTCAGGAACTTACGAGGAACTTTAGAGATGGACAGAGTGGACAGAATGTACACCCTGCCTCTGACTTTATTACTAAAATGGACAGGACCAATCAATCAATCAATCAATCAATCAACAAATCAATCAAACAGTGCATCAATTAGTCAGTCAATTAATCAGGTAACCAAACAAGAAATGAAAATTGTGTTTAAAAGCTGCTTTAGAAATACTTAGCAATGAGGCAGAAAGATTACTTAAAATACAGCATTTGGCAGTTTTTTGAATGATAACCTGCAATCTGTGCACAAACTATTCAGGCTCTATGCAGTTCTGTAAGTTGTCTTGGTTTTTTAACTCAAAGATCACATGCTAGACGTCTTTATCGACTCTCAGCCTGATGCAGTGCACTGCAGTGTTGTATTGCAATGACGCAGCTTCAGACTTCAAATCCTTTTTCCAAGAAGTGCTTCTGTGTTTATCTTATTCAGTTCCAAGCCCCCTCCATGTCCATATAGAGGCTGAAACAGAACGGCAAGAAGCAGAAACTCACTATTCCTGGGACACATCAAGCTCCTCATGGTCCTCAGTGAAGTCCCCGTCAACAGTCCAGTATACGGAGGTGTCATCTTCCTCAGTGACGCCTATGTAGGCCACACATTTCAGGTCCACTCTCGCACCTGATCATCAGTAAAATTTATAAACAAAGCAGCTGTCACTGTACACATCCTGGTGTTTTGATAAAATTGTCACTGTCAGGTGAAAAAATCTTTAACTTTATTTTGATCAGTTAACGCAATACTGACCTTCATATCAACAGTAACAAAATCAGAAATCAATCAATAGATCACAAATGAAAAAGATTGTCATTTTAAAATATGATTTGATGTAAAACTTAACAACTGTCATGTCAAATTTATGTTAAAAAAAGACATTAATATATATCAGTCTTCTATTTTCTCAACTTCAAATTATCAAACAGTGGTAAAATTTAAGGTACCCAAGGCAATGTGGCACATTAGTAACATCTAAAACAGTCACATTTGTAGTAGATGATGTGTGTGTGTGTCACTATGGCAGTGGTTATGATTTAAAACAGTGTATTACTTGCCCACTTCAACCATGTTCACTGTCTCCTGAGGGTACACCACCTCAGGGCATGCCGAAACTCTTGGATCTGTTGGCACGAAGACACAAAATCATTGTAGTAGAAAAGATACAACACAGTACAGTACGATACATACTGAAACTGTGCTAACGGGAAAAGCCAGATAAACTGAAGATGAAACTTAAATGTCGGTAAATTAGCTGAGAGAATGCACTGACTCATAGATAAAACAGAAAAAAAAAACATTTTTTTTTTTTTACAAGGTTGCTTGACTTAACTCCCACAACGGAGCCATTGGAGAATCAAATGCCTTGATAACAAGCCCCTTAGCAGTAATATTAGTGGGAGTGAGTGTTGGTCATTCACTTTCCCCGCTGCTCTTACCTCTTGCAACTTATCTTATAAAATAATCCTAAAATAATAAATTTTGTAATCCAATGCATTTATTTCAGATGAATGACATTTCAGAAAATATAAATAATTACCACCATAAGTAGTTTTGTCTTTATCTTTTATAAGTAGAAGTAAATGAAAAAATATACTGAAATAACAAATAATTCTCAATCATGCAGTAAACCTAATGACACTTCAGGCTCAAGTGACCTACAGTACATACCGTTGTCAATATTCAACTGGATGCTGCGTGCGGAGGTGTAGCTCCTGCCGTCCAAGTAGACATCTACCAGGCAGGTGTATTTCCCAGAATCCCTCTCTGAGGCCCTAGGCAGCCTCATGGTGCCGTCCACTTCCACAGAGATGGGCTCCCCTTGTCGTTTCACAGGCTGGCAGTCCTACACAGAGAAGCACAGACTGTAATTATTGATGACAATAAGTAAGAAAAAGTAGCAGAATAATATAAAATAGGGAAAAGAAGAAAATAAGAAGAACAAAACATTTTTTAAAATTAGACATAATAATTTCATTAGACAACTCATGTTAAATTGGTTTAAAAATTCAAGTAAAACCAGGATACGCTCATGATAAGTTAAAGGACTATTTCTTCTTCTCATCTAAGTTTTGGCAAGAATTGTATTAATTCTCAAAATGTCAAACTATAACTACAAGAGTTCATGCTCTTTTCCTGCCATACTGTGCTAATATAATTATAATTGATAATAAAACAATATCAATCAGTGCTCTTACTGAGCGTCCTGCTAATCTGTGTCAATAGCAATTACGAAAACTTGAACTAAAACTTGGCAGTGAAAAGCATTGTTTTCAGTTGTTGGAAGTCACATGGAACACTGTGTTGTATAGTTGCTTTACTTTAAGACTAAGGCTGGCAATATACAATATTTTTCTTATTGTCAACAAATTCCATGAAAAGACCAAAATGATGCACTAATCCAACTCTCAATACTTTCCGACTTCCCATCCCTGTCTGTGGCATTGAGCCAAAGCATCATTTGTTCCTACTGTAGATGTAAATCCTTAAAGAGTAATTGAATACTCTCTGAACATCTTGTTTGTGCTGACCTACAGAGGTTTAACTTCTCATCTGTCTGCAGTGATGTCCAGGTGTACTTCAGGACCCCTTGATATTAGTGCTGGGTGTGGTTACAGGTGCAACAAAGCACATCTCTGACCACACCCAAAAACTTTCAATCACTGTGTTTACATGCACCTAAGTAACCAGAAACCAGGTTATATGCAGGGCTGACACACTGACCATGAGACTCATGCAACTGACATTTTTCACATGCTCTCAAGCCACACATCCATTTTCTCACATAGTGAAAAATAAATTCATAACTGATAACGTTGCAGTGAAAAGAGGACACTGACAGCGTACACACAGAGAAGACAGAGCAGCACAGTGCATCAGCAGCACTGTGCCGCAGCGAGTTAGTCAGACCATTGGAGGGGAAGTGACAAATATGCACAAATCTATTATACTGTATATGTATTGTACTTTATTCCCATGCATGCTGCTCAGAGTAATCTCAGTCATCAGCAGCACAGCGTCTCTCCCTCTCCTCTCGCACAGTGTGCACGCAGGCAGGAGTGAGAGTGAGTTACTATGGTTACAGGCACACTTGTGTCTCTGTCACTCTGAAACTTTATCCCAATAATAGGTTTTGTAGGTTAGTTATGAGGCAGTTTCATTCATCCAAATTGTTTGTACTTTGTTGCAATTGTTAGACTTTGAAGATGGCTTTGTGAGTACTGAGAATAGCAACTCTAAGGTTTAACATTGTTTAACCAGGTTTAATTATCCATATTATATTGTGATTTGTTGTAAGACTATTTCATTTATATAAATTGTTTGTTCTTGTTTGACCTTGAAGATGGCCTGGTAGACTGCAACCTGCTACCACTTAAGGCTACATAATATTTTTATAAATACAAATTCAAATATGAAATAGCCATTCTTCTAATAATCATTTCCTGTCCTGATCCACCCAACTATATACTGTTCTTGATGCATTCTTGGTTTTCATAGCACCCTCGATCAAACTAATCTAGACTAGTGCAGGTGTCTGTTTTTTTACTTAATCCAAGAGTTAAGGTGGTGTAGAAATGCACAAAATTTGTTTTAAATTACAACTTTATGTGTCTTTCCAAGTTTGCACCCCCATTTTAAAACATAACCAGGAGCCCATGGTGAGGAGCACAGATCTTTCTTATCCTATGTTTTGAAGAAAAATATGTTTAATATCTGGAGTGTATATCAAAAATGCTACCCAAAAAACACAAATTAGCAAAAAGAAAAAGTCTTATGAAAAAGGTTTTGGTTCATTAATCTCATTCCAAGCCGAAGTCAAAACTTGGCAGCCCTGTTATATGAATAATAGAAGAACATGTTTACATGCACTGTAGTAACCTGGTTTCTGTAAATCTGCACATACGTGCAGAAGATCAGAAACCAGATTTCTCATCCAGCTGCAAGTCGATTAGAAACCTGGCTACATGTGTACATGGCAGAATAATCTGCATTCTCCAGGAGAAATTTACCAGGGGAAACCAGCTGTCTCTAATCCTCTTTCCAGATTACAGAAACCAGGTTTCTCGTTTACAGTTAAGAAATCAGCTTTCTGGAGAAAGATGATTGTAACCTGGTTACTCAAGTGCATGTAAATGCACTGTTTATAGCAACCCTTATTCACACAGAGGAATTTGGTGAGGGTTATTTTCAGCTGTGGGTTGATACACATTTGGTACTGCGGTGCGTATTTACAGCAGCAAGTCTGTGCATGCGTGACTCACTGATGTTTTTTGAATAGTTTTGGGACAAAAATGTGAATATCAACTGATGCGGGTTTCCTGCTGCTATGTACAGTATGCTGCTTGAATAGAGAGTGGTTTGGGACTGTGCCCTTTGGTTTCTCAACTCAATGTGGGTTCCTTCCTGACTCAGATGAAAAACTACAACAACAGCAAAACTATGGCAACCAATGTAAACATCCTCAACAGATAGGGCAGATGTTTTGTAACCTTCAATGTTGGCACACGTCCACATGTTCCTAACAATAAGGGGCGGTGTTGCATTTATCAAGCCAGAATGTACTGGAAATATTGCAGAAACCTCAAAATAGTTATGTGTTTTCAAGCAGAATTAAGTTATAGCCTATAAAAAAATCTGAGGCTTATATAATTTCTGCTTTTGCCATTCATATGCTTTTAGACACACAATAAGACACATAAATGCAGTAAAAAGAGCACATAAATATCAGGAAGTGTTTATACCTTCAGCCATCGTATGTTCTGTGTCTTATTCAGTCTGATGATCTCGTTCTGTTGACAAGAAACACCTCTGCTGACTCCCTGGGTGATGGGTTTCGTATCAGCTGGATCAGGACACTCTCCACTCGACACTGACACCCCTAACTCCATTCTCAATAATTTATCTTCTGTCCTACAGAGGAGATTAACATTGAGACATTGGCAGGAAAGGCCAGCCTGAGCTGCAGTAACACATGACCTGTATGGGGCTTGACTGTACTTTGGCAAATTTAGACTAAACTGTCAGTTGATTTTTTTCCCCCAATATTTTATTATTGCTCTTGATAATCTTGATTATCTTATTGTCTTTGCCTTGCTCCTGCTCCTTTTCTTCTTCATATATATTTTTTAATTTAAATGCTCATATTTTTCTGATTTCTTTACTGTATCATTTTTGTTCCCTTTTTTTGTTCTGTGAATTGTTTTTTGTATTTTGTATTGCTTAATAAAAACTGAGAAAAAAAAAGTCCACATGAGAGCTCTCAAGCACATATTGATTTCACAGCAGCTTTGAGCTGTGTCTGTGTGTCGGTAAAGGTGGGCATTGGTACTGGGCTTGTATCTCATTTCTATTTTTGTTTGGTCAATTTTGGTTGTTTTTTAAATTTTGCTTTAAACACTACATTTCCTATCAGCCCTATTACCACCTGTCTGACTGCTCTTCCAAATTGATGTGTCAAAGTGAATTCGATAATGGTTTTAAGACGTTAGAATACTTCACACAGCAGCTTTGTGCTCTCATGCAGTCTTTAAGGGTCAGGATCATTTGCAGTCAAACCTACTAAGTCATACAGGTGTTTTTATACCTTATCTCACAGTTGTAGGTTCCATTATGAGACATCTGCAAAGGCAGAAACCACAGTAACCCGTCCCTGACTTCCACTCCAGCAGGCAGGCTCTGGTTGTGCTTCCCCCCTCTACTCCAGGTCACGTTGGTGTGAGCAGCACCAATGAGGCACTTCAGCAGAAAGAGATGGCCAGCACTCACACGGAATGTATCTATCTTCTCCCTGTGGCCTGGATGTAACAGTACAAAGGGAGACCAGTCATTTATCCTGCAATGCCAGGGGTGAAAACTTCACATTCACACACCGGTACACATGCATGAACAGTAGACATAACATTTCTCAAGTAGATGGAGAAGAGTAAGAAACACAAAGCCAGAAGTGTGCTCTGGCACAAATGAGCATCAAATCAGCATCACTTTTTGTGATTGTGTCTATTTTGACAAAGATCAAACTTAGAAAAATTGTAGACATTTACTAATATCAGTAATCACCAGCTCTTAGGCCAAGGCAAGGTTTAGAAAATAATAAAGAATTGTGTACAAGCTGCTTAAATAATTAAATGTTTTTCTACCTTCTAAAAAAACGAAGCTGCCCAGTTTAGCTCTGACCACAGAGCCGCACCACTGCCATACAGATCACAAGCAATGATGATGCGAGAGAGATGGTCCAAATTCAAGTTTAAGTGCGCAACTAGATACAGCAACAAAATATATATCCAGTTTTGGGGAGAATAATCCGTTTTTACAAAAAAGTTTGAAAATGAATCATCAGGTACAGAACAAATGTGGGGAGATTCATGAATTTAAAAGATTAGATTACAGCTAGTACATCAAAGGCAGGAAAACTGCAGCCAAACTCAAAACTGATTGACTTAATGCCAACACTCATGAAACAACACATTAAAAAAGGCTGTGGAGTGAAATGTCTGTTTGATGCCACACTCAGTCATTTTTAACTGTAAAATGATGTAGCCTACACCACAGACCTCATTTCCTAGCCAACCCTGGAAACAATAATTCAAAAGAAAGTGCCACTGATGATTTATGCAAAGAGCTTAACCTCTTACACTCCACAAGGACACCAGCATCTTTGGCCAACATTACTGTCTTTCAGAGGCTGTAGCAGGCTCAGTTTTAAAGCTAAAGGGAAGATTCTGATGTTATATGTAACTAGACGACCTAAGGCATCTGATGGTACCATGTCACGTAACCATGTCGTGCTAGCTTGTCAGGAAGGGGGCTAAATTACATTCCAGATTTTGGTAATGGAAAAACTGGCATAATTTGAATAGGCACCTAACCAAAACACAATGTTTATTACAGATTTATGACCAGAAAAACTTGAAGCAGTGCTGAGCTGCATCTCAATCAATCTTCTGGTCCCCAGCTTTCAGATGATGTACACCACTTCTATGTGGCATATACTGTTGGCCTGCTATCTCCCCCTAAAGATCCCCTGTCCCCCCCTAAAAGAGACAAATGGGTCTATGGTAGGGAGGGGCGGATGGCAATGTGTAGTTTACAAAAAATCACAAAAATCATGTTTATCCTTTTCTGTAGAGGTGTACTCTATATGCTGTAGCCTTCTTAGTGTTCTTTATATGGTATGTGCTCTACGCCCTCATGCTTTTACTCTCACCTCCGCATAGTGACACTGCTGCATTACATCTCGGGCAGATAGGGTTAAAACTTTGAGCATTATCCAAGCTGCAATGTCACAGCTTGAATAAACCAGTAGACCAGTGAAAAATATAAAAACACCAACAAAAAAGATAAAGGGAGCTACAGCTTAAATTAGCTTTTTTAAATTGCTGATCATAGCTAATTTTTGTAGTGGTTAGTTACAGTCTCATACAGTATGATATACAGTAGTTAGCTCCTTTATATAGCTACATCAATTTATTTGTGTTAATACTGGATTTTGTTGACAGTGGGCATTATCATTACCATCAGAAATTTAGATAATTGTAATCAAAGCTTGTTGTCCATATGGATCTTCCAGCTCAGATACTTGTATTTACTGTCTTGCTTGAACAGAGCATGAGACGGATTTCAGTAGGCGGGCTACTTAACATAAACTATTGATGCACGACTATTAGTTAAAAACAAGGTTGATGGAAACCAAACTGGCTTTAGAATTGAAAAAGAAGCAAATTTTGAAATAGACAACTACAATAATAAAATAATGGAGGAGTGAAGACGTATTTTGACAACATTTTTGGAGGATGTACATGCAGGCAGTAGGAGTAAAGTTGCACAATTGACTGCAATTCTGGAGTTGATACTGTCAACTCGTTACACTCCATTTCCATCTTCAGTCTGACTCTCCCCTCTTCTCATTTCTCAGTTTGTACATCCTCGATTCCTTTCCTCGCGTCTTAGTCCCTCCCACCTGAGATACGAGCGGAGGAGGCGAGGAAGAGACACGAGGTGAGAGGAGTCGAGGCAACAGGCATTTAACAAAACGAGACATCCTCGTAATATAACATGCGGCAGAGCTGCATCACCTGTCCTTTGTTTTGTTACAGCCTACCGCTGTATTTAATGATCTCTGACAGATGAGCATAAGTGTTCATGGCAACTTATATATTTACTTTTAATTCAATATATGATATAATAATTTAATAATATATATGATATAATAAGAATGTCACAGCTGGATGATCACAGCTGGATCAGCTGTCAGTCGGCTTTAAGAGCTGTAGAGACTCTTGATGGAGTTTGTGTCTGCACCGCACACATGTGCACTGTGCTGACACTAATTAAGGTTCACAGTTATCACCGCTAGAGCAGCTGTTTTCTCTCTGCAGCCTGTTACTTGTTTAACAAACACCTAAATAAAAACCTGCATTCTACATTTATACTGTGTCCTGCTCAGAGGCACAGGAACCATTTCTACTCGCAGAATGCTTTTATACTATTTATTGATTATTTGCATCTGTATTTTTTGATAATCCTGATAGTGAATTCATTATTTAATAACCCATAATATGATCAAGGTGTCCTCTGAACACTGGAAAATGTGTATTTGGCTAAATGTTTCAGGGAAAATGGAAATTATGTAACTCATATCAAATCCGACGCTCAGGAATTTTCAGCCTCACATGTGACTGAATGGAAATAACGATAAATGGAGTAAAATATAAATGTGTTTAACTGTTATTATGGATAAAGCCTGATAGAGTCAGGAAGAATCTGTCTGTCAGCAAGAAACAGTTTAATGGAGGAAATAACAGGATGAAAAGAAAAATCTTTCTAATAAATGAAGAAAGTTGTTGATGGTTATTTTGTTGATCAGACCGACAATTAACAGAGTTTTAACTATATGATGAATCAGAAAACAAGTAGCCTAAAGCATAAAACTTGGGAGTGATACACTTAAATTTAACCTGTAATCTGTCTCCGCTTCGGCATGAAACTCAGTCTGATCAGCTGCTGCGTCCTATAAATAACTGATATCCAATATGGGGGCGTGTCGGCTGATAAAACACTTCCGGGAAGTCTGCTCTGTTTTCTCGCTCCTCAAAGATCCCTCCTCGCTCCTCGCTCCTCCGAGCAGAATAAGAGGGTACATCCCAGGTCTCTTAAATTGCATCCACGTTTCCCTCACTTGCATCTTTTCCTTGCGTCTTAGTCCCTCCCACCGTGGATGCAAGAAGAGACGCAAGGAAACCAAGCGAGGAGAGAGGAAACGAGGAAATTTGTTTTAAGAGACATGAGACGTCCTCTCCTCTGAAGCGTCATGTGAAGCGACGTCCGTTTCTGATGACGGCGACAGCCGATCACAGCTGGATCAGCTATCAGTCGGCTTTAACAGCTGTAGAAACCATTTCTACTGGCAGAATGCGTTTATACTATTTATCGATCATTTCCATCTGTATTTTTTGATAACCCTGATCATTCAATAACCCAGAATATGATCAGGGTGTCTTCTGAACACTGGAAAATAAGTATTTGGCTAAATGTTTCAGGGCAAATGGAAATGATTTAACTCATATCAAAATCGACGCCCAGGAATTATCAGCCTCACATGTGACAGAATGGAAATGACGATAAATGATGTAAAATATAAATGTGTTTAACTGTTATTATGGATAAAGTTAAAGTCAGGAAGAGTCTGTCAGCAAGAAACAGTTTAATGGAGGAAATAATAGAATAATAGAATAGATGAAGAAAGTTGGTTATGGTTCTTTTGTTGATCAGACCGACAATTAACAGATTTTTAACTATATGATTAATATATAAATAAATATATAAATATATAAATACATAAAACTTGGGAACGATACACTTACACACGTCAAAATGGCGCATCAGGAACAACTTCCGATTCAGGCGAGGAGCGAGGAGACATAAAATAAGAGACTTGAGACCATGGATGTATAATAAGAGCTCTTATAATACATCCATGCTTGAGATTTACCCAGCGTCATAGATGCAGATTTAAACGCACAATATGTAATTTCAGCCGCTAGGGGTCTCTCAATCAAAACAATAACAAAGGACGGAGTGTGATGGCGGTGTGAAGTAGCAATGGATCATGGGAGTTGTTGTCTTCGTGAAACAACCAGTTTCACCAGGATAGAATTACTCCAGTGTTCATCGTTCGGGATGTTTTTTTACCGGGAGCCGAATTACCCGCAGAGGTCTCCTCCTCTCCAAAACAAACGGACCCGGCGATTACAGGTAAAAACACTGAATAAAGCAGTTTAACCTAAAACAAAAAAATCTTTCTCTGACGGTAGTTGGCGAGCACCGGACGCCCGGTACAGGATGTTAGCTGAGCTGCTGCTAACACTTGTTTGGACTATTTCTCTCATAACTTCAGATCCAGACGTTCGGCAGGTTTCTCCCGGGAGCCGAATTACCCACAGAGGTCTCCTCCTCTCGAAAATCAAGCGAACACGCAGATTGAAATCGTTAAAATACTAATTAAAGCATTTTCACCTAAAAAATCAATGTTTCTCCGACGATATTTGGCTAGCACCGGGCTTCCTAGAGGGGCCGAGCTGCTGCTAACGTTTGCCCAGTTTATTTCTCTGATTACTTAAGATCCAGACGTCCAATTACTAAAATCCTTCTTCCGGCTAACAGATATAGTAAAAAACGACAAAAATGTATCACGAAAATGTGGCTTAAAACCGAATAAAAGTCGACTTCTAGCAGTTTCTAGTTTCTGTGGAACAACCACAACGCCGATGTATTATCTTGTAGGTGTGTAAGTTACTCTTTGGTAGACGCCACTGTAGCGCACAAATACAGCGCCGACGTGTGCATCTTGTGCACTATACTCTTTGGTAGAGGGGTATGACGCCATTGACAGGCGACCAAATGAAACGGTCCATTACTTTTATTAAAATTACAGATTTCTCTGGGTTTGAAAATTGTAGGAAACATTTGGGATAATATAAGTACACAACTCAACAAAATATACCACATAGGTCAAGTTGGTTTTAGACATTTTAATGCGAAATAATTACATATTATAGCTTTAATTGGTTTACAAGCTGTTTTGCGTATTTCTCAAGCGGCAACCTCTGGGGCTGTAAAATGATGCCTATGCGGAAGTGCCAAAAACTGCAGTTCCTTGAATGGCCACTTGAGGCTGGCTCCAAAAGCAAGTCAATCCCCATAGACCTCCATGTTAAAATGCCCAACTTTATAGCAGAAATAAACATGTTAAAGCCTGGTACAAAAACCGGTTTAGGTCTCTATAGCTAATTTCCCCTTTCATGACAACTGTACCAGGGTGAATTTTTTATAACTCGCCCGTTTAAATTTTATTAAGCCGTAAAGTTATGTATAATGAAGGACATGGCTGCTTTGAGTGACAGGTCCACCAGCGGCTAGGTGGCTTGTTTCAGCCATTCGGCCCGCCTCTTTGCCCATTTTTGATTGGCCGGGAATTAGGTGGAGTCAGGCACTGCCATGGTGACAGCCTGAGCCGCCCACTTTGAGCTTCAAAACTGCTCTTCAGAAACCAACAGGTGACGTCATGGTAACTACGTCCATATTTTTATACAGGCTATGGTATTTCTCCTATGATTTCTCTCAGTAACATCACCGATAGCAGGTGCTAACAGACTAAGCTAAAAGTGTGTCCGTGGCGTTGCACTACCAGCAGTCCGGATGGAGGAGCTGCTGTCTGTGAAAACTACGACTATGGTCCCAAAAAGAAGTAAAACTACAACTGTGGTATCAAAAAGAAGCAAAAATGCAACTGCGGGTCCATGTAACACTTCAGTTTTACATATAAAAAATGAAGTTCAAGTGACCATCTCACCATTCTCTCACAGGCTTTACTTGACAGCTTTCCACCCTGAGCGTGACGTCAGAGGAAAATAACCATTGTTTGAATATGGTCCATGCAACATGTTATTAACAACAGATATATGGTATACAGTACCTTTTGATATTTCTGTGTGTCATTTTTCTTTGTCATCCCCTGACATTTTCCTTTCCTTTCTGTTTCCAATACATATTGTTGTAGTACTTTCTTTGTTCACTACATGAAGTTTGGGTGTATAAAGAGAAAGACTTGCAGGTGCCAGTATGTGTGAGTACAAGTTGCTGTGTGTCTATTGATTTTTCCTGATTAAAACTTGTATTGACATGCAGGTGCTTATAAGTGGAGCTTCACCTCTGTGTGATGCTGCCATCTGGCATTTGATATTAAGGTGGATTGTTGGCAAACAGCATGATTTTTACATAAAATGATAATTAGGTCTCCACTATGTGTCAGGCCACAAGCCATTGTGTTCGTAATCTGCGGATGATGTCTTATATCCAGTTCTTGACATTAGGGAAGCAGTTTGTGTGTTTCTCTGTATGTGTGTGCTTTTATTTTATTGTACATTTTTTTTAAAGATAAATCTTTAAATAACAATAATAATAATAATAATAATAATACTTTTTTTTTAACTTTGTCTTTAAACTGCTTGGTGCTTGGCAGGCAATGTACTGTACAATCACTGAAAGCAGCTGCCTGCTGACACAAACATTTCCCAAGGATTGTCAGATGATTTCTAAAAACAGGAATTTATGCAATCGGACTACTGTAAAAGACACAGTATAATCACATGAAAATTATACTAATAGGGGCTTTAAATAATATTATACAGAAACACATCTTGATATTTTGATATTACAGGAACAGTTTGGTTCGTCAGAGTATAGTGTATTTTCCTGGAATATCAACTCCTGTATGTCCTGTCCAGTTGTTCTTCAAGCAATGAGGATGCACCCTGTTTGCCAATGACAGTCACATATGATGTAAATCCATTATAGGCAAAGTTACAGTAAATTATGTAAGAGGGATCATGCAGTGCTTATATGACACTATTCGGACATGACATTTCTACATGAGAGAATACCGGGTGCAGTGGAGGAAGAAGTACTCAGATCCTTCACTTAAATAAAAGTACCAATACAGCAATGTAAAAATACTCCATTACAAGTAAAAGTCCTACTTAAGTAAAAATACATAAGCATTATCAGCTTGATGTAGTTAAAGTATTGCAGTAAAAGTAGTGGTTTGGTCCCTCTGACTGATATATTATTATATATGACATCATTAGATTATTAATAGTGAAGCATCAGTGTTAGAGCAGCATGTTACTGTTGTAGCTGCTGGAGGTGGAGCTAGTTTACACTACTTTATATACAGTTAGCTAGTTTAGTCCAGTGGTTCCCAACCTAGGGGTCGGGCCCCTCCAAAGGGTCAGCAGATAAATCTGAGGGGTTGTGAGATGATTAATGGGAGAGGAAAGAAGAAAAAACAAAGTTCTGATACACAAATCTGTTTTCAGTTTTTGGACTTTTTTTCTAATCTTTGATTTTTGGTGAAATATTAAATTAAACCATGTGAGAAGTTTAAAGGGAAAAAATCACTATTTGGTGGAGCTGTTAACAACTCATAGACATGTGAAATGTGACTCCGACTACACACTGCTTTTTGTAAGATGTCAAAAGCCAAAAAGGTTGGAAACCACTGGTTTCATCTTTAACAGTGTGTTGGATTTTAAAAACTTGTTATATTCTCCGTTTTGTCAAATCTTCATCTGAAAAGTAACTAAAGCTGTCAAATAAATGTAGTGGAGTATAAAGTACAATATTTCCCTCTGAAATGACTGATGTATTATTCCTTCAGTAAGCCCAATTTGAACTGCCTGTCACCTCTCTATTTGGTCAGTATGACATTATTGTTGTACGATGCAGAGGTGTCAACTGTGAAAAAATAACTCAATTGCAAAATATCAAGTTCACACTATCCTTTTCAGGACAACATGTTTGCTTAACTGACTCATTTGCCATGGAAATAGTGCGTCCTTGAATGCTTCAACAATGAGACTTTTGAAAATGTCTAATTATAAAATGTGCTTATAATTAGAGGGCAGTAATTAGAGTGCTCACTGAAAGAAAACCAAGCTGCAGTTAAGTAGTTCTTGTCAAGAGTAAAAAAATCTTGTCTTTCATTGATTTCTGTAGTTTCATTCTCCTGCACAAAGCTGGAGGATACTTCATACTGAGTGAACAATTTCCTTTTTAACTCAGTTCTGACGTCTTTCAGACAAGGGACTTCCTGGAGACTCAATCATAAAAGTGTGAGAAAAAATATTTGCCTTCTTTGACCTATTTAATCAGTAGAGGAGGCAGAGTGAAAAAACCCACTGACTTTGCAAACTTTTGCATCTGCTCATAGGTTTGTGAGCACGTTTTACAGTAAGCCCCTCACAAAAATAAATGTCTGTCATGAGATAGACATAGTGCATGAGAACTGCTTCACACTATTATTGGCAACTGTCTATATTTTCATATTATGCTATTGTCATTGTGTTAATTGACTGAAGGCAATGTGATCAGAGGATATGAACCCACATGTGGTCTGCTACTGCTTAGCTGTCACTCTGTCAGAGACTTTCCACGTATACGTATACATGATAATGCATAAGATGCAGAAAGAGCCATGGACAACAGTGACAGTGCAGCCCTCAGATGACAGCAAGGTCTTAGTTGGACATTTCATAAAGAAAATCTAATATCAACTTTTCAAAGTGTAACAAGCTGGAGGTGGAGCAAGCAAACATAACAGCCTGTAGAGGCCAATGATAAAGTAACAACACAACAGTAAGGATTATAGTTTATCTTTTGTGGATATTTAATATTTTTATATATTATTTATTAGAATCTTTAACTTCCCTCAGTAAACAAAACGAAGCTTTTGTCATTTGGAAGAACGCAGTGCATTTATATCAAACTGCAGCCTTCCTCTGTCAGATTTTCAAAGGTACCGACATACAGAAGGTACACTGGAGAGAGAAGAGTTTTGTTTAGCTTTATTCTATTTAGACAAGTCATAAATATATTTTGTCCCACTGACCAATAGATAAAAAATACAACGAAATAAGTAGTCTCAAAACTGGCATCATAAGTTGGCAATCAAAGGGATGGGGTGTGGTAGCATTTTACTAAATTCAAATCTGGTATCCAATCCAATTATTGAACCTGAATCCTTTCAAAGCCCTAATTGAATTGTATTAGATTTACTTTTCAAAATGTGCAAGTATCTAAAGGCTAAAATAACTACAACTCCAAGATGTCTAATCACCTTTCCTTGGATGAGAAGACAATAACACTACAGTCTTTAGTGACAGCCTAATTCATGTTCACAGCCTGTAGCTACAACCTGAAAATAAGATGAGCAGCATAATATATGAAATGTTAATTAAATATAGCTGACACATACAGTTAACAACCAGCCAAACATACTGTACTTCACCAGTTATTGTATTCCAAATACTGAAGGTCCTGATTCAGAACTATGTGATAAAAAGGTTCAATAAGAGATTCATTAGAATCAGAGGAAATCTGGTTATTTTGCCAACTGAGAACCGCATCCAAAATAAAAACAGAATATGAGCGTTTGCACCCCCTGAACTTTGGCACTAAAAAGACTGTAACCTTGAAAGATATTTACTTGATTTGACTCATTTGAGCGATTGAAGCTTCATATTAGCTTCAGATAAACTTTTAAATACATTTTTGCACAGAAGGAGGACTGTGGATTTTTTCCCCCATCACTTATATTGTAAGTGTATTATGAAGGGATCATCTAATGGTCAGTATGATCAGGAGGAATGATTACAGCAAGAAAAACATGTTTCACTGTTCATTTGGCTCCTGAAAAATTGTGAACCTGTCCTTTAACAAACACGTTTCTCAAGTGCCTGTTCTACAGCTTATAAACATGAGAAGCAGTGCATCGCAACTTTCAGTTTAATATTTAACAAATGTGGTATAAATACTGTATGTCCCTGTCATAAAACTTAATATCTCTTTTCTTCATGTTAGTTCTGTGACTGGAAGAATACTGAAAGTGAAAATGTTCAAAGCTAAGCGTCAGCAAATCATCAAAACAGCATTCAGCATTTGACAACAGCTTTGTGTTATAGATTTCCTGTAAAGCAGCCTCAGTCTGGTTTTAGAATTTCAAACAGCAGTATCTTTTTTTCAGTCTGTACAGCACTTAGAAGTATTGTGATGATCATTACTCACTGTGTGTCACCGTGAACATCAGAGACAGCAGTGAAGCCAGAGAACAGACCCAACCTGCCACTTCCATGGTCTCTCGTCTATGGAACTGGACAGGTTACATTTCATTTAAGTTCTGTGTCATTTCTCAGACATGGCTCATGCTCTCAGCCACACTGAGTTTCTTGACACATTTCCTGACAAGATTCAGCTTCCAATAAAGGGAAGTGAAAGATTTACACAACTGTGACAAGGAAGACAGGGCAGAAACACTCCCAGTAAAGTCCCAGGAAGTTCCACTGACTGCTGTTAATTCAGAGAAGCTCTTTGTCTGTCTGTCATTATCTGAAGCTCTCTCAATCCACCTTTTTCATAATGAAACTGATTCAGCTGAGTTTGTCATTCATTATTTTCGTATTCAGTATTCTTTTCAATTTGTGGTTGGTATCCTTTAATATGACTGAATTTCACTCAAATATTTATGTTGTATCTTGGAGAAAATTACAATAGAGTTGCTGTGCTTCTTTTATAATAAATCACTAGCATGTAAGAATTAATTTGCATCAACACCAGTATCCAAAACAGTTAGGTTTTTTTTGTTTTTTCTTTTTGTTTTGTTTTTTGGCACCAATGAATTGCAAATCACATACCAAAAACGGTAATTATGGGTAATGGTTAAATAATAGATCAATACTTCTCATGATGTCAAGAAGAAGGACTGACTAATGTAACATATCAGAGTATTTATAGTTAAGTTAATTTGCAACATTTGTCCCTTTTTATAAAAATACATATGATGTGCTATTAAAAAAATACTTACTCAAATATAAAAATAAACAATTATACAAATAAACAATTGTAATGTATCATTAAATCAGATAAAATTCCAAAGAAAGTCCCTGATCTTTTTGCACAAATATAAATATTTACCAGGTTGCTATTTTGTGACCCTCATAAGCCCACATTGACCTAAAAAATCCCATGGCTGCAAACTATCTGGGCTGCAAAGCTTTTATTAACATTTATAATTACAGACTTGGTGGCTATTTTTTAATGAATAAACTTTTGATTTTGTCACTGCTTGGACTGTTTTAATACTAGTAAGAGTTTTTTTTCCTCCTGTGAGTGCTCTTCAGTTATGGGAATCCTTCCCTTAATGTGTGCCTTAAAACTGGCAACCCAAATCAATACATATATAATTACTGAGTTAAAATATTGTACTGAAATAATTTTGGCCAAGATACTATGAATTTTCTGTTAGCTTAGTGCCCTCAGACATCCTTTAATTTGCCTTGATGTAAAGTGGTACCCCACAAAGAACAGTGAAGCCGATGAAAATCTCTGTATAACAGACAAACTCTTAGTCCCTCTACAATAAAACTGCTGAACATTTGAAATATATCAAAGAGGCGTTGAGACATACAGACACACTGTAGGTAGAAGGATTATAGCAGCAATATACTTATTCCAGTGGATTTAAAAACTGTTGGTTATAAATTCAGTATGGAGTACCAAAAGGTTTAAGGAACACTGGGTATATTATATGTAATATGTAATTTTGATGAACTTACCAGGCTGAGTGTGAAGACTTAAGGAGAAGTTCTTATTACCTGTGCTGAACTTCTGAAGAGCAGCTGGGTTTTCCCTCCTCCTCTTTTCAAACCACTCAATTCTGCTCCACAAACGTCTGCGTCAAATTTCCACTCAACAGAAAAAAACACCTCTTGCTTTGCAGTGTTTGTGCGCTGCAGCGGTTCAGTGGAGCTTTGATTCAAATGTAGGCCATCAGACCTCAGTTGCTTCAGATATGAATGTAACAGCTATAGTATATTGTCCCAAAGCCAGAACTACTTCAAGAGTGTGTCAGTTATTCGTTCATACTTATTTAAGAAATTCCAAAATAAATTTTATGTCAACATTTTGTGTTCTTTTACTTTTAAGATACTTCTTCTTTGATATGCGCTTCCCTCTCAAAAACAGAAAATCTTTACTGATGACCTCACATGTGAGAACTGGTACCAAGAAACCCTCCAACCAATAAAAGCATCATGGATTATTTAACAGTTACCTCATCTAATCAAACTGCCTCTCTCTCCATATCTGAAGTTACATTTAACTTGTGTCTTGGAAAGACCAGATAAAGAGTATTCAAAAGCTAAAACCATCATGAAAAGTAAGTTGTGCTTTGTAAACTGAAGGTGCATTCAAAGACACTCCAACAACCAAAATTTCAGAGACAAGTGCCAAACAGTAACTGTTTTAATGCAATAAACATTTACAGTATCCTCCTTTTCATTCTCACGCCCTTGTTTGTTTTGTAACATACATGAAATAAGTCCCTGTTTGCAAATGTGTTCCTACATGACAATTATGTAACTTAAATAAGAATAATGTGAACTGTGATTAATTACCAGCTCAAGTAACTTACAAGTCTCTGAAAGCTCATTTACACAGTGTACAGAAGTAAACAATATACACAGTTTGTAGGTTATGGGCTAAAACATGCAAAATCACTGGTGCTTCACTGTATTTGTAATGAAAAAGGAGCAGGTTAGGAAGGACAAACAACTTCAAAATGGAAGATCTGTTTCCTTTTGAAATGTTCCATTTATTGACAAAATTGTCAAGCTTTTATACAAAGACCCTCATCCATAAAAGACATTCATCAATAAATCTTGTTTCAAAGCTTTAGTTACCCAGAGTTTCCTCACCATACATCCTCAACATCCAGTATGTGGTGGATAATTTGTGTCCCATGGCAGTAGAGAGTCAATCCTGATCCAGAGGCGTTTGCATATGAAACACTGGATAAAACCCTATAAGCATGTAGGTGTGGGGTTCGATAGCATTAAATCAAACTCAAATCTGGTATCAAATCCATTTATTGAATCGGAATCCTTCTGAATCCCTTATCAAATCTCATTAGGTTTACCTTTCAACATTGTAAGTAATGCTGAAGGCTGAAATTACTACAACTAAAAGATGTAGAATGACCTGTTGTTAAAAACATTTCCCTCCCTTGGCAGCTGCTCTTTACAGTTATTTACCTGTTGTTCATTAACAATAAATGAACAATAGTACAAATGATATAAAGCTCACACTTTGCTGCTTGACTTTTACATATTTACACTTTTCACTGCACTATTGAAAATTTCTGAACTTGAAAGAGTTGTTTACACTGATGACTCTCTGGATAAGTATAACACTATGTGGTCACCCTTCTCAGCAACTCTTCTGAAGCCTGACAGACAGGAAAGACTGTCTTGTGTAAATAAGACTTCTGTGCATGTTTCCACTTGTTAAAAGTTTGCTGACTTGAACTGTGTGGATTAACCTCCCCAGCCCTTTTTTCTTGTTGTTTACTGGATTTGATTGATTTGTTGTCTGTATTAGCTATGAGTCATTGTGTTAGAATTTTTTAAAAAAAAAAACTATATATTTACACTTTTCATCATACATATGTACATTTTACAGTCATACATGATCATTTGGTTTGATCAGTCCTTCGTCCATGTCGTTCTGCAGCCTCCACCTCCCAGGGAATGTCGACAGTTCATACAGAGGCAGGCTAACAGCAGTATATCCCAGGCACTGTGATGATCTGTACATCAGGTGTGAGGTACTGCTGTGGCATATTTGAGCAAAACATCTTGCTCCTTATTGAGATCAGTTACTTTGTGCTTCAGTGAATGCTCTGCATGGTACAGTTATGAGCCACTTGCTGTCATAGATGTGCTACTTGAAACAGAAGAATTGATAGTCAAAGGACAAATGTGCAGAAATGCATCCATGCTGTAACCCTGACTCTGACAGCGTGACTCACAACTTATATTAACAAAACAGTGTGTGTGTATTTTCTGTGTGATAGGGAATTCACCTCTATACACATTTGCATCTGAAACCAGCTTCCCTCTGGTCCAGCAGTTCACAAACACATGTAATAACACCATCACAAGTTCAGCAGGGCAGTTTTCTCAGGGTACACCACCCTCTTGCCCCTCACAGGCATATGATACTTCATCTTCTTCCAAAACCTAGAGGAAGGGGAGAGGGATGGCGATAACTCTGCATCCTGTCCGC